>NW_013952531.1:253142-255918 GCF_001266775.1 Austrofundulus limnaeus | reverse complement strand
ACACACACACACACACACACACACACACACACACACACACACACACACCTTAAGTGTGTCATCATGAGCAGAGACTCTTGTATGCCCACACTTGGCAGGCCTTGAATAGAGCTGTGAACAGGCTCAGATGATCCAGTATAAAATCCTGATTAGTCGCTTGTAAAGTGTCTGAAATAATCATTTTACTATCTTCACCTCTTGTTTTGTTTGTAGTTAATTACCTCATGATGAAAAAAAAATCTCAGCTGTCCACTTAAAACTAACATTGATCGAGCTGACATCAGATAGAATCATCATAAGTTATATTATTATGGCCCTCTCACAGACCACTGGATGAATATTTAACACCAATGCTTGTAAAATGTAAAAATGTAAAGTAAAAAGCTCAGAGTCTGTGTTAGGAATGGCTCTCAGCTACTTCCTCACCAAATTTTAGCTCATTTGTAAAAATTGCCAGAGTTGTAGCCATTTTTGTCTTTGTTTTGGCGGCCATCTTGAATCGAGTTAACTCCAATAGTTTCCTAAAGCGGGGGTACACTACCCTTCACATTTTACGTGTTTCTCTGCTGATTCAAAGGCTGAATTACCTCTTCAGGTTCTGCAGAACCTTGTTTATCGCCCTTCAGTTCAAATCGTGTGTCAGAGCAGAGAAACCGTGCAGGATAACAAGGTTCAAAGTTACATTAAAGAGCCTGTGACGTGCTTATTATTATTCAAACACAAAAAGTCAAAGAAAACATCTTTAWAGTGAAGAAAGTTGGAACAAAACACACAATTTAACACATTTTGTCCTTTAATTGGCATTTTTTTTCATTTGAACTTGGCTCAGCTAAAGTGAAACAGGAAGTGACATCAAAGGGGAACTCTTTAACAATAAAACTCTGGGTTTTGTTTATTGAAACAATATTATTTAAACTCTGACTCTTCTTCATCTCTTTGACAGACTCAAAATAATCTTAAAGGGATCCCAGATTAGTTGTAACATTAGACTTTATATGATAAACATTTATTTTAACTAACATAAAGATTGTAAAAATACTGTAGGATGTTCAGTTTTTATCATTTTTAAACTAAAAGTTTAAAAATATATTTTAACACGGACGGAGCCATTTTATTTCCACACAAAGCATTCTGGGTAAATGATGACGTGGATAGGTCCTCAGTGCGAGGCTGCTAGCGAGCTATATCCACCCTGAAGGTTAATCTTGGACAATATCTGATGATTGTAGTAAAGAGGTTCTGATCCATTTCCCTGCCCTTGTCTTTGCTGGTCCAGAGGTCCAGTGCGCCTCCCCGCTGGGCTGCAGCCTGAGCCGGCCCGTGGACCTGGACAAGGAGGACCACCAGCGGGTGCTCTGCAACAACGAGCTGTGCCCGCACGGCAACTGGATGCACCTGCAGTGCTTCTACGAGTGGGAGAGCTCCATCCTGGTCCAGTTCAACTGCATCGGCCGCGCCCGCTCCTGGAACGAGAAGCAGTGCCGGCAGAACATGTGGACCAAGAAGGGCTACGACCTGGCCTTCAGGTTCTGCTCCTGCCGCTGTGGCCAGGGGCACCTGAAGAAGGACACCGACTGGTACCWGGTGAAGAGGATGCAGGACGAGCGCAAGAAGAAGCCGTCGGAGAGGAGCGCGGGCAGGAGRGCGGCGGCCGGAGGGGGCGGGGCCACTGCCGCCTGCGCCCTGGACGGACCCTTCGACGAGCCCAAGAAGAGCAAGCCAGCCGGGGGGAAACCAGCCCACAGGGCGTCCAGTCAGGAGCTGCCTCGCAGACAATCAGTGGACCGACAGAACTCTACGGAGAGAGGAGCGGCTGGAGGAGGCCCCTCCCCCTTCGGACCTCCTCACAAGTCTCCGTGCGTCTCCCCAGGACAATCTCCTCCCACCGGTTTCTCCTTCTCCCCCATCCCCGCCCCGGGACTGGCAGGTTTTCGTGGTTCCCGTCAGCTGGGCGAGTTCTTCAAAGCCACCGCCCACCCGGACTCGCAGAGGAAACACCTGCTGGCGGGGGGRGGAGCTCCGGGTCGGGGAGGCGGCTGCCCCCTGGCGGGCGGTGCGGGCAGCCCCCACCTGGACCCCGGCTCTGTTCTCCCCCTGCAGCTCTCTTTGGCCCTCCACCACCGCATGGCCCCCGGCGGKGGGGCGGACCCTCACCCGGTGCAGTTCCTGAGGAGGCTGGACCTGACGGAGCTCCTCGCCCACATCCCCCGCCATAAACTCAACACGTACCACGTCCGCATGGAGGACGACGCCCAGGTGGGCCAGGGGGAGGAGCTACGCAGGTAGGTTTGTTTCTATGTGATTAAATGAGCATCTTTATAAGAATAAAACAACTTTTCATGTTTTATTTCTTTATTTTAGTGTTTAAAAASTTTAAAAAAGATGGACTAAATGAATGTTTGTGAAGTGAAGCACCTGCCTGGTGAATGTCCGCAGGTTCATCCTGTCGGCTCTTAGTGCCAGCCAGAGGAACGTGGTGAACTGCGCGCTGTGCCACCGCTCGCTGCCCATRTTCGAACAGTTCCCCCTGGTGGACGGGACCCTCTTCCTGAGCCCCTCGCGCCACGACGAGATCGAGTACGACGTGCCCTGCCACCTGCAAGGTCAGCCTCACTTATTATTATAATTAACTAAAACTGACCACATAACCAGGACTGAAACTGAAAAAAACTTTTTAGTTAACTAAAAAGGGGGACCGGAGGGTGTGCTCCAATTACAGAGGGGTCACACTCTTAAGCCTCCCTGGTAAGGTCTATTCAGGGGTCCTGGAGAGGAG
>NW_013952531.1:250983-252029 GCF_001266775.1 Austrofundulus limnaeus | reverse complement strand
GCTTAAAAATGATGATCGTATTATACTTGAGATTGTATTGTACATGAATAAATATGGTAACTAAAACTGTATAATGTTTTTACAAAACTAACTAAAACTAACTGAAATTATAGATAGAATATCTTTAGTTTTWGTCAATAAATTTTGAGACGTGTGTGTGTTTTTATTTTAATGGAGTAGTTCCACATCAGCTGTGGTCAGTAAGACGTTTACAGTCGGCTGCTCAGCTTCAGCTGCTAAATGACGACAGCTACAGTTGGGAGAAAACGTCCGCTGTGGGATTTCTTTGAAAATGACTGAGAGAAAAATCAAATAAAGTGTTTTGTAGTGGAAACAGGTGATAAAACAGCTGGAAAACTTCTCAAAGGAAAAACTGCATGGATCAAACTGACACAAGATGGCTGACTATGACCGTCATGACTGGGTTGGGTACTGAAACTCAGTTCCAGTATGGCACCGGGGCGAACATCTCCGACCCCCGCAGCTTTGATATTTCTGTCCCTGATAWGAATAAGCATGAAAAAAATCTGTATTAGGAACAGAACGACTCCTCGTTCAGATTTTAATTTGATTATTGAATATTTGTTATGTTAGACCCATAGGGTGGTGCTGTTGTGGAGCGAGTGGTCCATCAGCTGACTGTCTTTTCAGCTCAGCTCCTCATCAAACCTTTTAAAAGGAATTTCAAGAAACGATCAGTTTTATCACGACGAGAGGCTAAAGCTTTGCTTTATTTATGTTAAACTATTATCCATGTTTCCTCTATTAAAAGATATAAAACTCATTTATAGTCTGTTAACTATAATTATCCAGTTTGAAGGTCATAAATGAGAACATTTTGTTTTATGAACGTTATATTTTGGTGCAATAACACATATTCTCCACCAGGGGGCAGAGCGGTGCTTTGTTGTGTTTACAAATATTCAACAGAGAAAAAGACACTAAGAAGATGCACAAGGTTTTATTATATTGTAAAAACAGCATATTGTGAAATACAGACAGATGTCAGGAGGAGGGTTTACTTAAAGGAGTGGTTTGTGTCGATA
>NW_013952531.1:243961-250125 GCF_001266775.1 Austrofundulus limnaeus | reverse complement strand
GGTCTGGACTGTACAATCCTATATACTGTACAGCACTGAGACACATTTTAAGTTTACCTCACATTATCATTCCTTTACTTGTCAAAAATCATTATTTTTCTTAAACAAACTCATGTTTGGACACTGCCCTTACACTGACTGAGGCCTACATTGTCTTCATAGTTATTAAACACTCCTGGTTCTGAAACTAAGGTTTCCCCTGACATCATAACCCCCCACTCTGTCCATAAAAAGTTTCTGTWWATTACCTGGTAGTTGTTTATTCTTAGCTTTAGACATGATATAAGCTGTTTTAAATCCAACCAGGTCTAAGAGTTTTAACAGCAGGACTTGGTGAAGGACTCAGTGATCCTGGAGGCCACTGAGTGCACAACGGTCTGAGTGACCATTTGTAGCCGTTTCCCCAGGTTTCCACACAATCATTCAAATATGGCAAAATAAGTGAACAGTATACAATATGCAATGCTTTATTATTCAAAAAATATCTAGCTTTACTGAGGACTGAGATACTTCTTGTTATTTTAGCTTGAACTAACTGAATATGAGGTTCCCAGAAACTTAATTTCATTAACTCTGTCTACATCCTCACTTCCTATTTTTAAATGACTTTCCTTTATGATTTCCAAACAACATAAATTTAGTTTTGTCCAAATTTAACAGTAACTTATTTTTATCAAACCACTTTTTTAATTTATTTAATTCTGAGGCGATTACTTCACAAATCCTCCCCCTCACAGAAAACATTTGTTTCATGTACAAAGAGAACAAATTTTAATACTTTAGAGAGCGTTAGCTTCAGCTAATTATTATTTTTTACATGTTTAGTGATTTAGCATTAGCAAGGCTGTATTTTTAGTTAGCATAATATGAGCTTGTGAAGCTAATATTTTGGTTAGCTGAGCCTACCTTGTTTTAAACCTACTGCATATTCTCTGGTTTTTCTTAGAAATGTTCTTTTTATTTATTTATTAATTATTTATTTGTTTGTTTGTAGCACCAGAAAATCCCTTCTAATAATGTTTGGTATCATCATGAAGCTATAGTTTCTTATTGTACAGTTTGCGTGCTCAGAAACAAAAGTAGCGACACATGAAACCCTTAAACTAATGTTAGCAGGAGACTGAGCCATCACTCCCAGGTCTGTGTGTTTGAGTCGAAGCTCTGAAGGTTTTAATAAACAGCTTGAAGCTTCTGATCTGGTCTACAGAGAAGTGAGACCTGCTCAGAAGATACTCTGTTGGTGTTTTCACCAGGTTTAAGTGACTGACTGCAGGTGAACCGTCTCCCAACAGGTCGGCTCATGCACCTGTACGCCATCTGTGTGGACTGCCTGGAGGGCGTCCACAAGATCGTCTGCATCAAGTGCAAGTCTCGCTGGGACGGGAGCTGGCACCAGCTGGGCACCATGTACACCTACGATATACTGGCCGCTTCGCCGTGCTGCCAGGTGTGTGCACGGCTCTCTGAACGCTCACTGCAAGTAGTAATGATGATGATATTAATAATAATAATGATAATGAACACTGTAAGTTAAATAAAAAATACATTTTTTCTAAGGTTATTTATAATTGTGTAGATCTTTTCTCATGTTTTGAGTTTAGTTTCTGCTAAAAAAGGTTTAATTCTGGTCTCAGTCTGTCAGTCATTAMTAAGTGGGTTCTTCTGTTGCTGCTTGAAATCAAATAATGAATTCCTGCAGCTTCTTATGCAACAAGAGATTACAGATGTGTTTTCTGAGGTGTAACGACTCAGGAAGTTAACGAACAGAAAACAGATACGTGTCATAATTTAAGATTAGGCTTTTTGGGATCACATGTGAATATTAGGTGAGTAAAATGTACACGTAACAGCAAACAGGTGGTGTTTGGCCCTAWAATGAATAAACCTTCCTCTAGATTAGTGGTTCACAAAGTTGGGGTCAGGACCCAAAGTGGGGTCCTGAAACATCAGGGTGGGGTCCTGAAAAGATTTTCTACATTAATGACATTTTTGCCTTAGTTGTTACCTAAAATGTACAAACGTAGAATAATAAATATTGTTACTATGCCCATGTTTAGTTGACCTGATACAAATGTTTATCATATAAAAACAGATGTGGGCTCAGGTTTCTGCTGCTGGTATTTTGTGGGTCGAAAGCTGAAAAGTTTGGGAACCACTGCACTTCAGAAATCAATTTAAAGGGTAATAAAATAATAGGTGATGTAATATTTTCCCTATAATTATTACAAAAACACAAAATAAGTATAAATAAGTATTTATATTTGTGTAGCCTTTATTTTTAGGGTTATTAACAAAGTTTGTGTACTCAGACCAGTAATATTTGGGGTCACAAGTTTTTGCCGTGGATATTTAGTGGGTTAGAAGATAAAAAGTTTGGGAACCACTGCTCTAGATTTTTATTTGTTTTAGTTATGAAGCTAAGAAACTACCTGACAAGGTTGTTGTGTAAGCTGAAACCAGGGTCGGCTCTACTCTATTTGGTGCCTCGGCTAAGTTTCAGGGGGTGCCCCTTGTGCAAGTTTTTATATTTTTTATAACCAAATTCAATATTTATGTCGTTATTATTTTTCATCTTCACAAACCAGGTAGTTAATATAATTAATTTGAAACAGAACACCTGCTGACATCATGAGGAACACCTGTTTATGTTAACCAGCAGCTGTGGAGTGAAGCAGTTCTAGGGGGGTCCAGGGGTGTATTCCAGGTGATAATTTATTAAAGATCTGCATTTTCCAGCCTTTTGAGGAACATTTTACTGAATTGATAAAACAAGATAAAATCTGCATTGTTTGAATGTAGAGGACTGAAACGAGACTTAAACCTGAACTTTATCTGAGCTCAGAACTGAAACTTGTRGTATCTGTGTTTCACACTGATCTTCATGTTTTAATGTGAAACCCACAGAATAAGTTCATAAACCTGAGGAACCAGTGATTATTCCACAGACTAAATCAAATGTTCTTTGATATAAAGCTATAAAATATTTATTTTCTCCGCCCCCCTAGCCCCCGGAGCCCTTAGTGTTTGCCTACGCTGCCTCAGGCTCCACCTGAAGCTAAATGTAAAAGCTGGAGCTACTTTTGATTTGATTCTGACTAGGCCTGTGTATTGGCAAGAATTTGGCGATACGATTCATATCATGACAAAGGGGTCACGATACGATATATCCCGACATATTGCGATACTGTAAGCAAGGCGATATATTGCGATTTTTTGGTCCAAAAACTCTTAAATAAAAACCTCTTACAGGGGAAAAAATGAAAAACCAAAATTCATTGTCTCAGAAAATTGTAATATTACATAGACAAACTTTTGATACATTTAGCTGTGTTCTACTTTGTATGGATTTGTTTCATATTTCTTATTTCATCCATGTTTTCAATTATTAGACTAAATTTGCCAATAAATAGTTTGAAAATATATATTTTTTGCAGCTTTTAATTTTTAATATTAATTTACAACATGGCCACCCAACACAATACCAAATGGCTGGCTCACTGCTGCCAACTAGTGGTCAGAGGCTGAACTACAACATAAAAATGAACAGCTGGCAGGAAAGTTGACATTTTGAACCTTAATAAAAAATCGATACAGGGCTTTAGAATATCGATACAGTATCGGGAAATGAAATATCGCGATATTTCAATGTATCAATATTTTCTTACACCCCTAATTCTGACCCGTGTCCCTGTGTCCCTCAGGCCCGTCTCAACTGTAAGCACTGCGGGAAGCCGGTGGTGGACGTGCGGGTGGGCATGCAGTATTTCTCAGAGTACAGTAACGTCCAGCAGTGCCCTCACTGCGGGAACCTGGACTATCACTTCGTCAAACCCTTCTCCTCCTTCAAAGTCCTCGAGGCTTATTGACAAATGTTTTAATGCATGCTAGTTCAGCTGCTTTCTTTAGTTCTCACTCAGTCTAGGAAAGATTTTATTTTAGTTTGTTGTTTTTCTGGGGGGGGGGGTATAAGGTGGTTTTATGTTTTTAGGTAAATAAATAAATAAAGTCTGGTTACCACAGAAAGGCTGGAGGACAGTATCTGTTGGAGACGTGTGGAGCTGATGTTCACATTTATCTGTGACGAGTGAATGTACCTGTACGCCAAATTTACCGTTATTTTTTACCAGAAACAATCCTAAATAATAAAAAATAATAATAAAAGATTCAGACTGATGTTTTATTTGTTTTTTCACATCTTCAGCATCTTTTCAGGTGAATCTCTTCAAACACAGCTCCTGTTTTTATTATTATTTTATGTAGTTTTGTCTGTTTTGAAGCTTTTCAGTAGATTTCTCAAAGTTTTTTTAATAAAAATTGTATAATAGAAATGTCTTCTGTAGTTTAGAACCTTTCTAACCTTTCGGAGAACACAAAATTAAGAATAAAAACAGAAATATAAAAAAGTAGAAGTACTTTGGTGCATTCGGACACAGATCCTCCACAAAGAGGTTGTATTTTATTACCGTCCTTGTTGATGCAGAAGCTTTTAATATATTTCTAAAACATTGTGAAATTAGATCAGACGTCAGCAGGAACCTTTATTTAAAGCAGTGCATGTAAACATTTTAAATTTTAAGCCAGTTTTTAGTTTGACTGAGAAAACTTGAAAACCTTAGATTATTTTTAAATGATGAATATAAATCAGTTTTAAACCAACTGCACTCAGTATTTATTCACTAGTTCAATTTTTTAACTGCAGTCGGTTTACAAGAACTACAATCAGCTGGTTTCTGCAGACAGAAGAGGACAAATGATAGAAGATCAGGAAATCTTTTAGTGAAAAATAAAAACCCTGTAAACTCTTTATTTTTTAGTAGTTTTTTTATTTTTTTGTTTTTTATTTTAGGACATTTTGTTGAAGTTTAAAAAAAGTGAAAAAAGGAAGTTCATCAAATCAAACCCGGTGTGTAAATCATGTTTTATTGCAGAAATCCTGTTTTCTGTAGATCTGTTTCGTCTCTTCAGGTCCCTCTGAGGGAGCAGAAAAACCGGATCAGAACCGGACCCTCCCAGACCACCTTCACACGAAGTCCGGACCCTTTTTATCTGTGTCGGTTCTGTAGTCTGAACTCTGACCATCCTGACCCCAAACAAGCAGCCGAGTCCATCATTTATAATGTGTCTCAGGAGAAAGGTCCACTCTGTCGCCCACCTGCGCTCTGATTGTTTTAGGCCCCGCCCCCGTCAGCTGTCAATCAAAGAACAGGTACAGCTTCACACCTGTTGGCTCCTTACTCTGAAGCTGAGACAGTTTGTCCCTCATGTTACTGCTGTCCCGACTCCTCAGGTGCACCTGTGTTCTCAGCAGGAGGGGTCTGATTCCCCTCAGGGGCGGGGCTAACGGAACTCTCAGACATCTTTTCTCTCATCAGCGCCAGCTCCTTTTTGGTCGGCGCTCTGAGCATGCACGATGCAGAGAAACCCACTTTCCAAACCTTCGGCTCGTGGACGAAGCCCATCGGTTCCTTCAGCTGCTGCAAGATTTCCTGCAAAGCTCCGACCTGCAGGAAGACAACAAACTGATTGTGGCTGCGCTAACATCCCGCCACACATCAGCTAAAGTTTGTTTATTCCAAACATGGAGGAAAAGAAACTGGTTGTTAAATGTGCTGAAAGATTTGTGCTGAGGAGCTACAAAAAGCTGAAACTAGCCTAGCTTTAAAAAGTAGCTGCAAAAAGCTGAAACTAGCCTAGCTTTAAAAATGAGCTACAAAGAGCTGAAACTAGCCTAGCTTTAAAAATGAGCTGCAAAAAGCTGAAACTAGCCTAGCTTTAAAAAGTAGCTACAAAAAGCTGAAACTAGCCTAGCTTTAAAAAGAAGCTGTAAAAAGCTGAAACTAGCCTAGTTTTTAAAAAGTAGCTACAAAAAGCTGAAACTAGCCTAGCTTTAAAAAGGAGCTACAAAAGCTGAAACTAGCCTAGCTTTAAAAAGGAGCTACAAAAAGCTGAAACTAGCCTAGCTTTAAAAAGTAGCTGTAAAAAGATGAAACTAGCCTAGCTTTAAAAAGAAGCTGTAAAAAGATGAAACTAGCCTAGCTTTAAAAAGAAGCTGTAAAAAGATGAAACTAGCCTAGCTTTAAAAAGAAGCTGTAAAAAGATGAAACTAGCCTAGTTTTTAAAAAGAAGCTGTAAAAAGATGAAACTAGCCTAGTTTTTAAAAAGTA
>NW_013952531.1:237385-240518 GCF_001266775.1 Austrofundulus limnaeus | reverse complement strand
CAATAGGTGTTAATTAGGTGTCAACGATAGCCATGTGATGTGAGTATCAGTCACATGAAGGTAGGGCTTAAAAGCCTGAATTTAGCCTGAAACTCTCAGACTGAAGAAGTCTCTTGGAGGAGAGACGAAACGTTTCATTAGAGAAGAACCCGTCCAGAYGACCTATACTATTTTTTTCTTCTTGCTAAACTAGTTGTTGAAAAACAGAATAAAAATGGATCTCAGTAAAACAACTAAACATATCTGCATAAAAACTGGACCAAGTAAAATTGTTTTCACCTTGTTCCTGAATGTGATGACCTGAACTTACCTGGCAGGTGTTTCTCTGCAGGTTTAATCCATCTCAACACAATAACTACGTTTACATGGACATAAGTAATCGGTTTAAACAGCCGTTGGGAATAAAAATGTGTCATGTAAACAGCCCGTTCTGATTATTTTGATCCGATTGAGCTCGATCCAAATGCATTTTTAATCCGAATGAGTTGGGTGGGTTATGCTGATTGATAATCAGAATGAGGTTCATGTAAACACTTAATCAGATCATCTTATTCTGATTGTAGTAAACGGACCTGTGTTCATGTCTGCTGACTTTCATTCACCTGGTTCTGTTCTTAGAGGAGGCGGGGCAGCAGCGCAGCCGTGCTGCACACCGTGCAGAACTTTTCCTCCTCGCTCTCTTAACAAATGAAAAAGGAGGCAAACAGCAGACGTTGCTTCACAAAAAATAAAAATAAAAACACGTATTGCTTCATCTGCAGGCTGCAGCTGAACCGAGGAGTAACGACGTCTCTGCCGTTATTAAAAACTGACACGGGTCGTCCTGAGGCACAGAGGAGCTTTGTTTACGTTTGTAACAGGAAGTAGAGCTGAACGTTTACAACACTGTGCATGTCCGGACTTTTATTCTGAATAAAGGTCCGGTGCATGTAAACACTTTTCATGATCAGATTGTGTCCATGTAAACAGTACATTCAGATTATTTAATCTGAATACTTTCAATCAGATTAAAACATTTTGTGCATGTAAACACAGCTACTGAAAGCTTTAGGAGATGATTTTCTCACCAGGTCAGTCTGGGGTTGGTTTGTCTTGGTCTGCAGGACGATATTGATGCGGTGTTTCTTCTCCAACCAGCTGTCCACTTGCTTCAGTTTGGTGGTGAGGTCGTGAGGACTGATGCCGACTGTGAAGGTGAGTCGCTTCATCTGCGGAGTAGCTGTGGAGACGAAGAGAGGTGGAGGTGATGACAGGATGAAACACCTCAGATCAGACTCAAACCTTCTGATCTGATGAAGCCCACGWGTCCGTGTCCCCTGGGCTCCTGGCCAGACTCCACCCACCTGGTTTCTCCTTGTTTCTCAGCTTCYGCTGCTCTTGGTAGAACTGTTTGCTGCTCATCAGCTGGTACACCGGAGGGTCTCTGCTGTCGTCGCGCAGCAGCAGCTTCAGGTTCTTCTTGTCCATCAGCTGGACCACGCTGCTTCGGTGCATGACGCCCAGGTCCTRGCCGCCCTCATCCAGCACCTGGACCTTCTTGTAGGGGATATTATGGCCGACGTTGTCGGAGGAGAACTGGATTCGGGGGATCTTCAGCTTCACTGCGGGGGTCTGTTTTACGTCATCAGTGATTTTCGTGGAGAAGGATCGTCTCCAGGTGGAGGKGACGTTACGACCACTGCATGTCGGTGATTTCGATGGTGGCGTCCAGCAGACAGGTCTTCCATGGCACACGGTTCCTCTCACGTGTCTCAGGAACCACTGGAACCCTCCTGCAGACATGTCCTGACCGCAGAGAGAGACAGACCATACCTGAAGATACTAAATACACTCCTGCAGCTTTCAGACACTTTCCATCTCTGCAAACACTTTTTACTACATCACTAAAGTTAACGCTATCAAATAAAAACAACTTTTACACATTAATGTCTGTACTGTTAGCAAAATATCTTAAGATGGCCGTCACAGCTAACTGACGACCTGCAAACACTCAGCTAATTACATCTGTTGAGCTCAAATGTGCTTTGGTAGAAGCTGAGTGCATTTCACATTTATGTCCAAGATTTTTATTATTATTATTAATATTATTACTATTATTATTATTAGTACCCCGCCCCTCGCACTGTGACTGCTGGATATGGGCACCAGTGACCCACGCGACCCTGAAAAGGAAGAAGCGTGTACAGAAAATGGATGGATGGATGGATTATTATTATTATTATTATTATTATTATTATTATTATTATGGAGCAAACTATCTCTGAAACCACTGGACAGACTTTAATGAATTAATAACACAACAGAATTCACTGAATCCAAGATGGCTGCCACAGCTAACCGACCTAAGCAAACATAAACATGACAATATCAACTTTATTTATTTATTTATTTTAAACAATTTTACACTTTCCCGTCCCAAATTAGTAATTTATAAGAGTCTATTTTCAAAGAGGTTAAAACTAAATAAAAGAAAACAGATTTGGGAGAAACACTTTAATKATTTTCCAGGTTTTCTGAAGTGTTTTGACCTTTAGCTGCAGCTTTTCTTTATTTTCAGTTCAGACACTTGAGAAGAAAACTTGGCACAAATGATGTGAACTGTATTTTTTTTTTTACAATCTATCAGCTGAAAACTACAGTCAGGAAGAGATTAAACACCTGTGTTTACCTGGCTTTAATACATTTAGCTCAGTCGGTGCAGAAACCTGCTCCTCCGTTCAAACACGAACAGAAAACTACCACCGTTACACCAGGATCACAGTAAAATATTATAAACTTAATTATATTTACAGTAATTACATGTAAATACTTTATTTTCTATCAGTGCTCTTTCCACTCACTGTATTTTGTTGTTGGTTAAGGTGACTGTTGTACGTCTACTTCCGGTCTGCTCTTCTTCGCTTGAACAAATGAAGTTGATGATCTGCTGCCCCTGGTGGACAAAGGTTGAATTAGCTGGTTGGATGATTTAGCCTTTTTGCTGTTTTTGTCTTCTTGTGTACAACTAGCTAGCCTCTCTTATCTATCCTTTAGCTACTTTTAGCTTGCTACTTTAATCGTCTAGCTCACATGTGTCAAACTCAAGGCCCGTGGGCCAAATTTGGCCGGTGGGTGATTCCTGTCTGGCCTGGCA
>NW_013952531.1:234097-236925 GCF_001266775.1 Austrofundulus limnaeus | reverse complement strand
TTTTACTATTTTAACCCTTTGTCAAGTCTTTTGACACTTGCAGCTAGTCTTGTAAAAATAGCTTAAAGCTAAGTTTWGCTACTTTTAGCATACCTTTTGCAGTTTTTATCAAGCCTCTTGTTGCTTTTTAAATCGGTTTCTGCTACTTTTAGCAAACATTTTATTATTTTTAGCTTGCATTTCTCTTTTTGCTTCTATGTAGCCTTTTTAAATTTTATCTTCTAGCTAGTTGTTGCTACTTTCAGTATTCCTTTTGTTTGTTTTCTTTTCACTAGTATTTTCTTTTTTTTTTGCTTTTTTTCTTCTAGCTAATTATTGCTACTGCTATTGTTATTTCACATTGAACGAATTGTTTTCATAAATGCAATAAATAAACCATCACATGTAAATATTGTAATTAGGTGAATATTAATCAATAACCAACATTAATCAGTATAACACAGAAGTAAGTTCTTGTGGTGGGTCACTGCAGCTGTCCCATGCAGAGAAAATCTAACAAACAAATTAAAACTAACTTTAGTTCTGTCGTGTTTGAAAAGTAAATCTCGRGCAAACTGAAGGGAAATTTGACCATTTTTTATGAAATAGAACCAGGCAAGAAAAGAAATGCCAAAGTGAACATGCAGCATGGACAATAACTGCAAAATTACAACATTTGAATGAAAGGAAATATCCTGATTTGTTTTAATCYTACATAGACCAAGTCCTTATCCTCTTGTGATTATTTATTATTTTATTTGTGTTTTCGCTGAAAGAGTCTGGAATTCAAAGCCGTGAAATATTTTTAATCTTTACTCTTTATCTGCTCTTCTTTTATTTGTTTACCTGTGTTAAACGGTCACAGACAGGAGTGTTTTTTTATTTTTAGTCATTTTTAAGGGCAATATTTTATATAATTTAAATGAGCTTTCTCTGTAAATCCAGATCCAACACTGTAAACTCCTGTTTTCAGATGGAAATAACTGTTTATCATCTCATCTCAGCCTGTTTTTTGTGCTGAGTATCTGTTCAAACAAGATGTTATTAATACTCCCACTTTGCATGGAGGAGCAGTGCCGTCATTCCTGCCGACAGTTTCAGGAACACAGAATTTGAAAAACAAATATTGGCTGCAGGTATCTTATGCAAAGCTCAGGAAGCTTTTTTAAAACGACCAAATGGACTCAGTTGATTCTGTTTCCTGCACAACCTCTGATGCAGAAAGGTGAGAAATAAAATACCTTTTGATGAAAGTTGATTACTTTTTAAATGCTTCTTTTTATAATATTTATTCTGGTATTTTCACTCATCRAGTCTGAAGCTTAGAGACAGAAAACATGAGTCGGCACATCTGGATGACTCAGATTTTACTGGTGGGCTTTTTGTGCATTTTTCCAACATGTAAGTGTTCAAACTATAATAACTGAATTTCATGAAAAACARTAGTAATTTATTTTATCTTGAAGGTTTTTCTCTCACTTATATTCTGTCCTCAGGCCTGAAGACCCAAAATCTGAACACAGGTTATTGTTTGGTTTTGTTTTTTTTGTTTTTTTCAGAATTTGCAACTTATTTCAACTCAGTTTTACTTTGTGTGGATTTTTCCAAKTTCTGTTTAAAAATTGTGAATCAACAAATCTTCATAATCATAATGTTCATAAATGAGAAATGTTTGTTTTCTTGACACGTTTTTTTTTTTTTAAAGGGAAAAAAACAGTTCAAAGAATTAAGGAGCTGAGAACATGTTTAACTGCCGGAAACACTGCTGGGATCATTGCTGATAACTTTTATGGCATCATTAACGCATCCAAATACGGGTCAAGTATTTCAGGTAAGTCCAGTTAATATGTTTGTTATTCATAACAATGAATAATATGAGAAAGTGCTTTTTAACTAAGCACTTCCTTCACACATACAAACACACACATACAGTATACACAAAGCAGAGATCTGGAGCCCAGCTGGTGACGATGGATTATTGAATCATTTAAAACGTCTGTACATCTGTTTTAGAAATGAGTATTTCTGCTACATCTTTACTTCATTTAGATTCCCACAAAGCAGACAGGTGTGGGGCAGATCTGGTGTCAAGCTGCCACTGCTGCCCTGTCAGGTGGTTTGTCTGTGGGCCAGGTCTGGCTGTTAGGTTAAGGTTCCACATCTGGCCCTAATGTAGTTTGTTTTCTGTGGCCTACCACTGTATTATCAGCTTGCCTTGAAGTTGCTTTTAAAGAAATTAATATTTTTGATGATATTTGTTTAGGTGACTGCATAATATTTCTACAGAGAAACTTTAAAAAACAAGGTAAGAAGCTTCTGCTTTTTTATTTGTTTTGGGTTGTTTTTTTTTTCACCACAACTTCAGCTTATTGAAAAATGCATTTTTTATTTTATTTATCAGAAAAATTGTGGAAAGAATGGCCACAAGTGCAAAGGAATACGACATTCATGTTACTTTACATCCCAAAATATCTGGCCCAGGCCAACGTGAACATTTACGCTCGTGCTGGAAAAAACAACTCTGCAGGTGATTTGACAGAAAACACATTTTAAAACATAAAAAGCACAGAAATACATTTGTTCTTTTGTATAAAAAGTGTGTAAAACAAATTTATCCAAAAGGTAACAGAACAGAATTATTGTGCTTAAACAGAAGAAGCTGACAACATTGTGGTTGTTCCTATGTTCCCTGGTACGATACCGATGTTTTTTCATTTGAAGGAGGAGCCAAGGATCTTTCAAAACTTCCATTATATACCCAGAAAACATGGGAAACCAGGAAACATAGTACCAAAGAACATAGGTACCAGGGTTCTAGGAAACATAGGTACCAGGAAACATAGGTACCA
>NW_013952531.1:220193-226579 GCF_001266775.1 Austrofundulus limnaeus | reverse complement strand
AGCTGAACACTGTAAGAAGCAGAACACCAGCTGAACACTGTAAGAAGCAGAACACCAGCTGAACACTATAAGAAGCAGAACACCAACTAAAAGCAAAAATAGCAAAATGTTGCTAAAAGTAGCAAGATTGATGTTGAAAGCTAAATATAAGAAAGGCTTATCTTAAACCTAAAAGTAGCCAATTCTAAACAGCTAAAAGAATAATTTTTACTAATAAATTCAAGATGAATGTTAGTTTGTATAATATTAATCTAAGTTTGTTTTGATAATCTGTGTATATATGTGTGTTTATTATTTCACAGAAATTTTATGGGTAATATGGGAAACTTGGTGGCGAGCATGAATGGAACGTCAGCCTCTTTGTCTTTGGGAAAAGCAGTGGAGGGTCTCTTAGTGAGACAAACCAACCCTACAAACTTGGACCAGGTGTCATTTGCTTACATGTCTCCAAACGACAAGTTAAACGTAGGTGCATTATTTTATCTAAGGTTTTACCTTTCACCAGGCTATTTCAGTGCATTTCTTCAAAGATAATTGACTTCAATGACTTCATCAGTGGCATTGTACTGTATTTGTTTTGCAGATTGTAGATGATGCAAACACTCTTAATCAGTTTTCAAGATCTGTCTCTGTGTCAAAACAAGCTTTTGAGATGGCGCTCAGTTTAAACATCTCAACACCGTTTGCAGCCGTCTTCCGCTTTTTGAATATGTCTCAGGTACGGCTGAAAAAAACCCACTAATTTAAATTCTTATTTAATGAATAACCTGTAAATGATTTATCCCAGGATGAGAAGAACAGCACTGTTTTAGGCAATGAGGTTTTAGGGGTTGAGATGGGAACTCACATCAAGAATCTGACTGACAAAATAAACATCACTTTCAAAACAATAAGCTATGTGAGTAAAAACCCACAATATTCTTTTATTAAATGAGTTTTTCACTGTTAAAGAGCTTTTGTTTAGTGTAACTTTGTCTTTGTTCACAGAAAGGGAACACTCCAAACTGTTCCTCATGGGATGGTAAAGGTATTTAGTTTTAATTTGTAATACGAGTGTAATTTCATAGCTTTAAAGTTCTGTTTATATTATTATTTGGTGCAGCCAACACTACCAAGGTGGTTTAAATAGTGTCAGAAAGTGCAGACTGACGCAAGCAAATTAAAATGAACAAAACTTCAACAAAAAAGCAATCAAGGCAGCAAGACCTTCCAAAAATGAAAGCGGGAGTCTGGAGGAGGTACAGAGAGAACCAGACATGGTGTAGAAATCCATAATGCTCCACTGATGAGTGAATGTAAGAGAAGGACTGGGGCTGATGAGAGAAGACACTGCAGCTGTGATGAGAACAGGGAACAGGTGTAACTGGGTGTGTTTCCTGGTTTTCTTCACCACCTGTGATGTTTATCTGTTATTGTCCTGCAGGTGTGAAACCAAACTGGACCACTGAAGGATGTGAAACCTACGAAAGTGACGCAGGCATCACCTGCCAGTGTTCACATCTGACCTTCTTTGCCATCTTACTGGTGAGATTTTTCTTTTTTTTCTCATAATATTTCCAGAGCATTAAATATCGTCTTCTGTGTGCTAAGTTTCAATCTTTAGACTTTTCTGTGCCACAAATTTTTCACTTTTTCCAAAACTGTTAGAGAACCAATAAGCTTCTGTTGAATCAGGTTTTGCTAACTTTAAGTCGTTAACAGCTAACTAACAAGCTAACCTCAACCAGCAGTCTTCAGCTGGAAGAAGATGAAGACGAGACGCAGACTCAGTGACAGTCAGTTTAGCGGTTAGCAATTAGCCTCTGCTAATTTTACTTGTTTAGCTGTTTGGTCTAGCTTGTGCTAATTTTTCTACGTTTAGAGGTGTAGCATTYGTGAAGCTAATGTTTTTAGTTAGCAGATTATAGCTACTGCCTTCCACCATGTTTTGATCTGTTGTTGTTTTGTCACAAATAAGCAATTTTAATTCTTGAGWTTTTATTATTTATTAGTATTTACTTGCACATTCTTTGACACAAAGAACACAAATTATTTATATTTCCAGGTCAATAAGMGACAAATTTCTAAGATTTTTCATTTCTGCTTTTTATCCTTGCTTCTCAGAGTCCCATTAATGAAACCATTTCCAGTGCGGACCTGAAGAATCTGACCATCATCACACAGGCTGGCTGTGGACTGTCCATGTTCTTCCTCGGTGTTGTACTCTTCATGCACTTTCTTATAAGGTAAAAAAAAAAACTAATAGATTTATTATATTATGTTGGTTGAGCTATTGGTTTGTTGAAAGCTAAAACTTTGCCCTGCAAAAAAGAAAATTACAATAAATACATTTTTTATAGAAGGTTTTGCTGGATTTAGCAACAGATTGCCAGTTTTATTCTTAGTATACATCTAAAATTTAAACTCCATGAATATTTTTWCTTGTTCATTTAACAGTAGAGCTTTTAAAAAGGATTTAAAAATCTCACTCAAAGTTTCCTTCTTACATTTTTACAAACCTTGTTGAACAAAGTTGTGCACAAAGTTCAAAATATAAATGTAAGACTATACAAGGTGCAAATAAAAACTCGGTTCTGATAACGTTGGAAAAGTTTATGGAAATAAGTTGGCTTTCAAACCACCAGGACGTTGACGGCAGCAGGTTCCTTTACATTTTATTATGGAAATCAGGATGGTGAATAAGGCTTCATTGTTGTGGAAAACTCCCCAATAAACTGGAGTGAAGGGTCAGGCAAACTGGCCTCTTTTTATCGGCTCGTTGGGTTTCAGAAATATTTTAACGTCACCAAAGAAACTGCTTCCATGAACAAGCAGTTTAGACACTTCTCTGAAATAAAAAACTATAGTGCTTATATTAATCAAGCTTATTAGTTTACATCGGTCACTGTCAGAAAATAATCACATTATTCTCTGGAGCTTTTTGTTATTTCACTCATTTCTTGTCTCAGCATAAAATATAAAAAGTATTAAATTAAACTAGGCCTGTGAAATTAATCYAGTTAACTCTGATTAATTTTASTGCTGCATGGGCATAGATTAAACATTTTAATCACAATTAAAATGTACAATGACTTTACTCTGTCTGAATCTGTAGGTTTGTATATTACACACACTCAGAGCATCATGTCAGGTCATGTTTGTAAATGAGAAGTGGTTCTCAAACTGTTTACCTGATAAATAAAGGTAAAATAAATTTAAAAATAAATAAAAATAAATTTAAAAAAACTCCATGTGTAACACATTATGTACAGTTTTTTTTCTTTTTGTCTTCTTATGGCTTATTTTATTTTATTTTATTTATTAAATAAATAATTTAGAAATTAAAAATTTAAAGTTTTATATTAAGTTTAAGATTAATCGTGATTAATTCACAGCTACCTTGGAATTAATAGATTAAAATTTTAATCATTTGACAGACCTAAATTAATAAAAAWTTTCTGTGAAATGTAGTGAAAATCTTGCGTACTGAATAACTAATGAAAAAGCTGAAACTGTGTTTTTACAGCTAAAAAAGCAGAAAAATATTGTAAAGATGAAAGGCTAAAAGTAGCAAACAGGTAGTAGGTAAAAGTAGAACAAAAACAGTCTAAAAGCTCAGTGTAGCTAAAGGCTAGTTAAAAGCTTCATGTAAACACCAGCTAAAAGCTAAAAGTAGCAAAAGGATATAAAGTACCTGAGTGGTAGCTGAAGCCGAACTTAAAGGGTCAAATAGGAAGTTAGAAGCTAAAAGTAGAAAAAAATGTCTAAAAGCTAATTGTAGCTAAAGGCTAGTTAAAAATTAAAATTGTCAAAACAATGACTAAATGTTAAATCTAGCTAAAGGCTAGTMAAAAGCAGCAGAATGCTAAAAGTAGCAAAAAGCTAGTCTAAATGGTCATATACGTAGAAGCTAAAGGTCTGGCTAAAAGCTAGATGTAGCTAATGGCTTATTACAAGCTAAAGATAACAAACGACTAGCTAAAAAGTAAAACCAGCAGAATGGTGGGTTTGTGGGAATATATTTGTATCATTTGAGTATTTGATAGTTTTAAGATGTAAAACAGTCATTAAACTTCTAATTTGTGATATGTTTTAAAAAACTGAACCTTGAACTATTTTTATCCCCATAACGAAACAACTCTGAAAATCTGGACTTTATTTTCTGACGTTTTGTATATTTTCTGAAACCAGTCTGAATATCCTGCTTTCACAGGAAGAACAAAGCGAGTCAAACCACGGTTATCCTCGTCCACCTGGTGCTGGCCTTGTTCCTGCTCAACTTCTCCTTCCTGGTCAACAACCAGGTGGCCCAGGTGAAAAGCTCTGTGGGTTGCCAGATCATGGCGGTTTTCATGCACTACTTCATGCTCGCCACCTTCAGCTGGTTRGCTGCTCAGGCCTTCCACATCTGTCTGAATCTGTACAAGGGCGGACAAGTTCAGATGCAGAGTTACATCCTGGCACTTTCTGCTACGGCCTGGAGTGAGTTTATCACGCAGTTACGCTAACATGCTAATAGCAAAGCTAGCTTCTTGTTTAGCACATTTGATGTTTTGCTAACTTTGGGCACCATTAGCGGACCGATTAGCTTCCACCAAATTGGCTTCTGCTAATTTTAAATGCATTAAAATATTCACAAGCGTAAAAACTCTATATTTATGCCATTTATGCAGAAGTAAATAAAAAGTATCCCGTTTCAGCAGTGCGAAAGTAAGAGTGTCAAAAATACAATATTTAAATAACAAATGTAAAACACTGACATATCTATTGTTGTTTGACTAACTTCAATCAATCAATCAATCAATCAATAACCTTTATTTAACCAGGTGGAAAACCCATTGAGATCAGGATCTCTTTTACCAGGGTGACCTAGTCAAGAGAGTTGGTTCAAATGGTATTTATGAAAATATAAACTTGATCAAAGAGATGCTTTTATTCTGAAAGGGTTAAATTGGAAGTTTGGATCAGTTAGTCTGGTTTGGATTATCCAATGATCCCACCCACCTTCAAATTAAACCAATAGAATCAAACTAACAGGTTTGCATCAGTCCCACCAGCAGTTAGCGTTAGCTCCCACTAATTTCCCTGTTCAGCAGTTTATCGTTTCTGGAGCTGTAATTCTTGTTTAACAGATTAGTTAGTGAAGCTAACATTAGCTGAGCCCGCCACAACACAGACTTGGTTTAGTGATGTTTTTGTCTTTTCTTTTCCAGTTTTGCCAGCTGTAGTCGTTGTCATTCTCGCCATTTTAGGCAAATACGGAGAACAGACCATCTATGCTGATAATCCCAAAGACAACGTAGACATGTGAGATTGAGAATAATGCACCGAACATTTTAACTTTTTAAACATTCTTCAAAAGCCGACTCTTCCCCCCGTTTCAAGGTGTTGGATTAACGACAATAAGGTCCACTACATYGTCAACATCGGATACTACGTGCTGGTCTTCCTCTTCACCTTCTCCACGGTCATCATCACCCTGTCCTGGATCTTCTGCCTCAGCAGAACCAGAAAGGGGAACAGAGGCGAGGGCAGGACGGGCAGGAGCATAGTGACGGTCATGGGGCTGTGCTGCCAGCTGGGCGTCTCCTGGGGCTTCGCCTTCTTCGCCTACGGCAGCCTCCGGATTCCCGCCACCTACATTTTCACAATCCTCAACTCGTTTCAAGGTGCTGAAACACAACCAGTCAGCAGAAAACACAGTGTATAGCTACGACTTGTGTTCAACTTCTGAAAAAACGTGTGAATTGGCAAATGTCATTAAATTCATATTTTATAATTATAAAGAATAAATGCATTTTGAAACATGCTACAGCTTTAGCATTTCTAGCATTTTGACTCAAGGATACCAGGATCAGATCTGTTTACTTTAATTACCTGATAAAAGATTATTTGTCTTCCTGCCAGGTTTCTTTCTCTTCATCTATTACTACAACACAACAAAGTCCAAACAGACCGAGGGTAGCTCCAGCTCACAGAGCTTCACCAGCAGAGCAACACTGAAAACTGGCCTGGAGATTATTTCCAACCCTTACATGAACGTGCCGCATCCTAAAAACAATTAATGTTTGAACCGAGGCAGGATGAAGACAAGATGGCTGCAACTGAAAGACAAACATGTAAATTAAGTGATTTTGTGTTTATTTAAAGGTATTTGTCTGCTCTTACTTACTGAGGCTTTTATATGTATTTATTTTGATTATAAATACTTTTTTCTCTGTAAGAATCAGAAATAAGATTTTATGTCGTTCATTGATCTAATGAAATTATTAAAAATGTTAAACCCAATGAATGGGGTGCCATTTTAAAGTTACACAGTCAAAAATTACCACCAATATTTTTGTTTTATTTAACCTTTTATAAGAAAAAAAAGAACAGATTTATTTTTCAAAGTCAGTTTTTCACCA
>NW_013952531.1:218728-219875 GCF_001266775.1 Austrofundulus limnaeus | reverse complement strand
TGGTGAAAAACTGACTTTGAAAAATAAATCTGTTCTTTTTTTTCTTATAAAAGGTTAAATAAAACAAAAATACTGGTGGTAATTTCTGACTGTGTAACTTTATAAATGGCAGCCCACACCAATGAATCAATATGAACATATAGTAATAAAGTTGCTCTTTATTTAGTTTTAAAAACAATCCATACAGTATCACATTTATTAAAGGTTTTTCTTTGACTCGTTTACATTAAGAGTCTTTCTGCTTCTTTTAGAGCTTCCTCCATTTCAGCCGCCTGCTGTGAAAAGTTCTGCCTTTCCTGCTTCATGACTTCTCGTGCTTTAGACATGTCCTCAATGTTTGTCTGGATCTCCTGAAAGTTTGTAAAAAATAAACACAAACACCAGAATAAAGCATCAACTGCAACAAATGGAAAAGTTACATTTCAGCTTCATTCAGCTGGAGCCTTGAAGAGCTGAACTGAGGTCTGAAACTTTGTAAAAGATTAATCATTTTAAAACTGAAAAAAGTAGAAAAGCTCTGGCTAAAAGCTAGATGTAGCTAAGGCCTACTTAAAATTGAAAAGTAGCAAAAGCTAGCTAGAAGGATCACAATAGTAGTTAAAATGTC
Organism: Austrofundulus limnaeus; assembly: GCF_001266775.1. Lineage (NCBI taxonomy): Eukaryota > Metazoa > Chordata > Actinopteri > Cyprinodontiformes > Rivulidae > Austrofundulus > Austrofundulus limnaeus. The sequence goes on along the minus strand of NW_013952531.1, from coordinate 219,268 downwards.
AAAAAGCTAGAAGCTAAAAGTTGCAGGAAACTAGAAGCTAAATGCATCTATTATTTTTTATTATAAACATCAGGACAAAAAGACCATATTCATCTAAACAAGAAAAATACTGTATATAGTTTATACCAAATTTCATAAAAACTAGTACAGTTGAATTATTCAGGCATATTTTTTTTCCTAATTCTTATTATTATGTAGTCTTTATATTATTTAAAAGGTAATTCTGATGGATTTGAGAGAAAGATCATAGAAATAAATTAGAATATTTAAGTAAACAACAGGCTAGCATGAGCTAACATGTTTTACTTTTTGTATTAATAATATTGATCACATATTTGCATACAAATTGATTTTTATTGCGGGTATAAAAACAAAACAAAAAAAGTTAATTCTGTTATGTTTGGTCACATTTTCCAAGAGCCACTGCAGAGGGATCAAAGAGCCACTGCAGAGGGATCAAAGAGCCACTGCAGAGGGATCAAAGAGCCACTGCAGAGGGATCAAAGAGCCACTGCAGAGGGATCAAAGAGCCACATGTGG
>NW_013952531.1:211614-217814 GCF_001266775.1 Austrofundulus limnaeus | reverse complement strand
AAAAATCTCCGGTCGGGCCGCAATGCATTATGGGATATGTTGGGCCGGGAAGGATCCATCAGACCTGTCCTTCGATTCGGGCCAAAGGAAGGACGTATTTGTCGGCCATATTGGAGGAGTCTTCGATTTTGGACGGCCTTCGTCGCGGCGCTGTGACATATGCGGACGATGAATTCGACCTTCGGAGGACCTGACCTGTTGTTTTGGACACAGCCTATATTTTGCTAATGGCCAGTTAAAATCTAAAAGTAGCAAAAAGCTAGCTAAATTTATCAAAACAACAGCTAAAATATCAAAAGACTAGAAACTAAAATGAATGTTGTGTTTTTTTTTAACTGTGACTCTTTTGTGTAGTTTGTGCCTGGGTCCTAGGGTTGGGCAATATTGGCAAAAAGAATTAATCACGATTAATTGTGATATTTAGCCGATAACGATTAATTTGATGATTAATCCCTCAGAGTCCCTGCACACCCTTAAATCCTGGTCACATGACCAGTTTATAGGGAGAAAATTAGCTCTTCGTAGAAATCTGTTCTAAATTGTGTCAAAATTACAGACTTCAGGCTGTACATCAAACTTTAAATTGTGTTGATGGATAAATAAATGACACAAATTTCTTAAATGTTGGTCATATTTGAATCAGAGGAGCACCAATCAGTCTGTCTGGTGYCATTAATRGTATTYATRGTRAAGTGKCAAAAATTCATTGATTAATGTTTTTCTGACGATTAATTGCGGATGATACGATTATGCCCAACCCTACTGGGTCCCTGCTGAAAATGAGATCTACATTTAAATGTGGTTTTTAACCTGGTTTACTGAAGGAAAATGAAAAGAAAACTGTGAGCAGAGTTAGCCTCACCTTCAGACTACTGCACTGCTGTGCCGCAGCATCCCCGAAAGCTTTTAATTCCCTCAACAGCTCTGTGGAAACGCCCTAAAATGTACAAAATTAAAGAAGAATGGGGATTTAGAGGCTGTTTGTCTGAAAACAAAAAGGCGATTCCAGAGAATAAATTGTTTTCATGTTGATCTTTTATCTTTTTCATTTGCAGTTCCAGCATGTCTGATTTTTATAACGTTGAGTGAAATAAAGAAACCTACCATGACTTCTTTCCTTTCCTCTTCTCTGTCTCGTGCTGCATCACCGCTGGCTTTTCCTGAAACTAACATATAAAGAGCACTTTATTACATCAATAACGTGGCGAACAAATCAAAAATGTAAAGTTTGTTTTTGTTACCTGGGTCTACTTTGGCTGAAACGAGAAGAACGTGACAGTCGTGCAGGTTTTTCTTCATCTCTACATTCTTGTTTTGAAGCTCGTTGATTTGGAGCTTCAGTTCAGCAACTCTTTGCTGCATTAGAATAAAAAAACAAACATTTACAGGAAATAAATCAACACATAAATGTTATTTTTCGTTTCCTCACCTGTGTCTCAAGAAGGTTTTTCTGTAGCTCCTCATTTTGCTCCTTCAGTTCTGCCTGCTGCCCGTGCCTGGTTGAGATCCTACAGGTTCAACGATGGGAGAAATAAAACTAAAGATGCAACAACTTCAGATTAAAGACAGACATCGACCGCCATCTTTGAAGGTTTAAAGTGACATCATCAGAAGCTGAGAAGAAAACGTCGCAGCTGTTTTGGTCAAACCTTGTAAACGATGCCATGAGGGATTTCATGAGAGGTTTTAGCACTCAGAGTACACCATGTGGATGACTATCAGCTACTACCACGCCAGATTTTAGCTCCATGTCTGAAAAACTGACAGCCATACGTGGTTTGGCTAATGTAGCTTAGCTGTAGCATCTTAAATCAGAATACCTCCGTGGTGAACGACCCACCCATTGCTTCATGATATTTTGCTAACAGACAGTTGAGCTAATTTTTAAAAGTCAAGCTCAGCTACCACCACACTAAAACTGAGCTCAAGATCTGTTAAATCAGCTGAATTATAGCCATTTTTGTACTTTTTAAAAGGTCAGCCATGTTGAATTGGGTTGACACCCAGATTTAGCGGATATTTTGCTAACAGACTGACAGTTGTTTAGCTGTGGCGGCCATCTTAGCCCAGAAATTATTAATTTAATACTAAAATATAACCAGCCAACCTTACTTACACACACACACACACACACACACGCACACACACACACACACACGAAGGCCAAAACATTATGACCTTTAGGATAAATGAGTAATTTTCTGTAAAACTTACCCTTTCTGAATTTTAGGAGCAACATTTTTCCTAAAAGACAAAATGAGAATTAAAATTAAGACGACTGTGATTAAAGCCAACAAACATTTTTACATTACATTATTGAAAATAAAAGTTATTTTCCTTAATTCTTGTTTACCTTGGATGATTTTCCTTCAGAGCCTTTATGTTGCCATCAGGTCTGTGGACGGTGTTGGCTGCTGCCGTGTCTTTGGCTTCCTGTTTGGTGACTTGTTTCTTTGCTTCTGTGTGTAAATATGGTGCTGTAAACATCAGGGGATTGTTTTAATAAAATCACATTAGATATAAATCAGAGACAGTGTAAAAACAGAAGATCTGCTCACCTTTCGGAATTTTTGAAGACATTTTTTTTTCTAAACAAAAGAGAAAATACCAACAAAATAAAAGACAGCTTTATAGAAGAATGACAAAGTATTTATATTTTAAATGACGATAGTTTGAAGATGACTGCAGTCACATAATGAAATAAATTAACTTGAAGGTTTTCATCCCTGAGTTCAAATTCATCWGAGATCAAACCGTGAAAATAACAATACTCCATGCTAACAAACACTTTGTATTTTGTTGTACTCATTACTTCATTGTGACTAACATAATTTAGTTCTATACACACTGTTTTGACCAGTAAACATAACTCAATGTTGGTTTTARTTAAAAGTAAAAAAACTGAGTAATAAACACAACGTTCTTTGTAACCGATTCTCCTGAACGCAACACTCACTGCGGCGACATAAAACGGTTCATTGTCTAAGGTTTAACAAAATACATTTAATACAAGTAAAGATGTCAAAAAGAGCAATGTTACATAAAAACACAAACGTGATAACTACCTGTAAATATCCGCAACAAAACAAACAGGAGACTCGTGAACAACCCAACAAATGAACAACAGCGCCTCGAATTTTTAAAAACGGACCGCCCCGCCCTCTAAAACCTTTTCCGGTGAGTCAACAACTTCCGGTTTGCATAAAGTTAAAATTAATTTATAGACTTTATTTAATATATATATATTTACGTTACTGAACAATTTTAATGGGATTTTATTTTAAAATAAATTAATAAATAAAAAGAAACATGTAAAATGTAAACTGTGTAACAGAAACTGTTCAATGCGCATGCGCGCGGGCGGCTGAATTCAAACTGATTAGGTAGAAACTTGAAAACTCGCGCATTAATTTGATMTTTAAGTTGGTATATCTGGTTAAAAAGGAATTTGTAACACGGATGCATCCTTTATAAATAAGAAAGGGTGGATTACCTCATAAACACGACAAGGTTTGTACTGACTGTGTTTTTGAAGTTTGTTTTAGCATTAAGCTAACATTGAAGCTAACGTACGGTTAGCCAGCTGCCTGTCTGGTTTGTGTTGTTAGCATCACGCAGGTAAACTCTTTCTGTAAGAAGAGAAGACAGTTGAAACTCGTTATGTCTGTGAAGATGGGGTTTTAACTTTGAGCGAGGAATGCTAATCTTCAACATATTTATATTATTAGCTTTATTAAAGTAGTTATGCTGATTAGCTGAGGCAGGCTGCACATTATACCTTTAGATTAGCAAGGATAACGATGTGCTTTTAAAAAGGAAATTATATTGTATGATAATCATGTACCAAACCTTAAAATATTAATATATTCAGTAACATTCAACAATATTCTTTTATTATAAGATACAAGGACTGAACAATAAAAGGTCAGAAAGAAATAACAGAAATATTTTTAAAAACTGAGTGAGATGACTTAAAGTTGACTAAACAAAAACTGACTTTCAGGAAACAGTAAAAATATACATACAGTTGGATCAAACGTGAAAAAAGTCAATCAGTGCAAAACAACTTACCATCTTTTTTACTGTTTTTAATTTTCCTAATGTTTACAGTGAAAATGGAGCCTTTGGATCCTGTAAAGAACATGTGAGTAAAAACAACGAGCAGCCTTCTGTTTATTCCAGGAAAAACAAAAATAACTGCATCAGGACAAAAATAACTGCTCGTTTTTGTGTTTCTGTTGCAGTGAAGGAGTCCGACTCTCCAGGCGTCGCATTTCCTCTGTTAGTATTGCAATAAATGTTTAATAAAACCTATTTCTAAATCCCTGAAGTGTATAGTTCATAATATTTTTGTTTCAGATTTTAAAAGCACCACGGAAATCATCTGTGTTTAATGACACGGAGCAAGAGGAAAATCAGGTACATAGATGTTTTTTTGCTGTTTGTTTTGTTTTTATTTATCTTTTTCTGTTCTTAAATAGCTACATCCCGTTCTGCAGGACTATTTTCCTACCATGTCGTCTCTAACGTCCTTCTACCAATACAACCTCTTCTGGACAAGTCCAAACCGTCTCAGTCTGGTCCCTAAGCTCCCAGTCCTTCAGCCTGTGCTGGTCTCTACTCTCCTGTAAACCTGACCTTTCTGACCTTTGCTGCCACCCTGAAACTTCACTCCGTCCTCTCTTCCTCACCTCTTTACCACCCGTCTTGTTTTATTTGACAAAAATAAAAAAAACACTCTTAATGGTTATACATTTTGTTCTTTTAATTATTTTTTAGGTGGAGAGAACAAAACCAGTGGAAAAAAGGAATTCAAGAAGAGTTAGCTTTGCTCCTGCAAATGATGTTCTTGTCTTTGACAAGTGAGTTTGAAAAGTAAAAACAACAGGCACCGCCATCCTAAAATACTCACTCCTACCTAACCTGGGTGTTTTTCCTAACAGAGACGTCAAGAATGCCTCCCCGTCTCCAAGTCCTCTCCAGGAGCTAAAGGCAGCAAGTATGAGAAACAGAAATGTGTGTTTATGAGATGTGATTTTAAATCGATCAGGCTGCATTTTAACTGTATTTCTGTCATTCTGCAGCGGCTGCAGCAACACAGAACCGGTAAGGTGACATGTTCTTTACACTTCTGGTTGAATACCCATGAGGTTGTTTTTGTTTTAACGTCAGTTCTGTTTTCTTACATAAGAGTCCAGGTGGCGGTCACTGATGATAGGAGTCAACAGATCATGGGTAAGAATAATTTTACCATACTCCTTTTCACATTATGTGTAACAGAGTTCCTGTTAATAAATAAAACTGATCTTAGGTATAGAAAACCTGCTGAATGCTCCTTTACATGCCTCTCAACAAAGGAACGTGGTGAGTTATTACTCAGTTGATAGTTTTTACACTCTTCTCGTTACTCATTGAAATGCTTCTAATTGTTTAATTTTCTGTGATGGTTCACTGATACGTTCCTAACGTTCCTCACCAGGTCAGCTTTGACATCGGGGGTGGCTTCGGGGAGAAAACTGTGATGTTTTCCACAGAGGACGCCCTCATGGACTTCACCCACAACCACACCATCAACATCGATGGCCACGCAGAGCTGCTGGGAGACACGTCCCGTCAGAACGTTTTGCTCCCGGGGGAAGGAGGAGAAGATGATGTGCGTCAGTCAGCCTCCTCCTCTGGTGACGGAAACAAGGATTCAGAGCCTCTTTTTGATCTTGATTTCAAAAACTTCCTTGCGAGTCTCTCCAAGCCAAGTAGCTCCGACAGGTTGGCAGTTCCAACCCAACAAAGTCAAAGACAAATGGAGGACAAAGAAAATCAGGTTCCCAGCTCGATGAGTAGCAGCAGGAGCGTGGTGGAACCCCTGAACGTGAAGGTGGACCTGACTGAAGCCCGTACAGAACGCACTCTGAGAGGAGGCGGCCATGATGATGATGATGATGATGATCCTTTTCAGTGTCTGTTTCCCACTCAGGACCTGTACGCCCAGCGGGACAGGTTGTCCTCTCAGGCGAGACGGAAAAGTTCAGGATTGGACACCAAGAAAGGTTCGAAACTTCAAAATTTCTGTTGACTGAAGACCAGAATACTGCAGAACCAGACCAGAATACTGCAGAACCAGACCAGAATACTGCAGAACCAGACCAGAATACTGCAGAACCAGACCAGAATACTGCAGAACCATTCAGAACTTTTGTTTA
>NW_013952531.1:197461-211280 GCF_001266775.1 Austrofundulus limnaeus | reverse complement strand
ACAGGAAGGGTCCAGTGGCACCAGTGCATGGACAGGAAGGGTCCAGTGGCACCAGTGCATGGACAGGAAGGGTCCAGTGGCACCGGTGCATGGACAGGAAGGGTCCAGTGGCACCGGTGCATGGCAGCCCCCCCCCCCTCTGTCAGTGTGCCCCAGGACAGTTGTGGCTACATGTAGCTTAGCACCATCTGTGTGAATGGGTGTGTGTGAAGTCCTTTGGGGTCAGACTGGGCTTGATGAAGCACTTTATAAGTTCAAGCCATTCATTTAATCTTGAAAGAATAAAAACATAAATTATTCAAAGCTGATCATATACTGAGTTTTACACCAGAGTTTTAAACTATTATTACTTGTACAAACATTTAGTACGTGCAATCAAGCTCAAACTTTGTGTTGAGGATGGCTCTCAGCTAAATGGTAAATGGTAAATGGACTGAACTTATAGAGCGCTTTTCAAGTCCCTCCGGACCCCCAAAGCGCTTTACACTAACAGACATTCACCCATTCACACTCACATTCACACACTGATGATGGCAAACTACACTGTAGCCACAGCTGCCCTGGGGCACACTGACAGAGGTGGGGCTACCATGCATCGGCGCCACCGGACCCTCTGACCACCATCAGTAGGCAAGGTGGGTGAAGTGTCTTGCCCAAGGACACAACGACTGAGACGGCTGGACGGGGGGTCGAACCAGCGACCTTCTGGTTCCAGGACGACTCCCCTAACCACTCCGCCACAGCCGCTACTACCACTCCAAACTTTAGCTCAGTATCTGTAAAACTGGCTGAGGTTTAGTTGTTTTGCTTTGGCTAAAGTTGCACAGCTGTGTCGGCTAGTTGTAGATAACATCCAGTGATTTCATTAAAAAGTTTAAAGACATAATTATGAAAACATCAGGTAAAAAAAGGATTTTTTTCTATAGATCCCTTGTTTGTATTTTATTATTTTTTTTCTAAAGATTAGTTATTTTGAAAAGAATCAATTTTAATTTAACCAGTTAGGTGTTTTTATAGTTTTATCATAAAGTATTTTATTATAAAGTAGCTTCAACAGAATAGTGTTCTGATCCATTTAAACCCATCCATTTCTCAGGAACGACTGGGTTCAGTTACACAGTGTCGTTTTCAAGTGAAGCCATAGAATTTGGCTGAATTTTGGCTGTTTGTGTTCACAACAGCCACAGCTTTTTTCAGTTTTTTTTCTCTGAAACCAAAGCTTTTTAAATCCATTTGAATAAATGTTTTGTCTGTTTTAAAGTTAAGGAATGATTCAGACTGATTTTTCTTATTAACCTAACTTTAAATGTGCATATTACAGAAAAACTGTTTGAAATGAACTTTGACTTACATCACGCATCAAATGCAGATTTATTTAAAGGTCAAAATGTTTGAAGAGAAATCTGATTCAGCTTTGAGTTGAGAGTCTGTGACCTTGTTTTAATGAAATATTTGATTTGTGAATTATACTTGATAAAAACATGACTTGTTCTTCTTCCACAGGAAACACTTGTGACCGCAGATGACCACGGAGAGAAGACAGGACAGTTTTCTACTGACGATGTCACGCAGAGCCACAGCGTGAGGTTTACAGCAAACGATGCTGACATGGACATGACGACGAACCAAACTGGAAACATCTATTTAAATTCACCGCTGCACCAAAGCATGAACTTTTCACTTCCATCCAGAGAGAAAACTGTGGGTTTAGCTGCAGGCGAGGCAACGATGGATATAACTCAGTGCCTCACCGCAAACATCCAAAGCATTTCAGCTTCAGATTCTGCCTTGTTCACTGAGGAACGAGAGGAAATCTGTGATTCACAACGCAACAGGTCTTCAGTCAGGCACGACATGAAGACTGGGATTAATGACCTGTTGACAAACACGAATGTTAATCCCAAGATTGTTGAGAAAGACCAAACTGCTGTCCAGTCCTCTGAGGGTTTTACGATGTGTCTCGATGATGACGTATGCATGGATATCACTAAAGCTCAAACAGGCTACATCTTGGAAGGCTGCCTGAACACAGACGGAGCAGAACATCTTCAGTCTTTGCTACCCACTCAGGGAACGCAGCTTCAAAGTGTTAATCTGAGGAAGGAAAGGAAGACGTCCCATCAGCAGAGCAACAAGAACCATGGATCATCTGCATATAAAGGTACAGGAATGACAAGCTTTTCTTTTTTACAAATCAAACTGTGGACCATAGGGTGGGCTGATGTAAAGAAAATGTAATCACAATTAACTGTGGCATTTATAATGATTAAAAGATGATTAATCCCCTGGATGCACCAGAACGTTCTCGTTATACGAGTGATTTAAAGTCGCTCTAGCAGGAAAGACCCACCCTCTCTGAGAAGAAGATGAAGTTTAAGAAGCGGAGCACCAAGCACCAATCGTATTAATCTTAAAGTGACAAATATTAACCGTTGACACTTTTTCCTGGTGATTAATTACACACCATATGATGTTGTTCAACCCTAACCAATGCTATTCAATGATTGGTTAAAATCACATTTACTTAAAGCCAAAAGCTCAGAGGTCGGGCATCCAGACGTATTGCCATTACATAATTTTAATTAATGATTTAATATCTAGTTTTATTTTACACAAACTCGTTGGTGGGCCAAATTGAGCTCACCACCAGGCSTGATGTGGCCCCTGATCCTTCAGTTGAATCACCCAGCAGTGAAACCTGTAACCTGTGAGACCCTAAAGTAAAATGAAAACATTTCTGCCCAAACAAATGTGAACAAGAAAGCAACTTTTAGATAGTACTAACTGTGATGTAAGGATTCATTCTGGAAACTGTTAAATGTTTTTGTGTTTTAATCTTTGTTATAGAAACTTCAGTGAACAGTTCTTTACAAACAGTCACACAGAGACATCAGGTGAGAATTAAAACTATCTTTTACTTTGCTTTTTCAGTTTTCACCTATTTAAAAAGTTTACTGTGTTTGACTTTGTGATGTTTGTCAGGCCAAGCATGACGTCGAAGATGACTCCAGAGAGAAAATGAGGTTTACCACTGCCGACGCCAACATGGACGTCACAACATGTCAGGCTGTCGACATCATAACACGTTTACCGCTGTGCTCGCTGCCGATGGCAGACGACACGAAAACAGTGAGGTTCAAAGAAGACGACGCAGACATGGAGGTGACGCAGAGCCACACCGCGAAAGTCGACTTGAATGTGGCGTCCGACCAAAGCGTGAGCCTGGTACCCGCTAACGGAGAGAAGACGGTGAGGTTCACGACAGGCGGCGGTGACATGGATCTGACGAGAATCAACCCCGCCAACATTTCTACCTGTTCTGAAGCCAGGTTGCTTCAACATGCAGCCCGTTATCCTCCGTCTGGAGATAAAACCGTGAGGTTCACAACAAATGATGCATCTATAGAAATGACCAACTGCTTCACTGTAAATATTGACAATAATCTAGCTTCTTTCTTGGATTTAACCAATCAAAACCCTCTACCTGGCAAAGAAAACGTGGATTTTCCCTCTGCTAACCCTGATTCCTCCTCATCAGCACATTTAGAACAGGAACTTCACAGCTCCATGTCTCTGAAAAGTGCCTCTATGGTCCAAGCAGAGGCAACTGATACGCCTCAAGAAACCGCTGAATCAAACGGTTTTCAGCCTAAAYCACAGAAACCTGAGACGAGTGCTYAAAATGAGAAAACGATGACCAACTGCGCAGAAACTGAATCAAGCTGTTTGAGGCCAGCGTCTGAAGTCTGTGATCCACAACTTGATGTGTCATCAACACGAGACGGTTCTGATCATTTGAACAGTCCAACACGAGGACCCCCTGAGGATGTAGACTCAAACAAAATGGAGACCACGGCAGCAGAAACGATTCCTCCGCCTCAGAAGACGGAACCTGGCGACGCAGGACACGTCGACGCGTCAAGCTCACGAACATCTAGAAGAAAYAGCTTGGCTGATCTCCAGTCCAAACTCAAGCGTTTGAGCAACATTCTAAAAGCAGCTCCTGATACCGTTGACATCGACAGCAGCACGGTCCGTTCGCCTCAGCCGGCGGACCCCGACAATAAGTCAGACGATAAAACCGCGTCTTTACCCGAAGCACAGCCAGAACTCCAAAAAGACCTGCAGAATGCTGACAATGACACCAGTGCTCAAAGTGGACCAGAAGAAGTCTTTTCTGCTGCCAGCGCGACTCCGTTCAAACTGAAGACACAACAGCTCATGTCCAGACTCTCAGTCGGGGGCTTTAAGCCTAAACTCCCCCAAAGGAACAAACCCAGAGAGGGGAAGAAGTCCACCTCTGCAGGAGAAGCTACAGGAACCCTCAGCGACGACGTCACCAGCCGGCTGAGAGACTTCGACCACGACATCGACAACGTTTTCAACGAGGAGCTGGGCAGCTGTGAGGACATGTCGGAAACGTTGGACACCAGGACTCCTGAGAAAATCCCTGCAAACCAGAATCCTTCCAAGGAGTTCTACACGTTTGAGCCTGTGGAGGAGGATTTCTTTAAAGAACCCTTCGCTTCACCTTTCCACAACCAGAAAAGGCCTCTGCCAGAAGGTGAAGGCCATAAAAGCCATGAGAAGAAGCTGAAAAGGTGCACAGAAGAGGTTGAAACGGTGAGTTAAGTTTTATATTAAAAGTTCTAACAAAATATCACTATAAGCTGTTTTGAACGGAGTACCTGAGAGTTTAGTGTAATTTTACTTCCTTTTCATCTTTTATCTTTCAGGAGTTTCAGCCCGTCGTGGACCGTGACTTGAGCATCGCCGCCTCTCAAACGACGATGCAGACCATCGATTCTTCCAACAGCTGCAGTTATGAAGCTGCATCAGAGTCAAGTGAGACCTTATGATTTAAAATAATCACCGTTATGATTCTTATTTTCCTGCTTTTTACACTTTCTAACCCTTTTTATGTTCCATCAACCAGCCTTTAAGCCCAGTCTGTTTGACTCCCAGCTTGAAGATTACAGCAGTGATGGAGTGAAAGTAAGCTAACATTTTGAAAACACATGCTTTACACATATGTCCCGTTAACGTTCGAATTATCGTTGGGTTACAGAAACTCAAAGACGGCACAATAACGGTTATGGAGTTCTTCCGTCTGTTCAACATCGACTTCGTCATCCATAATCCTCGGCAAAGTGTCCTTCCTGACAGAGTGGGTTTCTCTCTGTTTGAACAATAACATAAGCTTTGTGTAAAATACAAAAGCAGCTGAGCTAACTCGTGTTTTCTTTTTGAAGGTTTTGTCCGACGTGGATGTCACYCCGCTGGATTTATTAAGGAACAGACACATTAATCGTCCTACAAAAAAAGTCTACGAGGCCGACATCCAGAACCTCTCAACACGTGTGGAAGAGTGCGTGCATTTATAATATTTGTTGTATGTATATGTAGATATAAATTAGTCTCAAAAAGGTTAGGTTTACACCAGGCTGGTACATCTGAGCTTCACCACATTTACTGGGTTACTGAGGAAAAGACGTTTCTGACTTACAGCTCAGTTAAACTCAGGAGCCAAAATTCAAAACTTGGTCCAAGCTGAGGGCCAATCTCTACCAATATTTATTAAAAAATGTTACATAAATTGTTATTATCGTAATATAAAAGACTTTCTACAGTTTTATGTACCATTTAGAATGTGCATTACCAGACTTTATGAAGAAAAAAATTTAAGTTAGACTCATCATTAATTTATTATGCCTTACTTTTTTATCAACACCTTTTTGATTTATTATAACTTAGAGATACATTTTATCACAATCCAGCAAATCGGTTAAAGAAAATCATCTCAAACCCATTTATTTGACTGTAAAATATAAAGAAAACAAAGTAAAAGATATTTAAGGTTGATTCTCTTTTGATCATTTCACACCCAAAAATCAAAAATGACAAAAAAAATAAATTTCAAATAAATTTTTTGGGCCTAAAGAGTTAACTGAATACAGTGAATAAATATTAAAAGACAAAAACCATAAAACTATTATACATACATTTAAAAGATACCGTGCTTTTGGGGCCGGATAAAATGTTAACGAGGGCCAGATTTGGCCTGCGGGCCTTGAGTTTGACACGTGCCCTATATTAAAACACATACTCTTATATTACTGGGATCTAAAAATGTTACATTTTGTGGACTTACAGCTGAAATAAACCACCTGAAATTAGTTGTTTTATCAGAACAAATAAATACAGGAGAAAATGTTATTTTTGTGAACTTTAAAACTGAAATACATATCAAAGGTAGGTCATGGGTAGGTAAACTACGTCTTTAACCCAATAAACCAGTAAATCCCAGTTTTCCACCAGCCTTGAACACAGCATCACCTGTGAATCTGCAGAAGGCCTCAAAAGTCACGAGCGGATATCAAATCTTTTTGAGACGAATTTATCTCCATATATTTATGAAAAAAATTTTTTTCTTAAATATCTAAACATGATGGTTTTTAACCTGAATGAGCATTTAAATGCTTAAATAAAAGTTGTGTACACCAATGTAGCTGAAAAAGCCATTTAACTGTTATAACTTTAGGTCTAACTTTAACTTTTCAAACTAGTTTTTCTTGATCCCTCAGGTTAAAGGTTCGACTGGAGGATTTAAACCAACCTCTCAGGACTGTAAACAGACGTTTGTGGGAAGAAATGAGGCACATCTCAGACAAAGAGGTGACGGATTACATTTTTATTTTTTTATAATTTACTGGTTCAGTTTAAGAAAATAAAACAAACCTGTTGATCCTTTTTGGGTTTAACCGTGTAAATGAAAGGAGTCACGATGACTGATGTGTCTGAATTTRTCTGTTTTTGTTCTCAGCTCAAATGTTTTGGAGCGAAACTGAAAGAGAGAAACAGCTTCTTCAGAAAAACCAGCAGAGTCCAGTCACACCAGATGAAGGAGGTGCTCTACAACAACCTCGTACGAGCCAATCAGGTGAGGTCCTTCACACCACAATATTTCATTTTAACACCAGAGTTTGTTTTTTTACTCTGAAAAGGTTGTTTTCTGCAGGAGGAGCAGCAGAAATTGAGAGGAATGATCATGAAGGCGGACATGATGCTGAAATGTCTGGACGACTGTGTTTCAGGGTTAGAATCAGGTAAATCAGCTGAACAGCTCAGAGCAGAAAAATAAAAAAATGATTAAATGTTCATTAAGTTTTATCTGGTTTTGTTTTTTTTAGAATTAAATACAATTATGCAAAAAGACACTGAAGACAAGAAATGTGTAAAAACACTCGATGAAGGTAATTTAAGATGAAATCTTTCATTTTACTTGACTTGATGTGAACTCAACAAGGTGATGTGTTTGGCTTTCATTTATTACAGAAAGTACAAAAACCTCAGCAGCTTTAGCTGAAAACAAAAGGTGAGTTCACAGTTTGATAATGTGTGAGAAATTCTCTGTTTTATCTGTTGATACAGGGAGAAATGTTTAAAATCTTTCTTTTTTAGACACATTTCTGAACTGCAGCTGCAGAAGAAGCAGACTTCCAGTAAAGTGAACAAACTGAAAGCTGAGACGAGTACCCTGAAGAGCCACATCGACACGCTGAACACGTCCGTAGGAACAACTGAGGGCTTTATGTTTTTATACATGAAGAGATGCTGAAAAATAATCTGTTTTTGATTCTAACATCAGGTTGAACGAGTGGAGGCTCAAAGAGAAGGAGGACGATCGAACGAGCTTCACTTTCCTCTACGAGACCATGATCCTGGAGCTGCTGTTTGAAAAGCTGGACAGTAAATACTTTCTCATGGCCTTAACATCTCCTTAGTCTCTGTTTACTTAAAGTTGTTTTTGTGACTCTTGAAAACCTCTAAATACTTATGTGTGTTACTTATATATGTATATATATGTGTGTATATATGTATTTATATACTATATATGTATGTATGTACAGTATGTGTGTATATATGTATGTATGTATGTATGTATGTATATAGCTCCCGAGTCTCTATAAATATTAGTTTAGAAGCTTTTAATTCTAGATTTAAAAAATAATCAAAAACTCTATATAGAAAATAAATAAGAGCAGTGTATGTCAGACATAAAGCTCTTGATGTTTACGTGTGTTTATATTGAATAAGAAGCTAGCTGAGTAGCTTTTTACTGAGTAAAAACATGAGGTGACAAAATAATGTGCGCAGCCAAGAGTCCAGTAAACATTGAAGTGTCTGTTCTGTTGTTTAACTTGTTGTTAAAGGAAACYCTGCTGACAGCGGCGCTGAGAAGATAACCAACATTAACTTCAAATTCGAGCTCGACGGTGAGGAAATAAGTTCAGCTTGAAGACTGAACAAAGTGTTTGTTTGAACACGTTGGATCCTGACCTCATCACTTGTGTTTTCATGCAGAGGAAACGTCTCAGTTCCACGCCCGCCTCGTTCACAAGCTGCTCTCCCAGCACATGGAGGCCCAGTCAGGCTGGCTGCACAGATACCCAACCAGCAGACATGTTCCCAAGGTGACTGTGCTTTTCTTTAATTTCARCTAGAATTACAGCACAAATACCGTCTGTAAGTTGGATTAAATGTTTAATCCGAGGTGTTTCTAATGGTTTTAGCTGCTCCATGATGTGAGCCTGGTGGTGAGTCCCTGTCGTTTGCTCGGAGAGGAGCTGCGTCTCCTGAAAATGTGGGGAGCTCTTCGGTTTGATATACTCGACATCAGCTCTACAGAAACTCAGTAAGAACAGGTTTTATTTCAGATATAAGATTATGTTGAGTTTAGATTATATAACCGTTGATAGCACAGGGTTATTTGACATTTTATTAAATTAAAATGTTATTTTAACCTGCATTAAAAGCCTCCATGTGTTCAGTTTAAAGGTGTACCTCGTTTTCTGTTTTATGTGTGTAAAAATAAAAAGTTTACATTAAATAAAACCATATTTGAATAATAATTTGTCTACTTTCAGAGTGCGCATCGTCTTCAGCAGTCTGAAGAAAATGACCAAGTTTGAGGTGGTGTTCAGTGTCAGTTTGATGAACCAGCTCTGCGTCTTTCACGTCCAAAGCTTCAAAAACAGATTTGGAAACACAACGTGAGTATGACCTGAATAAACTTGAACTGTCTAAAGGTGAAACTTCACTGGAATGACACAGCTGAGTGGCTGCCGACTCCCGAGTTTAAAAAACGTTATAAATTTGTAGCTTCCACTCGTAAAGCTGCAGTCGTGGCCGCCCACATTGTTTGTTGCCCCGCCTCCAGCACATTTCGTAAACAGGTTCAGGACGCTCGCAGGGACTCTGTGGCTGTTTGTTTGTGCCACAAACAAAATTTACAGGAAAACAAACTCACGGACAGAAATATCTGTTAAATTTCAGCAAACTCAAAAATCAGCACGACGCCCTGAGGACATCCGGAGGAATCACCAAACTAAAGGACYGTTATTTATGGAGATAATGATGATATTTAGCATATTTATAGGGAAAAGTACCTGTTTTTTTTTGCATTTTCTATTTCTTGTGACTTTATTTTAAACTTCTCATGCAGCTAAGTTTTTATTATTTGTCTTCTAAACCTGCTGAACTAAATTAATACTAAAAATGTGTCAAATATGTTCAGATACTCACTTTTCCTCTGAAAGATTCGATGCAGTTAGAGATGTACGTTAGCAAGAATGAACCGAACCTTAAACATTTCAGACAGTTTCCTTTAAAGCAGAAGTACAAACTGACTTCAGTGTTTGTGTTTGTTGTAGGATCCAACAGATGGAGGAGATCGTGGCGTCGGTGAGTTCAGACACGAAGCTCTTCACGCAGATCGTCACAAAGATACACAACACTTTGTTCAGCTGAGTTCACACAAAGATACACAACACTTTGTTCAGCTGAGTTCANCACAAAGATACACAACACTTTGTTCAGCTGAGTTCACACAAAGATACACAACACTTTGTTCAGCTGAGTTCAGACCGACCGTGTTTATAATGAAACTGTTGTAAAATATAAAAGAGTCGTAAAGTTCACATGTAATTCTGATTTCTGTCAGGTTTTGTTTTTTCTTTCTGTTTGTGCTCAAACAGAATCAGCTTTTACCAACAAAGTTCTTCAAACATTGATAAATATGAAAAGAAAAAATTAAAACACAATTTGATTTGTTTTAAAAGTGACTGCATATCAGACCATTTCTGCAGTGGCTGATTAAAAAAGGGGCTAATATGTCACAATAGGATAATAAATAAAAAAATCAAACAAGCTGATAAATGATTATTTTCCAATTTTGTATAAAAAATGTTTTTGATTTAAAAAAATACTTGAAGTTTGTTATTTTCTGTGTACCATTAAAGTGTAGAATAAATAAAAATGTGTTGCAGTAAATACTTTTCGTGCCTGTACAAGTTTTTTTAAATGATGCATTAAATTTTTACTATGTCTTTAAAAGCTTTGTGAATTATTTTTACCATGTTTTGATAATGACACGTTTAAAATAAAACAGGTTCGTGGCGTTTCTTGTAAAGTAGAATAAAATGTATTTACACAACTTGCGTTGTTCAGTCTCCGGGGGGCGCTACAGGCTTAGAAAATTAAATATTGTTTAAAGCTTTTTCCTCACTATAACACTACCTGTAAAAACAAAGARAAACAATAAACTACAACTGTTAAAATCACAAATGTTAAATTTTACTCTGCAGATAAATGATGTTTAAATGAAAGAGCAGCTGAAGGAGACTGAGCAACGACCGTCCAGTCCCTGAACTCAAACTGGACTTTCTGGACCATCGAGAGACAAGTTTAGTCCTTCTTACTCCCATAAACATTATCTGCTGTCAAACCAAGTGAAGGGCAGCGACACGGGGGTCTGCTGGGGGTCCACACAACCTCATTTAATGGATCTGCTGAAGGTTTCATTGTTTAACAGCAGAAAACATTCATTCATTGGATTACAGGAGTTTACTGAGAGGAAAACATTAATACTTTAGAAAAGATCTCACAAAAGGTAGCTCATTAGTGTTGGAAATGACTCTCAGCTTCTAAACTATAATTTACAGAAGAGGATTCAGACCAAAACAAAAGAATTCTGACTTTACAAAGTCAGAATTRTTTATTTCCGTGGCCCTAATCCTCTTCTGTAATAACTCTGTGAAGCTGAATAAATTTTCATTATGCAAAAGTAATTTACGTGAATGTTTAACAAGGAATGACGAGAGTTTTTAAAAACACTTTAAATAAAAAGATTCACTCTTTGCTTTTCTAAAACAAACCCTGAACCAGGGGTGCCCAAACGTTTTCCCCGAGGGGGCCAAAATGAAAATCTATCCAGGGCAGCGGGCCAAATACAGTAATATTAATATAATACATGAAATACAAATACTTTTTTAAAGTAAAGTCCTTCATTTTTAACAATTAAGCTGTGCAATGGCCCTCTTTTGTTTTAGTCTGTGCACTTGGAGAAAGTCTGCCATACGCTCAAGTAGCAAAGGCTCATGGGACATTTTATAAATTGATAAAATATGAGTTTTTGTGGTCTTATAAAGTGTGCAAATCTACATGTGGGGTTAAATCTGATCTAAATATGTCTTGTTGTCATTTCATGTTTTATGTTTAATCCTAATAAATCAAAGATAAAGTCAGCACCATGAATAAAAACTACCTTCACTAACAGGCTTTTTATACAGTCATTTGACCAGTAGAAATACTGTGTTTCTACACAGGATGACAGGTTACAACCTTGTAACTTTGGCAACTGTTGGTGGGCCAGATCAAATGGCTTGGTGGGCCAAATTTGGCCCGTGGGCCCCACTTTGGGCTCCTCTGCCCTGAACTGAAACAGCCCCGCTGGTTAAATATCCTCAGTTTTCCTGCAGTGGAGGACACTGATGAGGTTAAACTGCTCCAGGCTCTGACAGTAAACTGATTTGGACCGGGTCGCTCCAGGTTAAATGTTCCACTTTACAGGATTAGGTCTTCGGTGTGACAATGTGTTGATTCCTTAATTTAATCTGAATCACCATAAAAACACAACAACAAATAAACAACCTTACATCACACGTCAGCTTGAGCTTCATGTGAAGCAGTTTGAGCAGAACAGCTTCAACATGAGATGATTTTAGTTTCACCTCCGTCATGAAGGAAACAGGACAGATGCACGCCTCAAACGAATCCTGGGTTTTATCTTGTAAAAACACTCGAGGTCTTCAGCTCGTCGTCGTTCCAGGACAAAAAATAAATAAAACCTGAAAAGTTTCAGCAATGTTTTCAAGATTGATTTTAGTCACTTGTCTTTACGTTAAAAACTTTCATGGAACTGGTCAGTTTTGTTTAGCAAGACTGCACTTAAATGACCCATCCTGTGACATTGGATAAAATAATTTGTGGACATGAGAATGTGTGGCCATGAGATATTAATGCATGGTTACAACATGTGGTTATGAGACAGTTAATACTTAGTTATTGTGTGGCCACTGAATAAAACTGCAAGGCCACAAGGGAACACGTGGCCATGAGACAGTAATGCATGGCTACAAGGTAGTTAACTGGTGGCCACATGTTAATTTTGAGCAGCTGAGGCCTGCAGACACTGATGGAGTCAGATTATACAGTTCAAATGTGTCCAACACTTATTATTTGGTGTTCGATGTTTAATCTGAACGGTTCATTTTTCACAGTATTTATGTGACGTTGAACACCAGGTGTGTGTCAGGACAGGCTTTCTTTGTATGAATGTAACAAAACTGCCGTTAGGCATGAAGTAATTCTTATGTTTTCGCTATAAGACAGAGGTGATGAAGTCATCTTTGTTCAAAAAGCTTTATTTTTAAAGCTCAAAATAAACTCACCTGTGTCTCTGCAGGAGTCGGTGACTTAATGTCATCTGTTCTGTTTTAAATCAAATTCACATTAATTCAAACTTGTCCGTGTCAACAGTCCATGGAAATGACTGCAGTAATGATCTTGTGACCACACATTAATTTTCTTAAATTCAGAGTCACGGAGCAGGCTCCGCTCTTTCTCTGACCTTGAAGAAAACATTAATCTCAGATCAGTTCGTCGTGTTTTATGATAATTACCAAAGTGAGCTGCTGGAGTCCAGCTGGGACGACTTCCATCAGATTCAGAACAATTTAYAGGAAAAACTGGACTTTAGAGACGTTTTAAAGCAAAGGACCAGGAAAACAAGAAAAACGTTTAAATTAAAGTAAATGTTTGTCAAGTTACACCCAACAACTGAATAAATGTTTGAACTAAAAGAGGCAAAAATTATTTTCATGACTCAGATTTATTTATGTTTTTACAATCGAGGAAAGAAAATAAGAAAATTAAATTCATCTGGATCTTTTTGTTTTAGAGTCTAGAATTAAATTTCTCTCACTGGATTTAGTTCCTAAAAATAAGTTTAGTAGTTGATAATTGTAAGGATATTAGTAACTTTTCTTATTTTTTCAACGTCCTTCTGTTTTTGACACTTGACTGATGATGTGAACGGCTAATTATACAGAAACGAGTGAAGACAAAGGCGAAGACCACAATACAACAATTAATCAGTCCGTTTATTCAGCTCAGCTGTTCAGGCCACAAATAGGTTTTTAGATTAATGAAAACACTTCAAACAATAAACAATGTGTTAAAAATATTTTTTCAGACAAAGAAAACTGGTGGATATTTTGAATTATGGTTCAAACTAGAATAATGATCTTCAACAGATCTGTCCTCCAAACAACAGACTTTGTGTTTTCTGAAGCTGAGAATCAAAAAGACGTCAGTGTTTACAGGCAGCAGGTGACGTCATACAGTTAGTTCAGATGGCAGCAGCTGTCGTTTGTAACGTTACAGTCAGAAATTACCACAAATATTTTTGTTTTATTTA
>NW_013952531.1:189805-196805 GCF_001266775.1 Austrofundulus limnaeus | reverse complement strand
CAGTTCAACAGACTTCACTTGTTTCTGTTAACAAACATCTTGATGAGGTTTATGATAAAAACAATGAATGTAAATTTAAAACATGTTTCATCTCATGTTGTAACAGGATCAACTGTTAGTGTTTCATTAAACCAGGGGAATTCACATGCARGAGGAGAAGTGAGATTTAGGATTTGATTGAAAAAATAACAGCTGAAACAGTAAATAAAATCCAAATTTATAATAAATGTTTTATCAAATATGTTTATTTTATTGTACAAGTAGTGAAATTTAAACAGTTTTAACGCGTTCCCTGAGTCCGTCCTGAAAACTGCCACAGATATTTCAAACTTTTTACTTGAAGAATATTGTGTAGAGCTTCTCTTCCTTTCTTTTGTTTAATTATTTTCAAAGTGAAACGGTTGTAACAAACTCCAACAATGTTTGTGTGACTGAAGGACCCTCACAACAAGGTGAAGGACCCTTCAGGCACCAAAACACCTGCCTGAGTGCAAAACAACCGTCTGTGACATTATTTAAGACCTGAGTTTGTTCACGTCAACAAGCTTTCAGCAGGTTTTATTTATTTTGGTTTATGTTTACTTTATGTTTTGTTTGGTTTTTATGTTTTATACGAAGCACTAAGTGTAAAATAAAACGTTAAGTCTCACTAACTCATTTTCATTATTTATCTCACTTTGAGTTAAACATTTCTTCTAACATTTTATTGTTATTTAGCTCACTGTTCTTACATTTGCTAATTTTTACTAAATGTTAGATTTAAATGTTAAATGTTTAACCCTAAATCTAAATGTAAAAGTGAAATGTAAATGTGGCAAAGTTTAAATTCACACATTTCAAAATGGAACCAGCCTTTGCCGTTTTTTAATGATGTCATCATCCTGCGACAAAAAACACTGCTAACACTGCTAATGTTGCTAACACTTCTCTACYAAACATCAAACATGCTGCAGCCAGTGTCCATCTTATCTTCAATGTACATATTTTAAATTTAAAATTTAAAAACCCTCTTCAGCAGCATTAGCAGTGTTAGTGCTTGCTAATTGTCGCATGTTGATGACATCACAATAAAAGCCATGCACCAACAACAAAGGCTGTGTTCCATTCAGAAATACTTAAATGTAAGCTTTAAGTTTTACATTTAGATTTAGGGTTTAACATTTAAATGGAACATTTAATAAAAATTAGTAAAGTGTAAGCACAGTGAGCTAAATAATGAAAATGTGACATTTTTTACATTTTACACCAGTTTTCTGCATTTTGTAATCCTGTTATTTGGTTTTTGTTCGTCTGTTTCCACCGTCAGTTTCTGATCTACACCTGCTTCCTGTCACAGCTGCAGCCACTTCTCTCATCAGCCCCACGCTCGTTAGTTTGTTAGCTTCGTTTCTCTCACCATTTGAGAGTTGTTGGTTGATTAACGTTTGGAGTCGTCCCCAGTTCAAGATGGCCGTCACAGCTAAACAACTCATTGCTCAATCATTAGGTCAGATTTGTGTGTGGTAGCTCAGACTGACTCACAACAATCAGTCCTTATTTTAAGGGCCTCTGATCCCAAACCAGTAAGAAATTGTGAAAATGRGCAGCTGAATGTTTCAGTTTGGTTTCTTTTCTATAATAGTGTCATTTTGCTGCCACGTCAGCTATATTTGTATCTGAAGAAGACAAACAAGCAGCAGGAAACCCACCAAACCCTGAGCATTGTGGGTGAGGGGCCTTTTCTTCCAGTAGAATAATAACCACAAACAGGAATACTGACCTTGAACACATCCTGGGGCACCCAAGCAACAGGAGAGCGCAACAATAATAGCTTCTCCTAAAAATACAAGAGCATGAAACAAAGATTGCCACTGCAGGAGGCAGACAGACGGGGATTTTATAAGAAAGTAGTTCCTGCTGCAGCAGTTTTCATCTGCTCTGTGAAGAAAACACTTAAATTAAAAARGACTCTGAATTGGTCCCGTTAAAGGGAGCTCCTTTCTTTGCACTGAGGCCAGAGGCTGCTGTCACCACCACTCTTTGTGTCTTCACGGCGGCTCCTCGTCACCTCGCAGCTCACCTCAGACCAGGCGAGGGGCTCGTCTCTCAGCCGTCTTATCAAGCGCCCTTTTGACATTTGGTGCTATTTTGAAATCCCAACTTCGTCGGGAGGATTTAGGAGCGTCTCCTGGGCAAGGCCCCGTGGCGACGGAGCGTCCAGACCGCTGGATGCGTGGAAACCGGACATTTTTGACCCACACCCCCCGAGCCCCACTAACAGAGCTGCAGCACCTCGACTAAGTGCATTCCCTAAYGCCCTGTCCTAAATCCCTGCTTGACCCTGACTGATAAACTATGCTATGGATAGACGGCAGTGGAGTTTTTCACCTTTAAAACAACAATAAGAGCAGAGTTTTATTATGGCGGGGTGTTCTTTGAACCTTCTTTTACATTATCTGGATCTTTTTCTTATTAAATCTTTATATAATAAAGAATTACTCATTTAAGCACAGAGTTTATAAAAATAATCATCATTAGAAATTAGTTTTATTCATTTGAAGACATATTGCAGTGGTGGACACAGTTCTTAGCTTTATCGCTAACTTTGGGAACCTTAGCAGATATATTAACTTCAACTCATTTTAACTACACTAAACTTTCTATTTTAATGCATTTTATTACAAAATAAATAAAAACGATCTCTTACAAGCAGTGCTGGACGTGTCAGCCATCGTGTGTGTAGCATCTTTATTAGCTAAACTTCAAAATAAGAGCATCAAAAATAAATAAAACGTCATTTTAAGTTCAAGTTTCAAGTTTATTTCTACAGCWCCAAGTCCCAACATACGTTGTCTCAGGACACTGTAGATAAAAAGAATAATGTAAAGAAGAAAGCAGCAGATTGTGTTGAATCACTTCATCACAGTCTCCCATCCTGAGCAAACGGTGGAGAGGAAAAACTCCCTGCTAATCAGGAAGAAASCTCCAGCAGAACCAGGCTCATTTAACAATTTGTAAATACAAAAATTAACTAGTTTAAAATATTGTAGAGAAAGTAATGTTTGATTAACTTTAAACAGTATTTATAAAGATACAAAGTCCATCAAAGAAATGCTTTTATTCTGAAAGGGTTACACTGGAAGTATCACATTAGACAGGGCTATAACTCAGGTTTGGATTGGTCGGTTTCTAGATGATCCCACCCACCTTCAAATTAAACCAACAGAATCAAACTAACAACCGTCTTAGCCGTTAGCGTTAGCTTCTTCAAGCTAAGATTCTTGTTTAGTGGATGAGTTGTTAGCGAAGCTAACATTTTGATGAGCTGTACCCACTGCTGAGTTAGCATTAAGAGCACCGGCTGTCCTCCTTTGGGTRCCATGTTGGATTCTGGAACATTCAGGAATCATTTATTCTTCCTGCTTGACGATACGTTATGTTTCTTGATTCAACTTTAGAGAAACATCTGTAAGATAAACAGATTTATCAAAGAGGTGAAGCTTTAAGGCTGCATCCTCTCCTGGGCCCCACATGAGCGTCGCCTACAGAGGTTTTTCCAGAAGTCATATCAGCACTGCGATGGGACCGTGGGCCGACACCTGTAAGGTGTTGATCCCATTCTCCTGAGAACATGTGTGTGAGGGGACGTTTCAGTCACGACCAATTACTGCCTGAACCCCACTGATGGTGCCCAGACTTCAACAAACCTGCAGACACAAAATATATCTTCCTGTCGGCCCGCCGAGCTCACCTGCTCTGCTCTGCAGCTTTTAGGGAACTCTGATTAGTCGTAACTTTACACATTATTTAATAACATTTAATTCAACTATAAAAACAAGAGTGTAAACCTACTCTAGGCTGTTTAGTTTTTATAAAAAAATTACAAACAAATAAGACGTTATTTATGCTGCAGAGAATTCTGGGTTACAAGGTGCTCCAGTGCGCACTTTATCCAGCTTGAACATTGTTTTTGGACAATGTCTGATGTTCAGCCATTTTAATTTCAAACAGAGCACATTGACAAAAAGAGGATGCAGAAATAACTGAAACTGAAAACTAAAATGGAGGACAACCGAGCTGCTTCATGGAAGGAGAACCTCACCTTTTAGCCTTTTAGCTTTCATGCTACCTGACACCACATTTATATGGTAATAGCTCTGGTGCTAACATTAGCTTTGGAGCTAACACCACATATACATTATATAGTGTTAGCTATTAGCTTCCTAGATAATATAAAGTGATAAATGGTGTTAGCGCCCAAGCTAATAATGGCTGTGTCCAAAACAGTGGGCTGGGTTCTCCAAAGGCCGAATTCGTCGGCTGCATACGTCACAGCGCCGCGATGAAGGCCGTCCCAAACCGAAGACTCCTCCAATATGGCCGACAAATGCGTCCTTCCTTTGGCCCGAATCGAAGGACAGGTCGGATGGATCCTTTGTTAATACTTTTGTCATTATAGACGTGTTTTAAATATTATTTTTGTCAGAAAAAAAACGCGAAATAAACATGCACTTACGGCGGTCAATTAGCTCTTCAAATATTACCTTTTAAGTTAATTTTATTGTTTTGTGATACTAAAAACACTAATATATTGATATTTTCCTAATTTCCTTTAAGTTTTCTTTTGTTTAGCATCGTCACAGATAGGCGACATGACGTACGCCGGGGTGAGGATGGGAGACTAGACCGTCCAAATTCACAGCCTTTTTTCCGGCCTTCACCCACCTAGACCGGGTAGGCCGGGTCCTTCGGAGGCCACAGCCCAAAACTAACTTTTTCTTAAGTAAACAGATGTTTTCAGGTGTCAAAAACAACTTTCAGTAAAATAGAGAAACATGTTAAGGTCAACAGGTGCATGTTGTTCCTGTAAAAAGGCTCTCACATCTAATCAACGTCCTCCAACAATCGAACATCAAGCAACAGATAATGATTTAATCTCACTGACTYAGGGGAAATAACCTGGTATCACCCTTTAAATTTACCTGAGTGAAAAAAGGCTTTTTTTCTGAAACCACAGGGCTCGTATACGTTCATGCTAACACTTTGTTGTTTCATGTCGCGGTGTCCCGCTTCAGTTCCTTTGTGTTCATTTCAGATTGTGCCAGCAAACCAGAGCAGCAGCACAATGCTTTAACTCAGCGGTCCCTCCCGTCTTATCGTGCCCTGCAGCTTGGCCCTCCATCGGCTGATATAAATCGAACTCGCCGGGCAGAGAGTGACGCCTGTTCCTCCTTCGGGTCTGCACATTGTTTCGTCTCGGGCCGTATTTATTTAGATGTAAATCAGTTTGCAGAAGTGCTACGTCCTGTCCTTGTGTAATGGGTGGACTGGTGTGGTGGAAGTCCACTCCATTGAGACTGGACTTTCTGAAGCTTGTTTTTCAGTAATAATAATAATAATAGGCTGCTGAAGATGTGAAAAGGTGACATCATCATGCAGCCTCGTTCGTAAGGACTCCCACACCCATATTCCTTTCAATACCGTTATTGTTTTACTCAACAGGAAGCTGCATTTGAGATCTGAGCACCTGAAAGTTTCCTTAATACAACAGGAAAGAAAAGGCAGCAGCTGATTTAGATATTTATCATCAAAATGGTTGTTAGGAGGAGAAATACTTGTTAAACACAAACACAACACACATTTTGAGTGGTCTCCAGATGTACAGGGTCCATATAAGAGGATACCAAGAGTGTGTGTGAACCAGTAACCAAAGCAAGGTGGTTACTTTGAAGAACCTAGAATATGACATATTTCCAGTTGTTTCACACTGTTGTGTTAAATATATAATTCCACATGTGTTAATTCATAGTTTTGATGCCTTCAGTGTGAATCTACAATTTTCATAGTCAAGAAAATAAAGAAAACTCTTTGAAAGAGAAGGTGTGTCCAAACTTTTGACCTGTTTTTACCCAATAAGTACCAGGTAAATATACTGGGTTGTATTATGTATTACTCCCTAGCAAAGTATTTATTTCTTTGTTTAAATGTCCTCACATTCAGAAAATAAAATAAATAAATAAAGGTTTTTTTATTCTTAGTGCTGGGCATGGTTTCACTGATCAGCTAACAGCAGAGCTAATTTTCTGTTTAGCAGATTAGCTTTTTTGCTAACTTTGAAAACTTTTGTCGAACCGTTAGATTCCCGTCAATTAGCTTTTACCAAATTTAAGTCCACAAGCAGCTAATGAACAAACTAACATCAACAGATTTGTGTCAGTCCCACCAGTCTTCAGCTTGAAGAAAACAAAGCAGGCATTTTTTGCAGAAACACACAAATCTTATTTCATTTTATTTCTGACAATAATGAACTGCACCAAACATTGAAGGAAACGTACCGAAGAGCGTATCCAATCATCCAGCAGCATGATGTTTAAAAAGGCAGGTCGACATGAAACATTAAGCTAATGGTAGCTAATATTAGCTTGTTGCTGCTGCGTGGTAGCTTGCTACTATTGTTGTGTGGTTAAACTTGTGAAACATCACAAACACTGCAAACGATTCATGTCAGATTAATTTAATCTGTGTGACGCTTGTCGGAGGTGAATGATGGTTGGAATTTCATGCATGTGCAMTTATGTGAGTTTTATTGCAGCACATGGCCTGAGGGTTGCCATTCCAATGAGTTTCTTTCTGTCAGAACACTGGCCCAGTTAGAACCAGGGTCTTGGTGTTCCAGAAACCAGGATGGAACTGGGTCATAAGAACTAATGCACTGCAAACATGGGATTAAAGCCAGGCTGGGCCTTACAGTGCAACAAGGGTTAGCAGTGAGTGTTAGCGGCCTTCTGCTTATTTTGTACATGTAATGGTTTAGTGTTGGTGAAGATGTATTTTTAACTAGCACCCGCTAAGCAAATGTTTTGGTTAGCTGCTGATTTTATAGATTTAAATATGCACACACACAGTTATATATAATATGAATTAAAGTATCCTGATGCATCTCAGTAATCCAGGTAACAAATCAAAAAGAAAAAAATAGTACAGGTCCTCTGGACGGGTTCTTCTTTAATGAAACGTTTCG
>NW_013952531.1:187068-188368 GCF_001266775.1 Austrofundulus limnaeus | reverse complement strand
GGCCAGACAGGTGTCACCCACAGGCCACATTTGGCCCACGGGCCTTGTGTTTGACACATGTGGTTTGAACCATTATGTCCTCAGTATCAGTAGAACCTTTAGCTTTCTTTAAAATACAAAAAGGGGCCAAGAACTGTGAATTAACTATAGATATTTAATTCAGAACAACGTTGTTATTATGAAGACAGTTAGAGCGAACTGTAATTATGTCTTCGCTCGGCTTCCGTAGGCATTCCTTCACTGTCAGTCAGCGGCGGTGACAGTCAAACATCGGGAAGCTCTGGTTCTGAAATATGGAGGAGATTAACAGCATTGAAGTGGTTCCGTGCACAGAGTCCAACTACCTGAAACCGTTCCGGGTGTCCTACAACCAGGTGAGCCGCCTCCCGTGTGGAGGATGCTGCTGGGGGCTAGCCCACCCCCGCCTCTCCCCATTCATTTAGCTGCTAGCATCAGGCTACAATGCTAACCACAAACACTGAGGAGCTGTTAGCAGTTTAACAGCAAAATGAGAGTTAGCATGTGTAATCTGTGTGTTTTAATCCCACCACGGCTCAGTTTGAGTCACTCTGTCTGTAGTTTATTAAACCAGCTTGGCTAACATGCTAATGCTAACGTTAGCCATGCAGAGGAGTAGTTTTAATGGCTGAACGTCACGTTATTCAGCACATGCTTTAAATTATTACTGGGAATGACATGTTCAGCTGCTGGCCCAAATTCAGTTATACAAATACAAACAACGTCTTCACTGTTGTTCAGGTTGAGATTATATTTCACTGCCTGATTTATTTATTTATTCTTTCAGTGAACAAGGCTATGTTTGCTAAATCCTGGTGGAGTTAGCTGCAGAGMAAACACTTTTTTCAGTAAACAGGAAGAAAATGTTATTATAATTAATCCTGATCCTGACTGAGTTTTTGAACCACAGATTTAGTTGTTTGCTCACTGATGTTTAAATATTTTTATCATTAACTGATGTTTAAGCCACCATGTTGGTGTTAAATGAGTCTTTACTGTGATGACAAAAATATATTATTATATTATAAAGTTAAACAGTTTTGATTGATATTGTACCCTGTGTAAAGCCAGTGTTGTATAAAGTACCACAAAGTGATACTTGAGTAAAAGTACAAGTATCTTACCAGAACATTACTTTGGTAAAAGTTAAAGTGTCCTTTAGGAATATTACTTGAGTAAAAGTGTTGAAGTATGTGATATTTGTTGTAGTTAAGTAGTAAAAGTGTTAAAGTATGTGATATTTGTTGTAGTTAAGTATTAAAAGTGTTAAAGTATGTGATAT
>NW_013952531.1:182910-185583 GCF_001266775.1 Austrofundulus limnaeus | reverse complement strand
TGTCCTTCATGTTGTCACACACCTGACTGTCCTTCATGTTGTCACACACCTGACTGTCCTTCATGTTGTCACACACCTGACTGTCCTTCATGTTGTCACACACCTGACTGTCCTTCATGTTCAACACTCACCTGTTGTCACACACCTGACTGTCCTGCATGTTCAACACTCACCTGTTGTCACACACCTGACTGTCCTTCATGTTCAACACTCACCTGATGTCACACACCTGACTGTCCTGCATGTTTCAGGTGACAGGTGTGTGAGCCCAGAGGTTCAGGGTTCTGGTTTAATGTCTTCACGTATATTTCTCAACATGATCTACCATCTTGAAAAGGTTGCAGTGTTATTAAAACATTAATATATTTAATCTCAAACCCTGTAATGTTTGATAAGAAGCCTGTCTTCAGTAAACCTCATCTTACTGCTCTGCTTGCTGCTTCTCTGGATCCACCATGTTGGCTTCAGGTTACAAACGAGGTCAGGATTGAGTTCGTTTACGTTTGAATCGTGTCAAACCAGAGAACCGGAGCGCGGTGGTGCAGCGGTTAGAGCTTTCAGTTTACACGTTCTCTGTGTGCACACGTGGCTCATCTCCGGTCACCTCCACAGATCAACAACATGAGCAGCACTGCATCATGAACCTGGACTGTCCCACCACACTCTGTTTGTTTGTGCTCTGCATGATGGCCCCTCCTGTTCTCCATTAACTCCTGCTAATGCACACCTGTCCAGTGTAATTTATCACCTGCATTAAACTGAGGCAGTCATTCTTCAGAGGGCCTGTAAATCCATCCATCCTGTACTCAGTCGGTTCATTTTGAGATGTTTTTATACAGATATTTGCAGCAGAGAGAAGACGAACTCCAACAAGCATCTCTTCATGTATTTAGTATCATATTAGCTGCTTCAGTGTCCCGATATTCATGATGGAAAAATGAAGCTGTGAACCTCAGTTTATCCTTAGTTTATTTTATTATTATCTTTTTACTGTACTTCAGTTTTATTAAAACTCGGCGAACTCTTAGTCCTCCCTCTAAAAGAAAGTTCATGCTGGTGTGTCCTGGTGGTCTCCAACAAAGTGAGAAACACTTCCTAAAACAAACACAATCTGTTGTCCAACAGTTCAGTTAAGATTTGAGAAAAGRTCGGCAGTTTTTCTGTAATTAGCTGAAGACGACGCTACTGTTGGTAGAGTGGTTCTGAAAGAATTGACAGACTAACAAAACACATTAAAAACTTGGATCAGCAGGTTTTTTTCTGGATATTTATCTGTTCGCAGAGTTGGTTGGTAGTTGGTTGGTATGGGAACTGTAGTGAAATATGTTATCAATCACATCAAACCAAAGATGAAGTCACAAGATGGTGAAACGAGATGTAGTCACTGGTAGAAAAAAAATGTTTTCAAATTAGGGGTGTAAGAAAATACCGATACACAGAAATATCACGATATTTCATTTCCTGATNGTACTATCAAAGGTACTTCCTGTAAATCCTGATGTCCAAATATGGTTTGAGGTTTCCTCTTTTACACGACGTTATGCTTAAAATAGTCAGACTGAATTTTCTAAAAGTTTTCATGATCACAAAGACAAATGAAACCACATCTCTGGAACCACCTGACGTCAGGACCATCAATGTGTAAAATTTTGAAATAAAAAACTAAAGTCTAACTTTAGACTCGATCCATTGTGCACAGTTACTGTTTACATTGTTCTTATCAATGTTCAAATGTAAACAACTTGTTGGTATCAAACCCTGGTTCTGCTGATTTCTCCGGTTTATTACAAATAAAGGGGCAGACTTGTGATAAATCCTAGTGAATGGTCTGAAGAGCCCAACCTGAGCTCAACGTTGTTGGTTTGGTTTCTGTCTTCAGCCAGTCTCAACATGAGTCACCTGGCTCCTCTGCTGTCTCAAGACTGTATCATGTTTCTGTCAGTCAGAGGGAGTTTCTCTTCTCTAGTCCTCTCTACTCTGACCTGTGTCTGCAGCCTCTCCCTGACCCTGACCCNAAAATGATTAATGCCACGAGGCAGAGTCGGCTCGCTGCTCCTCTCTGCTTCAGATATGAAGAACATTAAAAAAGTTGTGTAATTTATTTATCTATCAACACAAATTAAAATTTGATGTACAGCCTGAAGTCTGTAATTTTGACAAATTTGGAAAAGATTTTTTACGAAGAGCAAATATTTCCCACTAAATTGGTCATGTGACCAGGACATAAGAGTGTCCAGGGGATTAATCGTCATATTAACCGTTATCGGCTAAACACCACAATTAATCGTGATTAATTTTTTGCCAATATTGCCCAACCCTATTATGGACATTATTGGTATATTTGTTTGTTTCACAGGCAGAGGATTTCTGTTAGTGTACCTTAAAGATTACGAGCGTACACCTGTCCCTGCAGCAGGTTTTCATCAGGAGCTCTCTGTTTCTCATGTCTGTGGGTCCACCTGGACTTTAAGGTCCTTCCTCTCTGACTTGGTCTGTCCCTGCAGGCTAATCTCTGTGGTAATCCATGTCCACCATGGTTTCCAACCTCCCCCAGACCATTCCTGCTGCTCCCCCCTCACCCCTCTCAGCAAGTGGCCAAGTGATGAGGGGAACCCTGCCATCTGTGTGTGCTGACAGGACACTAAAGACAGAATGTGTGTGTGTCCTGACACA
>NW_013952531.1:180910-182900 GCF_001266775.1 Austrofundulus limnaeus | reverse complement strand
GTAAACATTAGCTTTTCTTTTTTTTTTCAGTAAGAGGTTTTTATTTAATATTGCCTTGCTTACAGTATCCCAATATATCGGGATATATCGTATCGTGACCCCTCTGCTATGATATGTATCGTATTGCCAAATTCTTGCCAATACACAGCCCTATTTCAAATATGATGAATATTTGGTTCCTTGAATGTAAAATATAAATATATTACTAAATGTTCTGAAGCATTTTCTGAGTCGTACCAACAGCTAACATTGAGCYTACTATCAAAGGTACTTCCTGTAAATCCTGATGTCCAAATATGGTTTGAGGTTTCCTCTTTTACACGACGTTATGCTTAAAATAGTCAGACTGAATTTTCTAAAAGTTTTCATGATCACAAAGACAAATGAAACCACATCTCTGGAACCACCTGACGTCAGGACCATCAATGTGTAAAATTTTGAAATAAAAAACTAAAGTCTAACTTTAGACTCGATCCATTGTGCACAGTTACTGTTTACATTGTTCTTATCAATGTTCAAATGTAAACAACTTGTTGGTATCAAACCCTGYTTCTGCTGATTTCTCCGGTTTATTACAAATAAAGGGGCAGACTTGTGATAAATCCTAGTGAATGGTCTGAAGAGCCCAACCTGAGCTCAACGTTGTTGGTTTGGTTTCTGTCTTCAGCCAGTCTCAACATGAGTCACCTGGCTCCTCTGCTGTCTCAAGACTGTATCATGTTTCTGTCACTCAGAGGGAGTTTCTCCTCTGTAGTCCTCTCTACTCTGACCTGTGTCTGCAGCCTCTCCCTGACCCTGACCCTGACCCAGACTCAGACCTGACCCTGAGAGCGGATCCTGTCAGAGACTCTCTGAATCGTTGGATCCTGGTGATGTTTTGTCTCATCTTTCTACAAAGCAGGTGATTGTCCCTCGTCTCAGGGATCATCTGGAACCGTCGACCTTATTTCAGCGCTGACCCCTGACTCCTTCAGACAACATGAGCTCTACAAGCTGCAGAGTTTATTTATGGACTACGGTTGGGCGTAATCGTGTCGTCTGCAATTAATCGTCAGAAAAACAGTAATCGATTCTTTTTTGGCACTTGATGATTAATATGATTAATGCCACGAGGCAGAGTCGGCTCGCTGCTCCTCTCTGCTTCAGATATGAAGAACATTAAAAAAGTTGTGTAATTTATTTATCTATCAACACAAATTAAAATTTGATGTACAGCCTGAAGTCTGTAATTTTGACAAATTTGGAAAAGATTTTTTACGAAGAGCAAATATTTCCCACTAAATTGGTCATGTGACCAGGACATAAGAGTGTCCAGGGGATTAATCGTCATATTAACCGTTATCGGCTAAACACCACAATTAATCGTGATTAATTTTTTGCCAATATTGCCCAACCCTATTATGGACATTATTGGTATATTTGTTTGTTTCACAGGCAGAGGATTTCTGTTAGTGTACCTTAAAGATTACGAGCGTACACCTGTCCCTGCAGCAGGTTTTCATCAGGAGCTCTCTGTTTCTCATGTCTGTGGGTCCACCTGGACTTTAAGGTCCTTCCTCTCTGACTTGGTCTGTCCCTGCAGGCTAATCTCTGTGGTAATCCATGTCCACCATGGTTTCCAACCTCCCCCAGACCATTCCTGCTGCTCCCCCCTCACCCCTCTCAGCAAGTGGCCAAGTGATGAGGGGAACCCTGCCATCTGTGTGTGCTGACAGGACACTAAAGACAGAATGTGTGTGTGTCCTGACACATCCACACAGAGCGGGACATGACCGCCGTCTTGAAAGCGGCCATATTGGATCAAAGAAAGCCGGAATTATCTCAGAATTGGACTTACAGGTGCTGGTCATAAAATTAGAATATCATGAAAAAGTAGATTTATTTCAGTAATTCCATTTAAAAAGTGAAACTTGTATATTATATTCATACATTACATACAAACTCATATATTTCAAATGTTTATTACATTTAATTTTGATGATTACAAATG
>NW_013952531.1:172283-179285 GCF_001266775.1 Austrofundulus limnaeus | reverse complement strand
TAATGTATGAATATAATATACAAGTTTCACTTTTTAAATGGAATTACTGAAATAAATCTACTTTTTCATGATATTCTAATTTTATGACCAGCACCTGTAGTGTGATAGACGTGTTCAGCACCAGGGACAGCACATTGAAGGCTTCAAACAACAGGCAACGTTCCCAGTTCCTGTTGCAACTTTTTAGTGTTGATTATCTGAATCACATGTTGCACATATGACTGAGGCAATCCATTTCTGATCTCATTGATCTGCTACATCAGTGGTTCCCACTCCTTTTAGCCTTGTGTACCCCTGAGCCATTTTATCATAGTACCAGTACCCTTCTGTCAAACTCTTCTCCAAAGCTTTAATATACAACTGATTATTAAATGAAAGTTATTTATTTAACCCCCTAGAACGTTGAATTCTCAGGCATTTTAATTTTTTCAACTCAAATTAAACAAAGATAAATGCGTTACCTTGAAAGTGAATGAGTAATTAATTAAATAAACCAGGTAACTGCAGGTACAGGAAGCAGCAACGTCCAAAATACATCAGGAACTCAACCAAATGAGCAAATTCTGTGAGATTCTGAGTTTTACACTGGCTTCCATTTTGTTTTAATTCCGTGATTCCATCTGAATTTTCCACATTGTGGAAACCACAGGGCCCTACATGTATCTGTCCTTTTTTTACACACCTGGGAAATTTTTCCACGTACCTCCTGGAATATGCTCGTCTACGCCAAGGGGTACATGTACCCCTGGTGGGAATCATTGTGCTACATTAGGGATGCACAATATATCAGTATTGATATCGGTTTCGGACGATATTGGTCATTTTTTAGAATATTGGTATCAGTCCGATATGTAAAACAGGGCTGATATTGATGTCCGATATTGATTTCCCACTTTTTATCTTTGTGTTTGTGTTTTGTGAGGGGAGATGTTTGGTTGAGCAGCATCTGTTTGGTCCTGATAGTGATACTGACCCTGCACAGCCAGGAATAACTGAAGCAGGGAGTCATGTCAGAGGTCTGGTTGTTTGTTTACGGTATCAAAAAAAGACCCAAGTGTGTTTTTGCGTATATGTACCGGTATATAATATAATTTGTTTGTTTGTGTAATATCAGTAAATATCGGTTATCGGCCATAACAGCAATAATTATATCGGATATCGACATTGGCTGAAATTTTCATATGCTACATGACCACCTTCACATCTGATCCAACATGGCTGCTTTCATTATGGCGACTACGTTCTAGACTTACCCTAAAAGAAAGACCCCCAAACCCATTACTTGTTGGAGTATTCAGATATTTAATTTTCCCTTTAGTTTGTGAAAATAAAGGGTGTCCTGAGAGTTTTGACTCASCCTGTAGAAGCTGTGTGTTTCTGCAGGAATGAGTAAAGTGTATAAAAGAACAGACTCTTGGTTACGTTCAGTCTGTTTTAACGTCATGTTGTGAGACACTGACTCATTGACACGACATGATTGTGTGAGTAATTACACTGCTGTACTGCGGAGCAGCCCAAGCATCTGTCTTGGCTTAATTTCTCTGGATTAAAGGCAGAGTGAGAGTTAACCGCTGTGGCTTCTCAATCAGGGTTGCCATCATTTACTGATATTTCAAACTCACATCAGCACAACCAGCTGATGGTTTCAGCTCCTTCT
This sequence comes from Austrofundulus limnaeus, assembly GCF_001266775.1. NCBI lineage: Eukaryota > Metazoa > Chordata > Actinopteri > Cyprinodontiformes > Rivulidae > Austrofundulus > Austrofundulus limnaeus. The sequence goes on along the minus strand of NW_013952531.1, from coordinate 177,628 downwards.
TGTTCTCCYGTGATGCTGAATCTGCACCAGCTCACTCAAACACCACACGGCTTGGAGATGGGAAAGACAAAGCCATGTTCCTTGCAGAGTTTGTGGGTGGAGAGGAGGTGTAGCCTAAATCTGAATCAAGGTCATATTTCCTCAGGCACATCAAATGTAGGCCAACTTTACCATTTTTATACAGTAATGTAGAGAGAAGAGTATATGCAACAGTGCTGTGGTGGATTCACACACCAGGTTTGTGGTTTTTGCACAAATCTGATGTTTAAAGTGTAACTCTATGACTTGATGTGTTCCTCCGGGCTATAGGTAGCAAATATATTGTTTTTATTTTGAAAAGCTGCAGTTTCCTCATGTTAAATGTTGCCCAAACAAAAAGCATAACGTGATGAATTCACTGAGGTTTTATCAGCCTTCGTCCTCAGAGTCATTATAATTCAAGAACTGAGGAGGTGTCATTCAGAAACACCAACATCCAAATGGAATTTCAGTGCATTTGTGCTCTTTTATTTAAAAAAGAAAACAGTTAAAGCTTGAGAAATGAGCTGTTGAATTCCATTTAAATAAATATTTAGCTCCGTTGCTCAGGTTTAGATATGAATAACTGGAATTAAAATAAGAGTCAGACGATGCTGAGGTCACACACCATGTTGGGATTTAGATGATATGAGAATTTACAGAAGGTGGTGTTTACCTGCTTCACTGTTTAATTTAATATTACCTTGATTCTGTTTAGAGTTTAAGCCAAAGACATGTGATTTTCTTAATTATTGGGAGTTTCTATTAAGTATAATAAAAATCTTTTGCAAAGTGTCGCTTAAAAATTTAATTAGACAAATGTCTTATTTGTTGATCAGCGGTCTTCAATGCCGGGGTCATGGAGGTACTTCAGGGGGAGGATGTGAAATTTCTGGATTTATTTAATGTGTTTTTGTTATTTAAAAGTAATGTATTTAAACACACATTAACATGAATCCATCATATGTGTAGATATATGGAGGCATAAAATAATGTATTCAATCAGAAATGCTCACATTGAGTGAACACAGCAGCTGAACTCAGCTTCACTTACAGCCTGACCCTGCTACACACGACCTGGACCAAACAAACATCACCACCAAAAAGATCACTCTAGTTTTGTGTTGCACCTTTAACTTTGTTGCATCACTTCATCATTTATTATTATTATTATTTATTATTATCTCCATATTAATCGTTGTCGTCTCTCAGTCACTTTGGGGATCCCAGAGTGAAAAACATTAAATATTCCTGGTTTACATGAAGTTAAAGTCACACTGCAGCCAGCCTGTAGGGGGCGCTCTTGATGTTTCAGCCTCAAATTCCACGTTATCTTCTTGTAGCTAGATATTATACATATAATATAGATGATATGTTAGCATTTGTTGAGATTTTGCTTTCGTGTTACCAGGTTACATCAGTCAAATGTTTGCAGTAAGGATGAAGAAGAAGGTCCTCATTCAGTTCTGGTGTTAAATGTGTTTTTCTTCACAGAACGGCACAAAGAAATCCTGGGACTTTATGCGAACTCATGACAGGTAAAACCCTCAGCTCCTGCTGTTATTGATGCATGCAGTGTTTCTGTCTGCTTTCATGACTCATTTATTGCCGTATTTTTGACCTTAAACGGGTTTCAAGCAGTGTTCCTGTCCATCTGTGAAACATYCATGTTCACGTCTGAAACATTTTCTAATCTTCTCAAGTATCTAAAACTCATGAAGCTGTCTGGATCAGAGCACGAGGATCACGTTTCAGTTTAGGCTCATGTATTTTGTGTGAAATGTTGTATTTTCTGTTAAATTTTTAACAGTGTTTTGAGCGTGAGCTAAATCCTCCTGTTTTACTTCTTTTATTTACTCATTTGTTAAACTAATCAGGSWGTTTTTTATTGGACGTTATTCTAAATCAAATAAAATGGTTAAAGTCTGAGCTTTATGGGATACACAGTTAGAAAAATATCAAAACACCAGTTAGTCCTCGTCAGTCCACCATAATGCCCTGAGGTAATCAGGTCATTTCAACCCTTCCTCCTCTGTGAGCCCAAACCAAGGTTGTTGGTAAAAATAGTTCCCCTGAGAAAAAAGCTTTAACTCTGTATTTACAACAAAAGGGTTTCCCAAAGCTCTTCTCCAAGAGGAAACTGATAAATTGTTCCAGCGTTTGTTGAAAGGAACTGGATTGTTCTTCGTCTCTGTTAAAAGTGTGTATTAGTTTTATTTGTGCTCGCTCCGCAGCGCGGCTCTAAGAACAGAAGAAGAAGAAAGTCTTTATAAGGATTTCTGTGTCGGAGGCTGATCAATCACATCAAATCTAATCTGAACTGAGTCCATGGAAGCTCTTCATCAAACATGCATCTGTGTTCTTTGATCRACATCAGGGCTYTTCAACTGATGACCCGCGGGCCACATCTGGCCCGTGAGTAATCAAAGTTCAGCCAACCGGTTCTCTCATCTCTTAAACCCAAACCRCCAGTTTATTTACTTTAATTACTACAAGTTGTTTTAGTTAAACATAGACATGTTTGTCTACAGAAACATCAGAGTCTTGGCTACAAGATGGTAAAAAACCATTTCTATGAACATCTAAGACAGTTAAAACTACAAGCAGCTGAAGATAAAACTATGAAAGTGAAAATAAAATTGGTTTAAAAATTTGACAAGTCAGATGTTATAATATTTGTGTTAATTAGTGTTATTTTTGTTTTTGATATTTTATTATCACTACTTTTTATTATTACGTAGGGTTCTGTGTGTTGTGTTCATGATTAAATGCAGCAAAATAAACATTTTCAAAGGTCACAGGTCTTTGTAAWACTTGGTTTAATTAGARAACTWGAAGCACTTGAAGAGCGCAAACCTCCGCCAAGGCGATCTTCCTATCTTTGTGAGGACCACACACAGCGGTCACAACCACGCTCTGTGCGTTCTTTTTTCTTTGGTGAGAGGTGGATAGAGGGGCGCACAACGAGCTCTCAGCTTCATCTGGCCTCATTTAAATAATAATAAAAAACAAAACAAACAAACAACCTCCGAGTGTGAAGTCCACCGCGTCACTCCTCTTCCTCGATCTTCATCGATCTGTGTACAAGCCTACGGACAATGTGGTGTGTTTGAGGAAATGGGAAAAATGGGTTTCATGGTGCAGTCACGCACGTCCTGGTCACAAAACGTTCTTTAAATGTGCACCAAATGCGTAAAAATGCGCACATTATGGCAAGACTTATTCATCATTACATCTGGTTTTAACATTACTTTTATAAAGTTTGACGTCCAAACACTGAAAGCTGTGACAGTTTTTTACAGAAGCCCTGTGAAAGCATCACAGCTTTGCCGGTCTCAGAGGATTAAAAGAAAAACAAATTCCTGTATCCGCATCGTGATCCAGAACATCACCAAGATTTAATGGTGTGTTACTTGGCCCAGTACCCACATGTGYTGTAAATGTCATGACAATCCGTCCACAGACCGACATACGTGACCAAAACCGGCTGAATGTTCGGCCCCTGAGCTGTTGACCTGCAGTAACTGTGGCCCCCGGAGTCATTTAGTTGAATAGCCCTGCTCTAGAGGTTAAACTATAATAACTCAGGCTTTATACAGCTTTAACCTCTTCATAATKCAGTCAGGTGTTTTATAACAGTAATGCGTCTTTCAAGCTCTCACGGGCCACATAAAATGCTGTGGTGGGCCACAGCCGGTCCACAGGCCTTCAGTTGACTGTTTTTCTCCTTCAGTTTCTAAGAGGCTGCTCCACCTCACATGTATCTGCATCWTGTGAAAAATACTCAATAAAACCAGTGGTTAGAATCAGGATAGACACGGACACCTGGTGAGTGAGGTGAAACTGATGAGAGAAGTGGCTGCAGCTGTGACGAGTGAAACAGGAAGCAGGTGTAACCTGGAAACACCTGAAACATCCAGCCTCAGTAAATAACAGCTGATGATAAAGCAGTGAGGTACAGATCCTGACACTTTCAGAAGAAACCAGAGAAAAGTTAGTTTTTGTTTTGACTCGTTGAGCTGCAGGACAGAAAGGAAAGAAGTGATTGAAACAGGAAGTGGAATCACAGCTGCAGCTCTGAGACTCTGAGTGTTTCCTGTCAGGATGAAACAGCTGCAGGCTGACAGAACCGTTACTAACATTTAGACACATTCCACATATTTCTCTTTTTATTACTGCTTTGGTTTTGTTGCTGCACCTCTGCAGTAATGATGAGARGTTTGGGACAGAAGAGAAAATCTAAAAATAGATCATGACTCAGCAGAACTCCATGTTCAGGTATTACCTGCTGTACTTGTACACAGTCCGGTTCAGTAGTTTTAAGGTTTATAACGTCCTAACTGCGCACAGTACAGCTAATCTGCTTTTACTGACGTTTTCTTCAGGCTAAAAGGAGCAGAACAGAAATAAAAACAAACAGAAGTGTAAGAGGAGGAAAATGGTAGCTAAATGCTACATGTAGCAAAAGCTAAAAGATTGAAAAAGCCTGAATCCTGGCGTCCATGTCGTCACTGAGCCGAACATTTTCATCTGTYACAGCTCCGACTGTTTCAGACCTGCAGAAGTGGTTAGAGTCTGAAATCAAGCAGAAGAATAAAAATAATAGAAACATTTTTTATTTTAATAGACWTGAAACCATTACCTCATCAGCCTCAGCTCCAGATTTAACAACAACCTTCTGGTTTCCTTCTGACATGGGAAACACAGGGCAGGGCTTCCTGCGCCTCAGACACATCCGCTTTCCCAACACAAGCCCGAGTCTGGATACACAGACACACAAAACACACACAGTGACCCGGCTGCAGCGACACACAAAACACACACACAGTGACCCGGCACACAAAACACACACAGTGACCTGGCTGCAGTGACACACAAAACACACACAGTGACCCGGCTGCAGTGACACACAAAACACACACAGTGACCCGACACACAAAACACACACAGTGACCTGACTGCAGTGACACACAAAACACACACAGTGACCCGACACACAAAACACACACAGTGACCTGACTGCAGTGACACACAAAACACACACAGTGACCCGACACACAAAACACACACAGTGACCTGACTGCAGTGACACACAAAACACACACAGTGACCCGACACACAAAACACACACAGTGACCTGACTGCAGTGACACACAAAACACACACAGTGACCCGACACACAAAACACACACAGTGACCTGACTGCAGTGACACACAAAACACACACAGTGACCCGACACACAAAACACACACAGTGACCTGACTGCAGTGACACACAAAACACACACAGTGACCGGACACACAAAACACACACAGTGACCTGACTG
>NW_013952531.1:165420-168460 GCF_001266775.1 Austrofundulus limnaeus | reverse complement strand
GTGTGTGTGTGTGTGTGTGTGTGTGTGTGTGTGTGTGTGTGTGTGTATTTTTAGTCGTTTATCACAGGAAATGTTTAATACAGGAACACTCATGAAGCATTGTACTACAAACACAAGTAGCATAAATGAAGTTGAGTTTTATCATCATGTTTGTTATAAATCATAGTTCTGTGTTAAAARATCCAAACCCACTGGTACCAGTTCTTATTTTGATTGTTTCTGGGGACATTTATATTTATATTTTGTATTTGAAGGCACAGGATGCAGTAAAACTGAACAGTTTCTGWAGCGTTTGTTGCTGATGTGTGTAGTGTTGACTTGTTTTTGTGTGTTTGCTGCAGTGTGTCTGTGCTGATCTTCAACACCTCCTCACACTGTTTCATCCTGGTCAAGCAGTTCCGTCCAGGTACGTGTCCTTTCTGCATGAAGAAGGTGAAGTTTAGGCTGTAAAACCTCCTGAATAAATCCAACACAAACTGTTCAGTGAACTGAGTTGTTGAAATGTAGACTCACAAATAGACCCACCCAGCCCCCCATCACAGCACAAAGCAGCTTCATGTCCTTTGTTAAAAGTGGCCAGAGGCTGTTTTCTCACTGCAGAGAGCTAAATTGAAGGAAGTCTGGGCCTCAGTAGACTTTTCTCCTCCCTTCATTCTAAATGTTGACAGGAGGAAAATGGCACCAGTAAAGAGTTGTTTTAACTGGAGGTTTGTAACGAACACGTCTCCTTGGGTTTCCTCCCACAGCCGTGTACATGTGCGAGTGGGAGAAGACCAAGACCCCTCAGCCCGCCGAAAAGGCCGAAGAGGGCGAAGCCTCGGAGTCTCAGGAGGCTCAGCCGGCCTCGGCGGAGGAGAGCTCGTCCCAGTGGCCCCCGGCCTCGGCGGGGGTCACCTACGAGCTCTGCGCCGGCCTGGTGGACAAACCGGACCTCTCCCTAGAGGAGATCGCACGGCAGGAGGTGCTGGAGGAGTGCGGTTACGACGTGCCTGCTTCCAAACTGAAGAGGATCACTTCCTACAGGTGAGCTCCTTGTCCTGATAACCCTGAGGTCTGGTCCTGGTCCTGGTCCTGGTCCTCCCAGTCCCACATGGGACTGAAGCACCTGGACAGGTGTGTCTGAACGTCTCATGTGTGTTTTTGGTCTGACTCCAGCTCTGTTGGTGTTGTCTAAGACTGTTMTTATGTGTGGGCTGCTTCTGCTGCTCAGACCTGTATCACCTTCACCCACATCAGAACCATAAGGGTCTTTCTGACTCAAGACCTCCACAAGACCTCCACAAGACCNGCTGCTTCTGCTGCTCAGACCTGTATCACCTTCACCCACATCAGAACCATAAGGGTCTTTCTGACTCAAGACCTCCACAAGACCTCCACAAGACCCTCACAAGACCTCCACAAGACCTCCACAAGACCCCCATAAGACCTCCATAAGACCCCCATAAGACCTCCACAAGACCTCCTCAAGACCTCCTCTAGACCTCCACAAGACCTCCTCAAGACCTCCATTAGACCTTCACAAGACCTCCACAAGACCTCCACAAGACCTCCACAAGACCTCCAAAAGACCTCCTCAAGACCTTCTCAAGACCTCCATGAGACCTCCTTAAGACCCCCTCAAGACCCCCACAAGACCCCCACAAGACCTTCACAAGACCTCCTCAAGACCTCCACAAGACCTCCACAAGACCTCCACTAGACCTCCACAAGACCTCCATAAGACCTCCACTAGACCTCCACAAGACCTCCATAAGACCTCCACTAGACCTCCACAAGACCTCCTCAAGACCTCCATTAGTCCTTCTCAAGACCTCCACAAGACCTCCACAAGACCTCCTTAAGACCTCCAAAAGACCTCCTCAAGACCTTCTCAAGACCTCCACTAGACCTCCACTAGACCTCCACTAGACCTCCACAAGACCTCCACTAGACCTCCACAAGACCTCCTCAAGACCTCCATTAGTCCTTCTCAAGACCTCCACAAGACCTCCACAAGACCTCCTTAAGACCTCCAAAAGACCTCCTCAAGACCTTCTCAAGACCTCCACTAGACCTCCACTAGACCTCCACTAGACCTCCACAAGACCTCCACTAGACCTCCACAAGACCTCCATTAGACCTTCTCAAGACCTCCACAAGACCTCCACAAGACCTCCACTAGACCTTCACTAGACCTTCACTAGACCTTCACAAGACCTCCTCAAGACCTCCAGAAGACCTCCTCAAGACCTCCACAAGACCTCCACAAGACCTCCTCAAGACCTCTACAAGACCTCCTCAAGTCCTCCACAAGACCTCCTCAAGACCTCCTCAAGACCCCCACAAGACCTCCTCAAGACCTCCACAAGACCTCCTCAAGACCTCCATAAGACCTCCTCAAGACCTCCACAAGACCTCCTCAAGACCTCCACAAGACCTCCGTGTTACAAACTGAGGAGCGTCACACTTTGGAAACGCTTCACAACACTGGAGCAAATGGAGAATTCTAAAAATGAAGCTGTGCTTTAAAGGAGGCTCACTAGATGAACATTATTATTTGATAAACATTTACTTAAACTATAAAAACTAGACTGTAAAAATACTGTAGGCTGTGTAGCAGAGGTATATAAAGTACTAAGTAAAAGTAAAAATACCTTAACAGAAAATGACTTCAGTAAAAATGAATTTCACTGATAAGGAAAGTACTTATATAAAAGTAAAAAACAAACAAAAGTTGAGTAGATCCTCTGGATGAAGATTACATTTTTGAAAAAAATGTCTTGTCTCCAACAGACCAAGCAGTATTTTCACATTGTTGACAAACAAATCAGCACTGAGAGTCTAAACAGTTTGTTTACATGCAGGAGACCATCAACCAAACTATCGTTAGAGCCCTGAAATAAAGCCATAAAACTGTTCACAATAATTGTGATAATAGCTACCAGGCTAATGCTGTTAGCTCGTGAGTTACCTCTATTAATATTAGCTCATGAGCTAACTCTAATAATATTAGCTCGTGAGCTAACTCTAATAATATTAGCTCGTGAGCTAACTCTAATAA
>NW_013952531.1:155378-165410 GCF_001266775.1 Austrofundulus limnaeus | reverse complement strand
TCATGAGCTAACTCTAATAATATTAGCTCGTGAGCTAACTCTAATAATATTAGCTCGTGAGCTAACTCTAATAATATTAGCTCATGAGCTAACTCTAATAATATTAGCTCGTGAGCTAACTCTAATAATATTAGCTCGTGAGCTAACTCTAATAATATTAGCTCATGAGCTAACTCTTAATAACAACCTTTAGTAGATTAGAGAAATAATATATCCAGACCATCATGTGAAAGTAGTCTGAGATCCTGTTAAAGCTACATGTATGTCTTGTAAAGAAGCTTTTTATTTTATTTCGTCTACAGATCGGGCGTGGGTGTAACGGGCTCCAAGCAGACCATGTTTTACGCCGAAGTGTCCGACGACAACTGCGTGAGCGCGGGCGGAGGGGAGCCACACGAGGGGGAGTTCATCGAGGTGGTGAAAGTCCCGCTGCACGAGGCCATGACGTTCGCCTACGATGAACGTATACCCAAAACCATGGGCGTCATTTTTAGTTTCATCTGGTTCCATAATAACATGTCTCCCAAGTACAAAATCTCCACCAACGTGTAACTAGCATTAACTAATGTCATTTATTCCACCTTAAATCAAACACAGACACACACACACACACACTGCCCCCCACCATGGCTCTGTCCTCTGTTGCCTTTTTGCTTTTCGGTACACGATGAAGGGTGGGCTTCTACTACCACATTTCTCTTAAAAAAAAGAAGTTAGCCATAGCTGGTTGTCTCTGGCACTTATTATTTATTTTTTAAGAAAATATGCTAACCGTCTCATTTGCTGGTTCATCACTTTCAAACAGCTGCATATCTCTGATCTCATTTGTCTGCACAGCTGAAAGGAAACCACTGCTCTTAATGTGGGTTTTGAATGTCCTCTGCATGATTTTCTTCATCCCTAAAATGTGATTTTAGTCGAAGAAGCCATTCATCATCGTCCACATTTGTTTTGGGCTTTTCACTAGATTTTAAGCATTCAAACTCTTTGTGTTTATGTCATGTTTGCTTGTTGGAAAAATTTAGTTTCTAAATTTAATATAACATCAAAAATGTGATTTCAGCTCAGAACTATGCTTTCTTTGTTAAAACTTTAAAACCATTAGCAGACCAATTAGCTTAAATTGGGTTTTGCCAGCTCTAAGTCCGCTAACAGCTAACAAAGAAGCTAATATCAACAGGTTTGTGTCTTCAACTCAAAGGAGACAAAGACGAGTGACACTAAGAGACAGTTATCGTAGTGGTTAACGATTAGCTGTTAGCGTTAGCTTCTGCTAATTTTTATTTGTTTAGCATTAACTTTCACTCATTTTTTGACATGCTTAGCATTTGCAAGAATATTCTTTTAGTTAGCGGGTTATGAGTTAGCAAAGCTAGCTTTTTAGTTAGCTGTGCCCACCACTGACCTCATCTAACTTGGCAACTAATAATGCTATCAAAATGTTAGCATGCTAATATAACGCACATATTTGAAATGAGCTCTAACCTTGATGATATGACTCCAKTGTTCCAGTGAAATAAACTCAGCATCCATTGATGTGTAACTACTTTTTAATAATTAAAGTTTTAGYCAAGCCATATTTAAGTAAACAGCCTTTAAAATGTACCTTATTAATAATAATTATAGCATTCTAAAGCAGCTGTCACTGTTTAAAAATATTTAGAGATTTAAACTACTGTAGTTGACAATAAGCTCTCATTTAGAACAAAGAGAAGCTAATGTGTGCAGCTAAGAAAAATAAAAATTAAAACAGTTTTGCAAGCTGAACACATAAAAATAGATGATTTTTGAAAAATTGGCTTCACAAAATGTTTTTACAGCAGAAGTGTCCAAATTAAATAAAAACCCAAAATTAAAAATTGTGTTCAAATAATATTTTTGATTAAAAAATAGATTCTTTAATATTTTTCCAAATTGGACAGAAACCTATCTTTGTCCATAATAATAATAATAACTGTAAACAGTTCAAAGTGAACAGTTTTTTCTTTCAAACAAGAAAAGTGTATTRATCCATCACAGCATTAAAACTTGTTCTCTTTCCCCACAGTCAACACAGGAAACAAGCCCACAGGACCGAAGTGTATTTCTCTCCATACGACAGGTTTTCCATCCTTTGTTCTTATAAAACATGTATAAGTTGAATTTGGCTCATGGTCTCAGTYTTTTACACAAATAAAACCACTTTTCACCTTTTGTTATGGAGATGGAAGCTAAATGCAAATTTCACAAGTTTGAAACGTCAGGGAAATTAGTAAGTTAGAAAAGAACAAACCTTTTTTTTTAATACTCATCAAKTTGAAGTGTAATCTGCTTCGCTGTCAAGACCATCATTAAAATTTGCTAAGCGTTAAAAAAGAAACTGTTCATCTAAAAGCTTTATTTATTATTTTTTACTCAGAGTCCCGTGTTAAAAACCTAAGACTGTCATCAGCACAAACTGAATCCCACAAAGTGAACATCAGCAGCTTCTGGTCACATCTCAGGTCTAAATGATCAAACTTTGGTCGAGTTCAAGACAAATCTCCAAACGTATTTACAATCTTTAAACGTCACGTTTCAGAATCAGCTTCAGTAAACTCTCTGAAACACAACTGTTTGTCAGTGTTTTTCTCCACTAAAGGGCTGGAAATTATTGTTTTATTTGTGAGAAGAAACGCCCACTAACAAGTGTTAAAATATGCAACAAAGGTGTAAAACACAGCAGTCGATAAAGCCCATTCCATTTTAGARGTCCTGACGTCTCCGTCGTCCATCCAGTCTTTACAAACATGTCCAAACTGATGCAGCTCTGTCTCCAATCTGCGTGACTTTTTTATAAAACGACACTTTGTCCAACGACACCAATGGCTGACAATCAAACTTTACTTTTAGTTTGTGAGGTTTATCAGCATCATTTTCCAACTTCACAGCATCGTTTCTTTTCCACCTGAGATCTTTTTACCAGCATGGAAGAACAAATTTAAAACTGATGTTGGTTTTACTCAAGCWTAATTCTTTTGGGTCCAAACTAGGGGTGGACGATAGGATCTTTAGTATCGATTCAATACCAAGTAAATACGTCGATAGTATCGCTGAAACGTATCATATTTGTTGAATAATTTTGTAATTTTTTGCTATAAAACACAGGACAAAGATTTTAGACAACAATAAAAACCAATGTAACAGTATGAAAATAAAATATTTACCATTTTACCCTTTACTAGTGCAAAATAAAACATCAACAATATAACAAATAATGTGAACAACAACAAAAAAAAACTTCCGTTGCCTGCAGGAATGACAAAGAAAGTGTTCAAACTTATTCATTTTATTTGTGAAAATAAAGTGAGTAATGTGAACAAAAGTATTGTATTGATATGATACTGATAATCATCTTGGTATCATGGATACTTGGATTGATATGTACACCCCCAGTCCAAACTACTTTTAAATATATGCACATATTAATGCTTAACCCTGAAAGCCATATGCATCTGCTGTCACTGAGCTTCCACCTGTCTAAATATATTTACATGAACTGCATTTTAAATATTTTCATTCATACATTGAAAAAAATGTTTAGAATTTGTCTGAATTAAAGAAACACCAAAAAAAAAAAAAAAACAAACAAAAAAAAACACGAAATCAGACGTTTCATTGCCGTGAATCTAAAGGTAAAGGTGCTTTAGGTCATCCGTGTATCATAACTCAGAAAATTGCACTTTTTGGAAAAACCTTAAAAATATTTGTGACTTTATGTATTAAAACCTAAACTGTAACAAGGCAGCTGTTGTTCACAATTCCTTAACATTGAGTCACTTTTACAAAACAGACACCCATCGATTTATTTTACTCAGTCCACATATTTTCTGCCCGTTTCTCAAAACATCTCACTGGGCTGCAACCATTGGCGACCAGTTGGTGAACGGCATTCTCGAACGAGTCGCCACGACATCTGGAAACTTTCGAGATGTTTGAAACATTTGAAAATGTTTTCTCTTAAAATGGTCACATCCATAGCCACAACTTCAAAGGTCCAGGTCTTAAAACCACACCAGCGATTGGTCCAGGTTGTGTGTTGTTGAGAGTTGGCTCCTCTAAATCCAAGGCCATGGCTCTCAATCAGATAATGAAGGCCTCTGCCTCAAACTGAGTTTAGGTCTTTTAGACTCATGTGCACAAGTGATGGTTGGATGGAAAGGAAAATGGATCAATGCTTTGGGATTTTGTCCAAAGTAAGAAAGGCATTGGTCCGATCTGTCAGCTGTCTGAATGGAAAGCTCTCAGTTCCATGGTCTATGTTAGCCATTCACACAGCACTGTACCAGTTCTCTTTACAAAGATAACCCAYCACATGTTCCACTGGGAGGATACCCTGAGGCAGACCCAGAAATCACACAGGGGTCACCCAGGAGGACCTATAGTGTCTCAGAGCAGGGGGGCTCTGATGCCGCTGCCACCTGACCAGTTCCAATTGGTCAATCTTCATTTCTAAGATGTTCTCCAGTAGATTAAATTAGGACGGATGCTGAGACGGGTACAATGTCAGGAACAAAGTCATGTGCACGTCCCAGACTGCAGTTTTACAAACTGCARGTAGTTACCAACCAGTCCGGATCAGTGGCAGCCCAGTGAGATACTACCTTAAGGATCAATGCTGTTTTTTAAATTTTCCTTAAAGTGGATTCTGTTTGGTGTTGCTTATTGAAGAACAGGATTTTTAAAAATAATAGTTTTATACTTAATTTTTTTGTTGTCTCATTTGTCCAGAAAAGTAGAAAAGTAAGAACATTGTGTCTTTTTGTTTTGCGGAAAAGTTTATCACTTGTTTTTCAAAGGGTTAGCCATAAACACTTAGGAGTAGAAGCAGACATTAAACGTAACGTGACAAACTAAAACCATTTCGACCTTTAAGGCCAGTCTGTAACTAAACGTGCCGTCAAACGTGGAGAACTACGATTTAGAAAAAATAATCTTACATTATTGCATCTTCAGTATCTGATCAGGGATGAAAACCGGACTTTAAAAAAACYATATCTGAGGAAGAACCGGCAAAGTTAAACACAACTACACAAATCCAGAGAAACATTGTGCTGTCTTCTTTTCTTACAAATTTGTTTTTAGCTGTTTTTTCTTCTTCTCAACTCTTTTTTTTTCTTACAAATGAAATGTAGCCGAACATAGTGGGCCGAGATGTTTTTATTTAACTAATGAGACACAGGCGTGTTGTTGTTCTCCGTGGGTTTTCCTGAACTGATGACCTTCAGTCAGGAGTTTTCTCACCGAGGGGCGTTCTGATCAGCTGACATTATAAAAACATAGAACAAAGTACAGAAAGCTGCAGAATTAGACAGTCTTTCAACTAAATGACAGCAGTTAAAGAGAATTTGTTTTCCAAAAGAAAAAACATCATTGTGGTAACTCTTCAGGTTCTTCAGGTTCGTCCTGCTTCTCTCCAAAAAGACAGTTAAACCTCTGAGGTGAAAATAAAAATATGTTCGGCTGCTTTTTTACAATCAAACTTTAGCTCTGTGGAATCAAAAAGCACAATCAGATCTTTTTCTATTATTTATGTTCTCAGTGTTTGTTTTTAGGTATTTGAAAACTAATCAAAATTGAGTCTTTAAGTAGTTCTGTMTTAATTATAAAAAAGACTAAACGGTTAGAAGTGTTGTTCTTGGTCAGAGTTTTACAACAGAGGATTGGAGCCAGACTACAAGAATTATATTTCTTATTACAAGAATAAAGTCTTAATATTACAAAAATAAAGTTGTAATATTTTGAAAATAAGTCATATGAGAACAAAGTCAAAATAATTTGAGAATAAATCAGAATATTATCAGAATAAAATGGTAATTTTATGAGAACTCCTACAGAACTTTACAGTATATTTTATTGGTAACTGCATCAAATCGTATAAATCAAAGTCATGTTAAAAGTTGTCTCAAGTTGCAAAATAAAAAATAAAAATTTAATATAACACTTTCTAATATAGACCCCTCGRTTGTAAAAAGTCCTGTTGTCCAACATGTCATCCTGTGTTTGCCATAATAAAAAAATTACGGTCATATTTATCAAATTTAATAGCGATATGCGTTTGTTTTGATTTTTGTTTCCCACAATGCCTTGCACGCAGAAAACTACAAAATGGTCCATTTCTGTAGACATTTTAACCATCAGTAGATCTGTTTGGACTCTTCTTGATTTAAATTGGACAAATTCATCTCCTCTAATCTTTGGAAACCTGCTCTCCGCACATTTTTTGTCTTTCAGATTAAACAAAGAAAAAGTTGTGAATTTTAGCCGTTACGAGCCGCTGACAGCTGGCTGTAGCCTCGTATTCACTTTCATCAGACTGTCGTCATACAGGTTTAACCACGGTAAAATAACACTTTGATGGTTCAGGCTGAGGTTACAGACTGAGCCCCAGGTAAGCCATATTTATGCTACTGAAATAAACAGTAATTCTAGTATTTATGGTTAATAAACGGTCGATGAATCTCTTCTCGCCTACGCTGGATTTGAACCACGGTTCTGGCACGTCTACCTCCACCACTCAGGCCCACAAGAAAAGTTTTTATTTGAAATTTTCTGTTGGTTTTATCGCTTTTTAAGGCTTTTCTGATGCTCAGCACCTGAAGAGTCGACACTGTTACAGAAAACCTGACTCATTTACTGGAATATTTCTGAAACGTACCCCCTTTGGATATGTCGTGTTTACTTTTGCTTTGTTTTCATAATGGTTTGTGCAATTTTTGACMTTTAATTTTAATGTGCTTTTAATAATTAGTGCACTGTTACAAGAAAGAAATGAATTTAAAGGTGCTTTGTGTAGTATTTCTGTTTTAATTAAAACACTAAACCTTCAAACCGTCTTAAACTGCTGTTATATTCTGTAAAACACTTCCTTCAACCAGGTGTACAAGTCCGTCACTGTTGCTTTTATGAGCAGGAACACAGCTGAATATGAAATATTTCAGGGCTAAAGTGGCTCATAGTTTGTAGCACTAATTTATCTGTAGAAAATTCTACACACTGTACCTTTAAATGAGAGAAATGTTTGAACATTAGTTAAATATGCTTTTTTWATTACGGTGTCTGATTTTGTTTGTTTTTTTAAAAATCTATATTTTCAGACGGTTTTAAAACAATCACTGCTGATTTATGAATCTTATGTATTTTAAGCTTTGTTAAACGTGTTTACTCATCGTGGGCGGTGTTTTCAGTAACGCTTGAGTTTTGTTAATTTATTACCTAAATGTTAAAATATCTGAAAATTTCAAAATAAAAGTCTTGGTAAAAACCTACAGTGAGTATTTAAACTTTGCATGTTCACTAACTATGTTGGATTAAATGGCATTAATTTCAAATAAAATGTGTTTGATGTCCAAAATGTCTTTTTACCTTATTTTTTTAAAGTTTGGAAAAWTCATTTTCTTAAAATATTTAATCCTCAGCTAGAAAACTGTGGCATTTGTTCCCTGGTACCAGGGCTGCACAATATAWCATCATCACAATATCAGTGTGCACAATATTCATATTACAAAGGAGTGCAATAATTGTTGACTAACGCATTTGAAGACTTTTGAAGTATTTTTCATGCTAATGCCAAAGCAAAATCTCACACAAGACACAAGTATTACCAAAAATACTAAAGGTTACATATAGTTACCAGGGAATACAGACGTACTGGGAAACATGGGTTCCAGGGAACATATGTGGGAACATGGGTTCTAGGGAACATAGGTACCAGGGAACATGGATTCCAGGGAACGTGGGTACCAGGGAACATAGATTCCAGGGAACATAGATTCCAGGGAACATGGGTACCAGGGAACATGGGTACCAGGGAACATAGGTTCCAGGGAACATAGGTACCGGGTAACATGGGTTCCAGGGAACATAGGTACCGGGTAACATGGGTTCCAGGGAACATAGGTACCGGGTAACATGGGTTCCAGGGAACATGTATGTACCGGGTAACTTGGGTTCCAGGGAAGATGGGTACCAGGAAACATGGGTACCAGGGAACATGGGTACCAGGGAGCATGGGTTCCAGGGAACATAGGTACCAGGGAACATGGGTACCAGGTGACATGGATTCCAGGGAACATGGGTACCAGGGAACATGGGTACGAGGGAACATAGGTACCAGGGAACATGGGTTCCAGGGAACATGGGTACCAGGGAACATGGATTCCAGGGAAAAGGTACCAGGGAACATGGGTTCCAAGGAACAGGTACCAGGGAACATAGGTACCAGGGAACATGGCTTCCAGGGAACATGGGTACCAGGGAACATGGGTTCCAGGGAACATGGGTACCAGTGAACATGGGTTCCAGGGAACATAGGTACCAGGGAACATGGATTCCAAGGAACAGGTACCAGGGAACATGGATTCCAGGGAACATAGGTACCAGGGAACATAGGTACCAGGGAACATGGGTGCCAGGGAACATAGGTACCAGGGAACATGGGTGCCAGGGAACATAGATACCTGGGAACATAGGTACCAGGGAACATGGGTTCCAGGGAACATAGGTACAGGGGAACATGGATTCCAGGGAACATGTATGTACCGGGTAACTTGGGTTCCAGGGAACAAAGGTACCAGGTGACATGGATACCAGGGAACATGGGTTCCAGGGAACAAAGGTACCAGGTGACATGGATTCCAGGGAACATGGGTACCAGGTAACATGGGTACCAGGTAACATGGGTTCCAGGGAATATAGGTACCAGGTAACATGGATACCAGGGAACATGGGTTCCAGGGAACATAGGTACCAGGGAACATGGCTTCCAGGGAATATAGGTACCACGTAACATAGGTACAGGGGAACATGGGTACCAAGAAAACTTGGATACAGGGAGAACGTGTACACCAGGAACACTGGGTACCAGGGAACACAGGTACAGGGAAAACCTGGGTACCACAGAACACTGGTACCAGGAAAGCTTGAGTACCAGGGAATGAAGATACTGGGAAAACAGGTACGGGAAACATAGGTATCACTGAACATGGGTACCAAGAAAACACGGGTACTAGGAAACATCGGTAACAGGAAAACTTGGGCACCAAGGAATGAAGATACTGAGAAAACACGGATATGGGATACGTAGGTATCAGGGAACATGGGTACCAGGAAAACACAGAATAKTGGGGAACAAGACCCATTAGTGCTCAAAGTGTACTTCGAGGGTGACTACTACTGCCACGCCAAATTTAGTTCCATATATATWTTTTTTCTTTTATGTTGTAACCAGAAACTTTGAATGCTCCTGTTCTTCAGGGACCAGCTGTGTCACTACAACAGATGGATTATGACCCCTCTCAGTCTGAATGCAGTCCATTCACAGGTAGGACCTAAAACCTGCCTTTTGATGAAAAGTCAGGCTCCAATAACCTGCWGCTCCATGATTACCTGTGCAGGTAAAGGACGCTGTGGAAAACACAAAGACAGCAGGATTCCAGTGGGCACACTCCATCTGTATGTAAATCACTACCAGCACGTAGAAGAGGGCTGTGCCTTTAAAACTCAAAGGTTTGGATGAAGAGTCATCAAATGGGAGCATACCTCAGGGCGATGGGTCTAATTGAACAAACTATTAACCTTTTTGTTTCAGTTTAAGACATGAATTGTTGAAATTGCACTTGATAGATTAATGGTAGAAAAATAATTAGGTCTGCAGGTGTTTTAGATGTTAGGAAACAGCAGAGATTTGCTTCTTCATGGTTCATATATCCAGTTTTTCTCTAGCTCATTTTACACAAAGTGAAAAACTGAATCAGATTTTTCTTGTTTTATTTGGAACGACTCGATAACTAAAACAGGACATTCAGGTGTAAACAGGAAAAACAGAACGTACAGCATCAAGAACTTGTCCAGCAGGTTAACTGTCCTTTGTGTTTGTCTCCAGTGTCTCCGGATTGTATTTGTCTCCTGGTTGTCTCCAGTGTCTCCTGGTTGTCTCCTGGTTGTCTCCAGTGTCTCCTGGTTGTCTCCAGTGTCTCTTGGTTGTCTCCAGTGTCTCCTGGTTGTCTCCAGTGT
>NW_013952531.1:151711-152937 GCF_001266775.1 Austrofundulus limnaeus | reverse complement strand
GTTGTCTCCAGTGTCTCCTGGTTGTCTCCAGTGTCTCCTGGTTGTCTCCAGTGTGTCCTGGTTGTCTCCAGTGTCTCCTGGTTGTCTCCAGTGTGTCCTGGTTGTCTCCAGTGTCTCCTGGTTGTCTCCAGTGTGTCCTGGTTGTCTCTGGGTGCAGATGTGTAGAAACATGTCAGTTGTGTGTCTCCTCTCAGCAGAAGCACGTCCTGCAGAGCTGCATCCACTGGCTAAAACCTGAGCTGTCCTCAGGAGAAGACAAGCAGGCCTCAGAGCAGGACATGAGGACGTCCTCTCAGTGTCTGCGGTTGGTTTTTATTATTTCACAGGAAATGATCTTTTCCTCTTTCAGCTGTGGAGCTGTAGACTCAAAAAGCTGAGCTTTAACATCTGATGTTGGGTGTTTTGATGATGAAGGTCAAGCAGACAGTTTTTATTTTATTTTATTTTATTTTATTTTTAGTTCTTGTGAGGTTTAGGTCATAAAGACACAGTTGCTAGGCAACAAGCATTAGCTTACAGCATCTTCTGCTGTTGTTTTGCAGCAGCTCTGAACTGACTCGTGTGTTTATCGTTAAAGGGAGCTGTGACCAGTTGTAACATTATATTTACTGCAGCTGCAAGAACAAGACTGTAAAATTACTGTAGACTGTTTAGTGTTTATAAATTTTAAAACGTATTGTCACATGGAAGGTGCCATGTTTACGCTGCAAAGCATGCTGGGTAAACAACACTTACAGGATTTCCTCTGTTGGGAGGCTGCTAGCGCTAWCAAGCTTTGCCATTAATATTAGCCCGGAAGCTAATGCTACATATTTATTAATAATTAGTAAAGCCATWAATATATTACTAAATATGTGGCTTTAGTTTTCAAGCTACGATTATTAGCTTGAAGCTAACTTTATATTGCAACATATGTATAGTATTAGCTTGGGAGCTAATGCAGTATATAGATAAATATATAAATATAGTTCTGTGTGACAATATATTTTTAAGTTAGAAAAACTAAACAGCCTACAATATTTTTACTGTGTTGTTTTTTATAGTTGAAGTAAATATTTATTAAATAATGTCTAATGTTACAACTGGTTGAGTTCCTTTAAAAATGTTGTTATAAAAGTTGTTGCGTAAACCTGCAGGCCTTCAGTTTGGTACTAATGTAGCAGGTGATGTGCAACCTTTCTACAAATGTGTGTGTGTGTGTGTGTGTGTGTGTGTGTGTGTGTGTG
>NW_013952531.1:149159-150396 GCF_001266775.1 Austrofundulus limnaeus | reverse complement strand
CCCCCCCCCACACCCACCCATAATCCTCCCTGCTCCTTCACACACCCTCCTCTCTGCTTCACTGCTGGTATTATATCTGTGACTGACAGGATGAAGCCATTATTATTAAATTTTATCATTTTTACTATAAAAAACCTAAACCTGTCAACTGAAGATGAAAGGAAGTGGTCCAGACTTGAACCAGTGGATCTGAGGGTCTGCAGGTTAAACTCAACCTGAGGACAGATCAAAGTTTTTATACTTCAGGATGCAGTAAAACCATCGCAGCTCAGATACARATTAAGTATTACCCGTTTATTTCATCAAAACTACAACATTAAAAGGCCCAGCGCTTCTTTAAGACGGCACGGTGGAGCAGTGGTCAGAGCGGTCACCATTCAACAAGATCACAGGTCCGACCCTCGACTTTCCTCCTGCTTTCATCAGGTTTTAGTTTCTTCCTGTAACATTCAGTCCCAGGTGTCCCTCCATCACATGTAGGGTCTCTGACGTCACTTAGTGGGAGGTTCTTGGGTGTGGGCGGAGTTTGGAAAATGTGGGTGGAGTTTGAGGGAAGTTCTTTGATGTGGGCGGAGTTTGGAAAAACCGTGATTGTTTGGGCTGATTGTGGGGAAGTTAATGGTTTTCTTACAGGAAGTGTTGACTGGTGTAATGTTGGTGTTTAATGGTTTGTAAAGTTTTGTAAACATTAAGTTTAATTTACTGAAGTCACCAGTCAGACATCTGTCCAACAGCTGGACAAACATCTTACAGAAAACAAAGTTGTTTCTGCTGGATTTGGTTGTTTTTTGTCCACTTTTCCTGCCTTTCTGTAAAATAAGTGTTGACAAAACACAACCATCCTGGTCTTCTTGTCCATCTGACATGATTTTATCAGGTTTAGATGATTTATTTATGCTCTGATTCTAAAATCTTTAAAACATAAACTGTTYCTTTAATTAAATCAGCTCCACTTTYAACCTATAACCTAACCCTTCAAGCTGTTTTATCACCAAAAATTATTAACGTGTGTTTGTGTTAGCAAAATATCTCCTGAATCATATAATCCAAGTGCTGACAGATCATGTGGCCGTTAATGCTGCAATTACCCAGAATTGTTAATTTAATCTTAATTTATTAGTTTAAATTAGTTGGATGTGATCAGTAAAGTCTCCTTCTATCTATCTATCTATCTATCTATCTATCTATCTATCTATCTATCTATCTATCTATCTATCTATCTATCTATCTATCTATC
>NW_013952531.1:146215-149035 GCF_001266775.1 Austrofundulus limnaeus | reverse complement strand
CTATCTATCTATCTATCTATCTATCTATCTATCTGTGTTTTTTGACCACTAGAGGGCGCTCTAAGCTGCTTTAACGCCTGGAAGTTCTGCTTCTTTAAAACCAGTTTGATCCATTATTTATGCAAAAAATCCAAATAATGTTGCAGTAAAATTAGAACAAATACTTCAAAGTGTTTCCTCACAACATGTCATCATAATTTTCGTGGGTTAGTTTAGGTGTAAACTGTATTTCTGGGAGGGGTTACTGAAGTTTTAAGGACAAACTTGGGTGTCAGAATACAAATTATAAATAAATAAGTCTCTAAGACTGTAATTAAAGCAACACTTCACCATGTCAACAAATCATATAATGTAAAGTTTGTGAATGTCTGCCAACAACTATGTGTTTATTTACCAACAAAAACAACTAAAACGACTGAAAACTGGTCAGAAATGTCCTCAGAAGACTTGTTTGAAACAAAGACTTCAGACAGATGTGATGTATTAAATGTATTAAATGTATTAAATGTATTAAATGAGCTTCTGACAAAAACTGAAAACTATGACAAGTTGGTTTAATAAGTAAAATAATAATAATCAATACAAACATGGTCTTTTTTAAATGAACTTGTTTTTAAATGAACCAACTCATGAATGGAGATGCAGAGAGGATCATTTCACCACATGTTMCAGGGACAGATCAGATTTATTGTTGCTCATTTACCTTTTTTCTTTCAGCTGTAAACACCTTTCTGACAGGTGTTGATCTCAAACTGGACTTCTGTTGAACATTAATACTTTGAAAAGCATCTAAATGTGCTAAATTTTCTGTTAATACCAAATTATTCTAGTAAAAACGTGAATAATTAAGCAAAAACGACTTGCTTCTAATAAAACACCTGCTGTTAACCCATTAAATAAGGTTGTTGTGTATTATTTACACACAAACAGATTGTTTTATCCTAGTTATGAGCCAGGTAGATTTTGTGTGTTTGTACAAATTTTACTTGGTAGTAAAGATGGAAAACATTTGGTTGTTTTAGTTGTAAAGGTCACAGAAACCTGTTTTAAGGAGCTATAATTAAAAAAAGTCATTAAATTTTTATAATTTTAGTTTTAGGATGAGTTGGTTTTAAAAAGTTAACTAGTTTATAATGGGGAAAACATCTTTAAAAATAATGTTTTATTGTAAGATTCTTTATTTCCGTCCAGAAACAGTTTTTATGAAAACATTCAGGAATAATTTGATGCTAAAAGTGCAGTTTTATGGGAAGGGGGCGGCGCTTATCCCTGAGCCCGCCCCTCCTTCGTTCTGATTGGCTCTGATCCCACCGCGCAGCTCGGTTTCCTGTTGGCTGTCGGGGCTGCCAATCACAGCGGACATCCTCTCCTCATGCTGCCTCCGCGCCGCTCTTCATCTCCAGTCGCTGCGTGGAGACACTCCTGGCTTCACGGAGCGTGGAAACCATCACGGCGCGCGCCTCCGAAACCCTGCCCGGCTCGCGCGCACACACACACACGCGCACGCGCAGCGCCTCGGTGAGAGCCGGAGCCCCGCGTGAGAACATTTTGGATGTCAGGAGAGGAGGAGGTGGTCGGTGGTCTTCGTCTCTTTCTGTGATTCACCGGAGACATGTGGAGCAGGACCAGCCTCCTCCCGCCGCTCCGCCTGCTGCTGCTGCTGCTGCTGGGCGCCGAGGTAACGAGCTAATTCTCCTCATTTAAAGCTTTTTCTCCATTTCAAGCTAATTCCTCCTCCTCCTCCTCCTCCTCCTCCTTCTCCTCCTCCTGAGAACCTGCTGCAGATGGAGGCAGCGCGTCAATTAATCGATTAATTGCTGGTTCCGGTCTTTTCCTGGTTAAACTCGGTGTTTGTGACTGGGCTGGAAGCTCAGGCCTACACGGCTCTGAGAGAAAAACATCAATAATGAATGAAGCTGCAGGAGGTCCACCTGAGTGCTGCAGCCAGAGGTGGGCTCACAGGTGGGCGCACAGGTGGGCCTGATTGGACAGGTGTGGCTCCACTCAGCAAACTGCACATGAAAAATACAAGTTTTGTTTGTTAACCTGAAACTTTTCAGCTGCAGAYCTGTCCCATTGTTTCTGTTGTTTCTAACTTTCAACAGTTTTAAATAAAATTAACTGAATTCTGCTGAAAAAAAAAATTAAAAATTCAGCAAATCTTATGAAGTAAAACACGTCTTTAAGATATGTGGACGTGTTTTAACTAATTATTGTTTTATATTAGAAATAAACAACTTGTTTCAGGGGCGGAGCTAGAAGTTTATGTTCAGGGGGCCCAAGGCTTGTTTTAGGGGGGCCACAAAAAATCTGCTTGTCAGACCAGGGGTGGTCCATCCTGGTCCTCGTGGGCCACAGCCCGACACGTTTCACATGTTTCCTGCTCCAACACACCTGATTCACTGAACTACCTCTTCATGTTCTGCAGTACGGAGCACCAACACTGACATGAAATAGATAAATGAACCTTTAAATTAAATTAACTTTAAACATTTAAAATGAACCAAATAAATTAAAAAGGAGAACTTTACCTCACGTTTTATAATTTAATTAACCTTCATATTTATTTTTCCAGCTTAGTTCTAATAAATTATATATTTTAACACAGAACTTAAATTTTAATGTTTTTTTTTACTAAATATTTAACATATTTTACTTGTACATGCTTTTGTGTCTCTTGAATGCTTAAATTGAATTGTTTTTATAATTTTGTCCAAGTCTTATGTTACATGTTTGTTCTGCTGCAGTTTAGTTTAAAGTTTAGTTAAAATAAATGCACAGGTGATGTTTTTGCCTTTGTTTTAAAACTAAACTTTAAAC
>NW_013952531.1:140504-146091 GCF_001266775.1 Austrofundulus limnaeus | reverse complement strand
ATCTAATCCTGCGTTTATTTTTAATTCTGTCAGTGTTGGTCCTCCGTACTGCAGAAACCTGATAATGATTTATTGCTTCATATCAGGTGTGTTGGAGCAGAGAAACAGGGTTAGTTTAACACTTTATAACCTTAAACCTGACTTAAACCTGACTTAAACCTAAGCCCCAACCCAAACTGGAGTCACACCATATAACGAGTGGTCTGTGGTCCCAGTAAAGACTACTGGTCCTGACTGGGTGGATGTTTGTCTCAGACGGTCCTGGACTGTGTGACATCATCAAGGCTTGGTTTCCACTCTGCTCATTATGACTTTCATCTGTGCATCGATGGGTTGTATTTAATACTGTAGGTGATGAATTGTTTATTAAATAATTTAAATTTTCTCAGAAAGGCTCATTTAAGCAGAAACTCTGCATTAAGAGCACACCGTGTTGCATGAAAATATGAATAAATTCCATTCATTAGAAGTGTTTGTATTTCACATTTTGTAATTKCACGTCTGTTTCTTGTCTACATCGTGATAATTTCAGTTAATAGTCTGAGAAACAGACACTTTCTGACTCCTAATGTCTCATTCTGACAGTCTGTCTCTTTTTCTATTCTTGCACACTTCTTTATATTATATTTTTATTATCAGTGTGAATGCATTGTTTTCATGTTTCTCTGTATTATTATTGTTACRATCACTATTCTGTACGTTTTTTGGACCCTATCTCACAATTATTGTGCTGTTTSTACAGTTCATGTATGAAGATGTTCAGCTCTCTCTRGTCATCCCAGCAGTGACTCGTWGTWTCTTTAATCTTTATACTTTTTTATTTGACAGTTTTTACACAGTTTTTTTCCCGTTGACTTTGAATTGGGCACGTTTTTGGACGGCTTCTCCTTCCACAGTTTTGTGCGACTTAAACCATTCGTATAAGAAAATATTCAGGTCCTTCAGGACGTTCCGGTTATTATTTTTAGAATCTTAAATATTTATAGTTTTTAGGAGTTTTAATTTTAGAATTTGATGATGTTATCAGTGACATCATCAGTTAGTTTCTTAGCTGTTTTTAAGCTAAAGGAATCAGCAAGAGGCTTTCACACGAGCATTTTCACCGGAAATGCAAGTTCTCTAGTTAGTAGTTGTATCATGGCCGGTCAGTGTTAAATTTGTTGTGTATTTTGTTGTGTACTATGTGTAGTTTGTAAAGTAACCAGTGTGTTGATGCTGCAGTGACACCTGAACTTCCCCTCAGCAGGACAGTAAAGTCTGTTTCTGTCCCATCCTAGTCTCTGTGGGCTTTGGAGCATCGCTCTACTTAACTTTGTGTAGAACTGGACATTAGAAACTGACACCAGAATATTTAATTAGAAGCCTAGAATAAAATAAATGTTTGATGGGTGGTCCGAGGCACTGCCACGCCCCCCACAGCTGCAGTAAGACCTTGAATTACTTTCATTTCTATGAAAACTTCCCACTTGGCCTAATTTTGCACTGAATTCATCAGTGTGGTCAGCTTTAACTGACCTGTGTTTGTGTGTTTGTGTGTGTGTGTGTGTTTGTGTGTGTGTTTGTGTGTGTGTGTGTGTGTTTGTGTGTTTGTTGGACACGTGTCCTCCAGGTGTCCCAGTCGACCGGTTACTTCGAGCTGCAGCTGATCTCTGTGGAGAACCTGAACGGGGAGCGGGCGGACGGGGAGTGTTGTGACGGCGCCCGCTCCCCGGACCGGCGCTGCTCCCTGGACGAGTGCGACACCTTCCTGCGGGCGTGTCTGAAGGAGTACCAGATGGAGGTGACCACCAGAGGTCCCTGCACCTTCGGAGCCGGGTCCACCCAGGTCCTCGGTGGAAACTCGCTGTCTTTCAACAACAACGGGAACAAAGTGGACGAGGCCGGCAAGATGGCCATCCCCTTCCAGTTCGCCTGGCCGGTGAGTGCAGAGCTCAGGTGTTCCACCTGTGGGTCCGTGATGGTTCTAAACGCTGCAGAACATCCACAAACACAAGTTATTATTTTATAAAACTGATCTGAGATCATCTTCTGAGGAGAAGAGACAGTTTGACTGTCAGTGACTGTGATGTGAGCCACCCTCAGATACTACCACACAGTTTAACTTGTTARTTTTAAAGGTTTCCAGATGTTTGTTTGGGCTGACATCTGGAATCAGAACCATTAAAATGTGATGTGCTCCTTTAAAAATATCTCTGTTTGTCTGGAAAGGGAACATCCTGCTGAGAGGAGCTGTTGTTGAAGTAACAGGAAGTGATGTCAGGAGGGAATATCCAGGTTTCTTTAGATGATGATGTCATAGTTCAACAATATTGTTTCAATAAATAACCTTTTAAAGAGTTCCTGTTTGATGTCACTTCCTGTTTCACTTGGAGCTTAAAGTCAGAAGGAAATGTTCCAGATTTGTGACAAAATGTGTGAAACTGAATCAAATCAACTTTATTAAATACGGAGTTGTTGTTGTGTTGTTGTGTTGTTTGTCTCTGGCTCTTTGTGTGTTTGTTGTAGAGATATTTGAGTTTTACTAAAGTCTGTTGATTTTAACGAGTAATGTCCCAGTTTAAATATTTCAGTTTGTTTGGAGTGTTTGTTGTTGTTGTTGTTGACAGATATCTAGGGTTGTATTTGATACAGATCTTGATGAAATCATGATATATTTCAGTGCTGGATTACCTTATTTTCTGTAAAATATTCATTTTAAAAAGCTCAGTATAAAGAACACAGCATGATTAAATCAGATTAAACTCAGTGAATTAGAGCAACTTTTGTTTTTCACATTTCTTCATTAATTCCTTCAATATGAAATATCACATCAGGAAATATCTCCATATTTCAGTGCATCAATATTTTCTTACATCCCTACAAATGTAAAGCTGCAGGGAACGCTTGTTTCTGTGGCGGCCATGTTGGGAGGAGGAGGAGGAGGAGGAGGATCACAGCTGAAGATGACTGGAAGTCAAGTGTTTAAAGTTTCTGTTTTATGCAAATCAGGCTGAAACAGACGAGCTGTCGCAGGTGTGTGTGTGTGTGTGTGTGTGTGTGTGTGTGTGTGTGTGTGTGTGTGTGCGTGTGTGTGTGTGTGTGTGCGTGCGTGTGTGGGTCCTGCTTCAATGAATTGTGTGTAAAAATGATGAATTGTGACGTTATCCCATGAGCTTGAATGATGTGTTCAGCTGAAGTGAAGGATGCCTGCAGGCTGTGGTTCTGCCTGGTTTTGACACCTCCTGCTCCTCACCTCCTCCTCCTGCTCCTGCTGAGGGGGCAGGTGGCCCCTGGTGGCCCTTTCAGGGCTCTTGAAGCTGGTGTGACTGCAGATGAGTGATAGCTGCTGAATTAGACACATTAAAGAGAAGAAAGGTTAGGAAAGTTTTTAAATCTGGTTTTCACTCCTCGTGCAGCTTTTCACAGTTCTTATTATAAACGGATTAATTTATAAACGGATTAATTTAAAGTTTATAAGTTTTTGTTTCTGTTTCATACAGATTTTATCACATGTTTGTTTTGTTTGTTTGTGTGTTTGTTTTGTTTTGTTTGTGTGTTTGTCGTTGAATCAGTGAAAGGGTTAAATCTTGGTGTGAATCCTCATTTCATGGTTTGTTTTTGGGGAACAATAAGATTAAAAATCAAGACTTGTAACTAAGTACAAATACTTTGTTACTGTACTTAAGAAGAAATGTTGGGTATCTGTACTTGAGTAATTTTTCAGCCTACTTTTTACTTACATTTTTACACAATTATCTGTACTTACTAACATTTTTAAAAAGGTAAAAAGTAGAAAGTTGTTTTATTTCGGCTTGTTGTTGTTAACAAATGAATAATCTTGAATAATTGTGTCTCCTGGAGAGTGATTTAATTGTGGTTGGATGAAAAGTATAAATACAAACCATTCTGATGCTGTATAGTTTATATACAATTAATCAAAGCTGTGCACCTTTTTAGAAAAAAATATTTTTGAAGAGGTCACCTCCCAATAACTGTATTTTAGAAAATCTAACCATTTTTTACTCAGTACTTTTATTACTTAAGAACATTTTATGTCAGAAATTTACTTTTGATATTTAAGTACAAAATAAATCAGACTTTTACTCAAGTAATATTCTTAGAGGAGACTTTAACTTTGACCAAAGTAATTTTATGAAAAGATACTTGTACTTTTACTCAAGTATCACTTTGAGGTACTTTATACAAGACTGTTAAAAATGATTTGATTTATAAACTCTGGTTTTAAAAAGATCCCAAGAGTAGAGTGGTTGACTCTCATGTTTTATTATTTTAATATAAATCCTGAATGATTGTAACGAGAAGCAGCATCATGAATCCGTTTTAGCCACAGCTCTGTATTTAATGCAGCTCTGACGCTAACATTCGGCTGTCAGTCTGATCCAAGATGGCTGCCGCAACATGGCGTCGAGCCTGTTTGTCTGTTAGCAGAATATTTCCTGGAGCTGAGAGGTGGCTCCAGCTGTGAGGTTTGCAGATGTTGAGCTACAGTTTGGTGCTGACAGGACCTGGAATCAGTGCTTTAGTAAAACTGCAGCTTTCACTGACCTCAACAGGTAAAGAGGATGGGCGTTCTTTAAAAAAAACTCTTTAGTTTGTGTCTAAATGTTTGATTTGTGGTGTTTATCTGTGCATCAGAGCTGTTACTTGTTTTTGTCTTTTGTTTAGACTCACATCCAACACATCAATAAAATGGATTTAAGATTTAATCTCTGGAGTTTTTCTTTTAAAGAAAAACCTTTATTTTGGATTTTGAGGATGTTTTTGAAGGTTTCAGGAGTTCCTCAGTCTCAATGTTTCTGAATAAACTCTTAAATGTGAGTAAGATATGTAATAATACATGTGGACTTGATGTATTTACATCATGTCAGGGTTCCTGCAGCTGCTGTCAGCAGACACACATCACATGTAGACGTGTGATTCCACACTCTGAAGGTGTGGAAGCAGCCAGGCTGCTCTGAGTTTTACCACCTGAGCTGCACGTTCCTGTGGATCAGCAGCGTGCTGCCGTCACACAGACTGATGGACGCCTCCAGGCAGAGGTGAAGAGGCTGATCTGTTGTGTCCTTCTGTTAAGTGCTGCAGCTGATAGTGGTGCACTTCTCCTGTGCCACATGTCACAACAATCTGAGGCAGGTCACCGGCTGTGGTGTCTGTCCTCACCGGAGAGACGTGGCTGCTGGAAGCTCAGCAGACGTTGGTGTGCGCGGACGTTGGTGTGCGCGGACGTTGGTGTGCGCGGACGTTGGTGTGCGCGGACGTTGGTGTGCGCGGACGTTGGTGTGCGCGCAGACGTTGGCGTGCGCGCAGACGTTGGCGTGCGCAGACGTTGGCGTGCGCGCACAGTTAGCGTGTGCAGACGTTGGCGTGCGCGCACAGTTAGCGTGCGCAGACGTTGGCGTGCGCGCACAGTTAGCGTGCGCAGACGTTGGCGTGCGCGCACAGTTAGCATGGATTCTTTAGAAGGCAGCTTGGTCCAGAGTAAGGCTGAGTTATTTTTCTGCTGATGTCTTGTTTGAAGGACAGACTTTTACCTGACACATTAAGGGTGTAAGAAAATATCGATACACTGAAATATCGCGATATTTCA
>NW_013952531.1:136636-139968 GCF_001266775.1 Austrofundulus limnaeus | reverse complement strand
AATAAAACACATACAAAGCAGAACACAGCTAAATGCATCAAAAGTATGTCTGTAATATTAGAATTTTCTGCGACAATGAATTTTGGTTTTTCATTGTTGTTTTTTTTCCAGTAAGAGGTTTTTAATTTAATAGAATTTTTGGATTAAAAATATTGCAATATATCGCCTTGTTTACAGTATCGAAATATATCGGGATATATCGTATCGTGACCCCTCTATCATGATATGTATCGTATTGCCAAATTGTTGCCAATACACAGCCCTATGACACATGTGGGATTTGACTGATTAAATCTCTGCCCAACAGTGGGGGTTAAAAACTGACTGCAGCTCGACCAGGTTAGCAGATATTTATCTTGGTGTGATGGTAGCTAAACCATCCACATCCCTCAGAACATGAACAGATAAATCTTTTTAGCTTTAATTATTAGACTTTATCTCAAAACACTGGATGGGTTTTAGCTGAAAAAGACAGGAAATCTGATTAGTTTGAGCTAAAAAGAGTAATCACATTTTAGGCTGTGTCTCTTATTTATAGATTTAGCTGTTTGATTGAAATCACAAACACAAGATGTTTTTTGATTCCATCTTTGTCAATTTGACCTGATCTTTACAAGCAGGTCCTTTTTTCTGAAGGCAGATCAAATCAAAGCACATTGAGTCATGTTTATGAAGAGGGAAGAGTAAATAAAGAGAAAACCTTCATCATCAGCTGGATGGAGCATCGGCTCAGGCAGCTGATAAAGTCACGCTTTGGTTTGTTGGGTCTGATTGCATTTTCATTTAGTTTGGCTGGCAGTGCCTGCACACTGCAGGAGAGTGGATGGATGAATGAATGAATGAATGAATGAATGAATGAATGAATGAGAGGAACTAATGAAATTGCTGCTGGTGTTTCTCTGCCGGTCTGGAACCAGGCTTCCTGCAGATCCTTAAAGTCTTAAAGTCCTTGAATTCATCGATCCAAAAATAAGGCTTTAATTAGACTTAAAATGTCTTAAATTGATCTTTCAGAGGTCTTAAATGTTAACATACTAAGTAGGATGATTGTAAATTGTTTCAAATATTAAAATAATTGGTAACATTTATATTATTGTTTTTTAAATAATTTACCGAGCTAGTTGTTCTGTTTTACAATAAACATTTGGCTAAAATTGTCACCAACAGTTTTTTTTTCTGCATTAGTATTTATTGTGAAGTGGGTCTTAAATTTAATTTAAAGTGTCATTAAAGAGGTTTTAAAGTCTTAAATGTAACTGGTCTTAAGCTGTAGGAACCCTGCTAACTGTGTCTCCTGTCAGTGTCTGTTTCACCAAACCCTACTGACCGAACAATTCATCTTATTAAAATATGTCAAACTGTTTTCATCCAAAATCATTTCAATTCATCAAAACTGTATTTTTCTAAAATGTACCTGTACTCTACAATCAACCTGCCTCCAAATTAATTTCTGATTTAAAAATCCTTCATCTTAATATGTTAATGTTTTACTCTGCCCTCCACATTTTTGTCTGGATATTATTTACTTGTTTTATTTTTCAGATTGTACAGTCTTGATACTTTGATGGTTGTACAGCTTTTATACTGTTTTGTATGTCCTGTTCTGGTTGTATAGATTCTGATTAGCCTCTGGTTGTTCAGCACCTTGTATGAAAGGTGTATAAATTATAAATAAAACTTGACATCAGAGCTCCGTCCTCCTGCTGGTCACTGGCTGCAGTGAAGCAGAGCACCACGCTGACGGTGAGTTTAGATGTTCGACATGAACAGTGAGATGGTTTCTGTGCAGCTCCTGTACCTGAGCTGAGCTCGGTAAGGTGTGACGTGTGTGTCTGTGGGCGGGGCCTGTCTCTTCATGCTCTCTGATGTACAACCATCTCAGCTGCAGGAGCTATTGACTGACTCACGTTTTACTTTCTTTATAACCTAAACAGTTTATAAAAGTTGTTTTTGCAACAAACCCTAGCTTACTTTTGACTTGTAGGTTCAGAAGAGCCAAATGCAAGTTAAATGCTTACTTTGCACCACTGTTCAACATTTAAATTAGTTTTGTTTAAATGAAGAACAAGAACTTGACTGAGTTCCTGTTTTCTTTTGTCATGAGTTAAAGGACTGAACTTAAAACATTACAAACTGTAGAAATGTTTTAGCTCAGTGGTTCTTCTGTAGTTTGTCTGATTTAAAACRACAAACAGATTTATTGTTAGTTTTGTTCTAATGTCTTGGTCCAAAGTTAGCATCAAGGAACTAAACCGTACTCAGCTTGTTTAATTTATGCTAATATCTCAGTAAAACATTAACATCTCTGTCACTAGTTAGTGTAGAGGAGTTGGACTGTAGTGTGAGTCTTGATCCCGACTTGTTTGGCTAATATTAGCTTAAAGTAGACGAGCTAGCTGCTGCTCTGCACATCTCATTGAAGAGAACATTTCCACCATTTAAAACACGTCCTGAGTAATTTCAGGTATAAAACGTACCACTCTGACACCACGTGGTTTCTTTTCTAAAACTTTGTAGTTGAGAAAATGGCTGACAGTTTTCTTCTGCAGGTAAGACACTGACTGCTTAACAGTAACCCTGCTTCAGAAAGATCAGATATGAAGGTTGAGCTTCATGTGCGCTCTACCTGAGGGTGCAGTCAGCTCGTGTTGATGCTCAGAGGCTGAGGCAGGCCGTCATGGCCGACCACACCTGATACAGAGCTGCTGCTAGGAGACGCTGCGTAGGCTTCTAGTAAACAATTATCCCCCCCCCGACTCCACTGGTCCCAGTGCTGCTGTGTGGAACCACTCCAGCCTCACCTGTTTTGTCCTGACTCTGTATTGARTCTGCTGTCTTTACTGTCTGTCTGTGTACCTTTATTTATTTATTTAAATCCATATTTATTTAATGTTTGCTCAGTTTAAACCTGCTGCAGTCAGTAATTAGTCTTTTGTTTGTAACTTTACAGTTATTTGTCACATATTGTTTAAACTGAAAACAGTTTCTGATTCCTAATGTCTGATAGTCTCTAAAACAAAACTTATTTTTTTATTCTTCTACAATTCTTTATTTTTTATTATCAGTAGTTGAATCATGGCTAGTCAGTGTTAATTTTATTTTGTGTACTATCTGTAGTTTATAAAGTAACTAGTGTGAACCTGTGTACTGGTGCTGCTGTGACACCTGGATTTCCCCTCTGCTGGACAATAAAGCCTTATTCTATTCTATTCTATTCTGTTCTATTCTATTCTATTCTATTCTATTCTGTTCTGTTCTGTTCTGTTCTGTTCTGTTCTGTTCTGTTCTGTTCTGTTCTGTTCTGTTCTGTTCTGTTCTGTTCTGTTCTGTTC
>NW_013952531.1:131300-136407 GCF_001266775.1 Austrofundulus limnaeus | reverse complement strand
GTTCTGTTCTGTTCTGTTCTGTTCTGTTCTGTTCTGTTCTGTTCTGTTCTGTTCTGTTCTGTTCTGTTCTGTTCTGTTCTGTTCTGTTCTGTTCAGTGTGTTTTAGTGGTCTGCACATATTTGGGACCTCTGGAAGGAACGACTGGTATAAAATGGTCCAAATGGAAACAAATTGTTTATGTGAATGTTTTTAATGGTTGAGCTCTTTCAAAATAAAATAAATTCAGGTTACTGTATTATTTTTAGACCTGAACATCTGGAAGTCTGTTCCTGTTTTCATGTTTCCAACCTTTAGGAACCATGAGTAAAGCTGCAGTGTGAGAGGAAACATGAAGCATGTTTTATCAGAAGAGCTGTGTTGTGTTGTGTTGTGTTGAGTTTGTTGTGTTGTGTTGTGTTGTGTTGTGCTGCCTGTCATCACACATTTCTAACAGTGTTGTTGGGATCCAGGCAGCTTCCTGAGCTGCAGTCACAACCATCTGATGTTTCTTCATTTTAATGGCTTTTTGTTGACATTTGGGAGGAAGCTGCAGAAATTCCCTCCTTTTGTTAAGTTTCTGGTTGTCACACAGGGTACAGTGTGTTCACAACAGGAACCATGTTGTGTATTAAACAGGTTTTACTCGGTGTGAGGAAAGAGCCTCTGTAAGTTGGCAGGTTTGCTTGGAGCGATGCATCCAGGCGTTATATTTCCTAACAGACTCTGACTTTCRTCTAACTTTGGTGCTTTTTGGTTCAGAAAAAGTGTTGAGTCCCTCTTGTCCTGTCCTCTTTACCCAGTTAGTCTGCAGATCCACTGGTCCAAACTAGAACTGTACCACAGCTGTGCATAAGTCCAAGTCACCATGCTCTGTGTCAAACAATTAAAACAGTTGTTTTAAGCAGCGAGGTTTTGGTGTCTGCAAACTCTTATAAACTTAATTAGTAAATTAAAGAAACCGCTGCTCTGTAAACTGATGCAAACTTCATGAGACTTCAGAAACAATTGTTTTAGTTTCAGGTTCAGGTTCCTACAGCCAACAAACGATTAGCTTTAATCCTTTCACTTAAAATATAAAGTTACAGTAGTTTACATTTGTCATGTTCTGGTTTACAGGTAGAGTTTAGACATATTTATAAAACAGAGTGGGTTTTATGTAGTAAATGTATTTTATTATAAGAGTTTATGTAATTGTTAAACATTTTCCCCCTTTTTTATTCTGTGCCATTAAAAACAGTTTTATTCATCAAAATATCCTGAACAAAGGGTTAGGCTTTAATATCTACAGCTGATTGACTTGATTCAAGATGGCTGCAGCAGCTAAGTGACTAAAAATAAAGCTAAAACAGATTTCTTTAGGCTATAATTAGCTGTGGTAGTAGCTGAATCATTTCCAACACGTACTCTGAGTGCTAACAAACGCTGTGAAATATTAATGTCAAACTGTGGCTTTAACGGTTTGTGTCTGCTAACCCCGTAATAACAAAACTAGCTTCTCATTTAGCAGATTTTAGCTAACTGTTAGCGAACGGATACGCTTCCACTAAATTGTCAAAGTCCACTAAAATATTCACAAGTGTAAAAACTTCTATTTTATAACATTTATTCTGAATTAACAGAAAAACAACTCGTCTTACAGGCAGCTCTGAGRGTGTCAGCCACCATGTGGTTAGCATGTAGCATCTTTAGCAGCTAAACTTCAAATTAAGAGCGTTAAAAATTCATTTAAAATACTTAAACACAGAAATCTACTGCATATAAGAAATGTTCGAGAAAGTATAAATACTTCAGACAGTATTTAAAGTAATGTTTTATTCTGAAGGGGTTAAACAGGAAGTGTCAAGTTAGACAGGGCTATAACTTTGGTTTGGATTGGCTGATTTACTGTAAATGATCCCGCCCACCTTCAAATTAAACCAATAGAATCAAACTAACATGTTTTCAGTCCTGCTAACTGTCTTAGCCGTTAGCGTTATGCTGCGTTCCAGTTGTATTGCAACTCGAAATCCTGAAGCCGGACTGACGTCAGCTCTGAGCTGAAGCGTTTCACTTTCAAACATCGGAAAAAGCGTTTCTATTTTGCTCTGCAACAATAAAACGTACAATAATAGTGCTCTACGAGGTATTTTGAGTGTACAAACAGTGTTAAAACATATATTTTAACTATCACTTTAAAGCACTGCAAGTACGTCTGACGTAATGTAAAATAAACACAGAAGCTGCGTTTGTTTACCTGCAAGACTAGCAACGTTAGCGGTAGCTCGGACAAGCATGCTAGTACGCTACATACATTAAACAAATATAAAAAGGAAAAATAAACAAATTACACTGGTTTTTGTTCTGCCTCCTCTGTTCTTTCTGTCTGTRAAGTAATGGGGATGATGCTTGTMTYRGTTTGATTACAGCTCAACATTAGAGAAACATGCTAATGATAGCGCGACTGCTGATGAGCCATGTTGAAATGACGTAACGCATGCTCAGGCTGCTCAGGTATGGTTCGGATGCGCCGACGCCCCGACTCAAAGCTACGACTTCAGGGGGCGTTCCAGTTGAAAAACAGAACTGAGGCTCGAAGCMACGACCTCCGAGGACAACTGGAACGCAGCGTTAGCTTCCTGTTAGTGAAGCTAGTCTTTTGGTTAGCTGTGTCCACCGCTGCCTGTTAGCAAAATAAACTGTCACAAATGATTAAAATAAAACTTGATTGTACATTTACAACATTTGGAGTCGACCTTATTCAAGATGGCCGCTGCTGCCAGCTTTAACTCAGAGTTTTTAATGATTTTCTACATGAGTTCTGTTGACTGTTAACTGCACGTTTTGTAACAAAGTGTCTTCATGGCTGCACTGACTCCAACCATCAGAACGCCTCATTAGTTGTGATTAACAGTTAACCTAAASTCTTCGTCACCATGCTGACCGCAGCTCTGTGCAACACTGTTTTCTCTGTGTTGTTGTTCTGTGATGCGAGCGTGTGTTTGCATCCCCCGCCTCGGGTTAACGGGCCGGGGCGCAGGTGCTGGAGGCTCCTCCTGGAGGTAATTAAAGCATGCCATTACACGGGCCGTTAAATGGTCACTGTACCGTTGAAGCCGTTGGAAATGATGATGGTGCTGTTGCTCCGGGTCAGGAGTGTGAAGCTAACTTCTTTCTGCAGCAGAGGACGCAGAGTAAACAACTTTAAGGTGTTTCCTGACACATGAAACAGAAAATTACAGCTTTTTATTTGTGGTAAGAACTGCTTGTTTTGGTTTATTTCTCTTTCTAAAACCAATTGAAAGTAAAGCTGAGCCCTGGTCTCGAACCAGTGTTAGTTTATTTGGACGTAATTATAAAGCGCTGGATGTTTGCAGTGACCTGTCTGTGGTTTGCTTGTTAACTCATTTAAGCGGCCTCTGCAAACGTCCGTGCGCGTGTCGCTGTTTGTTTCTTTGCGTCTGGCACTGCTTCGGATCATGCTGCTTAATTAGCGCCGGGGAGGAGGGAGGGGTTGGTTGTATTGGAAGTGCATGGGTAATGACCCTGTTGGCATAGTAGCAGCATGCTCAATGGGCCGTGTGTGTGTGTGTGTGTGTGTGTGTGTGCACACGCAGCAGTCGGCCAAATGCCTGGCCTTCAGTGCGACATCTCTTGGCAGAGACTCTGGCAGCAGAACGAGGAGTGAAGCTCGCAGCCTGACGGTAACGAGCCCCTCCTGCACACAGAGACGTGTTAATAAGTGTGTTTTTAATTAGGATTACAGTGGAGGTTTATCACTGACAAATACAGCTTCATGTGTCGACATCATTTCTCCTCCTGACTCTCATCAGAGGAAAAGGCTCAGATCGTGTTGCAGAGTTTGCACCTGTCACTCACCTGTGAATTTGGTTGTTTTAAAACACCTTTTTATCAACGTGCATGTTCTTGTATGAATGATTTTATTTCATTTAAAATGAAAGAGAAGCCATTTAAGATGCCAGGATGATTGATTTAGGTAATCTGGCTGTTGAAGGGGTCCGATTCCAAACAGCTACTGTTGCTCTGCCTGCCAACCCCCCTCCCCTCCTACAGCCTGGTTTTACCACCGGAGGTCTTTGATCCTTGCCCCCCAACAGATTGAGGAGAGCTTTAGTCGACCTTCTGGCAGAAAAGGAGCGGTAGGTTCAGCTCGTCCAGTTTTGACTCAAAGTCGTGGAGCGTCGGACCCAAAACTGTCCGACTTCTGGAAAACCTCTGGAGTCGTTTTCTCAAATGAGTTTAGACTAAAAGAGTTATTTTATTATTTTATTGTGAAGAAACTTTATTTGCTTCTTTATATGCTGCTGTCTGTCCAAAAAAAAAGTTTTGCTTTTTCAGTTCAAAACTGGAGTTTGTAGTTTACACTTTAAGTCTCACTTCCATGTTTAAGTAAATTTATACACATTGAAAAAAAAGTATTTTAACATTTTGCAACAGTATACATCTTCCTGCCTCTTCATTAGATCCAGTCAGAAGGGCTGCAGTCCTATAAGGAAGGAGAACGACCTCGTTCTGAATAAAATGTTTTTAAAGTCAAAGTTTAGGCTTCTACTCAGTAAGTACTCTGTCTCAGTACTCTGTTTCAGTACTCTGTCTCAGTACTCTGTCTCAGTACTCTGTCTCAGTACTCTGTCTCAGTACTCTGTCTCAGTACTCTGTTCTTGTGTTTGGGTACTCGCTGAGACAGTTTCTTCCCCCAGGCCATCACCATCAACAACTGATCATCCATCAGTTAGATCATATATTCTATACTATAGAGAAGTATCACTATTATACATTACTGCACCGTACTTATAATCATCTTATCTGTTCACTGCTGCTGTCGAACTATTTAATATTCACTCTGCATATTGCTATCATATTGCTTTTTTTGTGAATAACACTATAAAACACACTGCA
The DNA here is from genome assembly GCF_001266775.1 of Austrofundulus limnaeus. NCBI lineage: Eukaryota > Metazoa > Chordata > Actinopteri > Cyprinodontiformes > Rivulidae > Austrofundulus > Austrofundulus limnaeus. The sequence continues at coordinate 131,531 of NW_013952531.1, read as the reverse complement.
CAGATATATCCTGGCATAGTGAAGTATAATATGTATATTTCTGTATATTGTGTATTGTGTGTAAATTACATGTTAAGTATCGATATAGTGTTAATCAGTGGTGGGCACCAGACRGCTAAAGTGCAAATCCGCTAATTGCGGACCTAAATATTTCATTTGTGCTTTAGCGGTCTTACTAATTTTATAATTCATAAGCAGATTTGCACTTTCTAAAATTAAAAAGCAGTACCA
>NW_013952531.1:129331-130700 GCF_001266775.1 Austrofundulus limnaeus | reverse complement strand
GAGCTAAAGGTCTGTTTCAGGAAATCACATCCCCAGCAATCAGTGGTTGTAGGATTAAGTAGTAAAAGAGTTCAAACACTGTTAGTTGGTAGTGTTGTACATATATTATTGCCAGCTAGTAAGTGTCAAATTGAACTTGCACTTTTCCACAAAACTGGTGGAAACAAATTTGTGTGTGTGTGTGTGTGTGTGTGTGTGTGTGTGTGTGTGTGTGTGTGTGTGTGTCAGCATACTGGGCCAATAAAGCTGATTGTGGTTCTGAAGGGCTTGTGCTCTGTAGTAACTGGGACACGAGCTGACGACCTGTCCCATCAGAAGACCATAAATCAGGGGACGTCGTGACAAAGATGATGGAGAGGAGGACATTTAGGTCATTTCTCTTTGACATGGGAAACAGAAATAAATGAAGGTCACATGAGGTAGGATGATTTTTTACTAACATGTGAGTTTTATGGCTGAATTCATCAGAACATATGAGAGTCTCGTATCGGACTTTCAACCCCCCCGTCTTTTCCCGAGGGGCCGTTACGAGTCAATCAAAGCTTCAATCTGCGGTGCAGACGCACCCCTCCAGTGGTGCTGGATTGTTGTTGGAGCGGGATCAGGCCTGGGATTACACACCAGACCTGGATCTCACATTCTTCGTATTCTTCCAATGCAAACAGGCACGTCACCCCGCATGCGGAGGGGCTGACCCCTCTATTCAGGAAAAAGCGTGCAGATCCCATGCTTAGTGACCCCAACCTGCCCCGGCTTCCACTTCTCTCTGCCCCCCCCCCCTCCTCTTTTATATTTCAACAACTACCTTCCACCCATCCAGCCCTTCTTGTGGTGTGGGAACCTACACCTGTGGCCCTCCCCAGGAGCTCCAGCACCACACGTCTGTCTGGTCAGCTGTGGTCCGACTAGAAGGACTCGACCAAACACCTGTTTTACATCAATACATATTTATTGTTTTAACTGTGCCCTCCTTTATGACTTGAAACCAGGATCCCTTTCAGTAAATCCTCTAATCCATTGGGGGGGGGATGGGGGGTCAGGTTTTGGAGATCTGACCTGTGCCGTGTCCTTCATAGTCCCAGGTTAAACATATCTGCCTCGTTTGCTGAATTGACAAAAAGGAGGAGGCAGGATTAATAAGATCTGGATGCCCCCCCCAGCGGCAGCATGGTTGGACTTAACACCAGGACTTGTGCGAGAACCTCTGGCAGGACCGTCTCGTCCCGTTCAGACCCGGTGGAACACATGCTGACTCTAATTGTCCCCGTGCTGACTGCGTCCCTTCCTGGACAATGGTTTTGATTGGAATGGGGGGCTGAGTTACGGTGTTGGGACAAGGGTCTTTGTTCAGTAGCCTATCCCCCTCCCC
>NW_013952531.1:111431-129252 GCF_001266775.1 Austrofundulus limnaeus | reverse complement strand
CCCCTGCCCCCCCCGCCCATCCATCTATCTTGTTCCAACCATTTGGGCAGCTGTCACTTAATCCAGCTAATCAGACTGGGCTGGTCTGTGGGAAACAGGCTTGTCCCCAGCTTTGATTGGACCGTTTACTGAGCTTTGATTGGACCGTTTACTGAGCTTTGATTGGACCGTTTACTGAGCTTTGATTGGACCGTTTACTGAGCTTTGATTGGACCGTTTACCTTTTTTATTTTTCTGTAAACTGAGAAAAACAAGTTCCTGTGAGCAAACGGTGCCTCCTGAGGTCCGTTTCTTCCAGGAAACCTTTGAATTTTACCTTGAATGTGTGTACAGGACTCACACACACACACACACGCGCACGCTCAGACACACACACACACACACACACACACGCTCAGACAGGAGCAGCCAGCCCTTTTGTGGTTGGGGGGGATGGGTGGAAAGGTCAGAAGCTGAGTTACATGTCGTGGGATGATGCACGTTCATGTCATGTAATCCATCTTTGAGGCTGCATCTGTTGCACGTCTGTGCTCGCTCAGGGAACACCAGCATCACTCAGATCTGAAAAACTCCCGTCTCCTTGGCTCTCCATCTAAACCCCCACCTCGAGGCCACCCTCTTACCTGTTGAAGTGGTCAACCTTAGCTTTGCGCTAACCCAACACCTTCCCTCCTCTTCATGTGACTGGTGGTCTTCCACAATAACACTCCCTCCCACCACCACCCACAGCCAGACAAGCCTGTTTAATCCCACAGCCCAGCAGCTACCAGCCTGCCGGTCCCCCCCCACATCAACAAGGCTGCTGTCGCCTCTAATTCTGTCTCACACATCCTCACGTGTTTGTTTTTTATACCCCCCCCCCATAATCGAAGATCCCATCAGTGACATTAGAGGTCACAGCAGTCACACTGTGACCACTACAACTGGAACTGGGAGTGATGTAATGAGAGCTATTTAGGTCAGCTGGTTGCCTAGCAGTGATGCTGGTTTGCTTAGCTAGTTTCCATCTGTGTGTGTGTGTGTGTGTGTGTGTGTGTGTTTACATCACACACTCTTAGATTTACCTCAAACCAATCTTTGACTGCAGAATAAACAGAACTCTGAACATCTTTATATAAAAAGTCACAAATGTTGGATAAAAACACTTCAAGCTAAAAATTTCAGATCAAAGTCTGAAACTCGTTCAGTTAAATGTTGTCTGGAGAAACTCCACATCAAGACTTGTAAAAGTTGTTTTCAGACATTGTTAGGTCTGGTTTTGACGTTTCCATCATGTGTTGATAATGTTAGCATCACTCTGCCTGTCGGCTGTGAACCATAAGTTGGTATGAAACTAATCCACTTAGCGGTGACAGCCGAGGGCTAAGCTCGCTCATCTTACTGTTGGCAAAGTGACCTTATTGTTGGCCACGCATGACAGGAAAGGCTTAAGTTTTTATAAAAATGAGGCAAATACAACATTTATGCTGCTTTTTTCTTTTTCCTTTCGTCAGCACTCCAACTGATCAATTATCTCTGTTAGGCTGCAGCTCATTTTTATTTATTGTATGCTAAAGAAGCAGCTTTGACTGGGATGGAAATTGGTTGTTTTTAGGAATTAGCTGAAAGCTAAGCTAACTGTTTGAAAATGCACAGGCTATGTTCACACTGTAGGGATTTTTTTGCATGTAAACAGTCCTGAAGCGACTTACATGCACAAAAGTAAATATGTTGTTAGCATGTTAGCATGTGTGGAAGCATTCTGCAGTTGAGCAACCAGAGCCAATTAATTAATTAATTAACAATGTTTACATTTGATCTTTCCACTTCCTGCATCCTCTGGTGCAGAATTGCACTCCTGGAACTGGAGTGAACTTCTAGAAGTGGAAATAAACTCAAATATCATCCCATGGTGCTAATATCTGTATGATATGTTTCTGTACCACCGTTAGCATCATAGGTTAGTGTCGACTCTGTCCTCCAGAATATAACAAATCTAGAAGGTTTAAAAAAGAAGCAACTGGAGCTGAAGGTGAACAGAGTTCTGGGCTTTCATCTGCATGACGGTACTGACTAATATCTGGATCGATCCATATAACCCGACCTCTCAGACTTTCATCTTTGATGGATCAGAGTGTAGCCAAGACCCAAGGTCCGCCCCTTCCCTCGTTCTGATTGGCCAGTAGGCCTTTCCAGTGTGTTTGAGAGCGAAAGCTGCATTTCATCTGGAGAAATGTCTGTTGGTGAACCTGAATATRGGCACTAAGGCTGCCATGATTAGTCGACTAGTCAACGACTAATCAACTATTAAAATAGTCGATTAGTCTTTTTTTGTTCTTTACTTTGTTTTTCTCTCCAAACGTCTTTGACACCTTCCACTGCCACGTCTHCCTTTCTGTCSTTGACACACATGCACAGTAGTGGTAACTGGGGTAGGRCGTGGACGTCACAAGACATTATACAGACAGGCTCTGGTATCATGGCTACCTGACAACAGAGCTCAAAGTGTGGCATCATTTTAAGAAAATGAAAGAGAAACCTGTGTAATATCTGCAGAGCAGAACTTACCTTCCACAGCWATTATTTTTAGTTAGCATATAGCTAAAATCTAACCATGGTTATATAATAGCAGCTGCATTCTGGCGCGATAAGCTGGATGTTTTATATTCAATTAACGTTTGATCTGATTAGTCGACAATAAAAATAATAGTTTGTGGCAGCCCTAATCGGCACCATGCACTGAGGGCGTTGGTACACGGAKATGGGGTGTTGCAAACCCAAAAGAGGGTGTGGCTAACCCAAAAAGGGGAGTGTCAAAACCGAAGAGTGTTGGATTGTTGCTACGACGTCCCTCCAGCTAAAAGCCTGATGAAATGATGGTTTAGACCAGTGGTTTCTAAATGTTTCTGCTTCTCACCCACAAAATATCAGCAGGAGAGCCCTGTGTCTAAAATAAACACAAGTATCAGGTCAAAGTCATAGTAATAGTATTTAACTTGAGTGGTGTTAAACAGCAGCACAGGATGCAGGTCTGACTCTGGTTTGTCCCGTTCAGATGAATCAAATCAGATTTGGGTTCATTTGACTGCAGTTTGACAGAGTCTGATGACATCATGGTTGGTTTCATCTGCTGCTTCAGCTCTTCTGACATCACAAACACACTGACTTCCTGTAAAAACGGCTGTAATTGTTGGAGCTTTATGTCAGCGTGGTGTCACGTATCAAACAGAAATGTTCAGGTTTCACGCTTGTTTTCATTGGAGCAGCCGTGGTTTAGAGTCACAGGTTCATTCTGAGAGTTTCACTTTGGAGAAGCTGTGGAGTTTCACTGAAGCTTGTGTGTGTGTGTGTGTGTGTGTGTGTGAGTCTGAGCCACAGTTGCGACCCTCCTGGCAGCCTGGATGTTCTCCTGCTCGCGGCTCTGGTTGCTGTTTCTTGGCTCCACACTTGTAACTCTCTGTAGCTCCTCTCTTATTTCTCTCGTTGGGTTTCATTGGTGAAACTCGAGCTGCATCCAGGTAACGAGGCCAAGGCGCGTACGACACACTGTGTAGTAGCAAAGAAATGGATTTTATTTTTTGTGCATCAGTTGTGTTGTTGATGCTTGTGTCAGAGCTGGATCCTGTGTTCCTGCTTCACAACAGGAGCACATTATGATCATTGTCACGTTTTCTTGGCACTTAATCAGGGAACAAAATAACAAAGGCTCTCATGTTCTTGTTGTGTTCCTTTTGTGTTGTTGTTGTTGTTGCACAGAAGAGACAAACGTGCCATCATTTTAATAGAATAAAGAAAATATAAAGTCTGTTTCAGTTGCAAACAGTTTGTTTTGTTGCTCAGGCGTCTCTGATTGAACTGAACTTTGTGCATCGAGTCATTAAATTATTTCTCTTCTGTCTCCAGCGGACGTACACGCTGATCGTGGAGGCTTGGGACTGGGACAACGACACACGCAGCAGTAAGTTAAACCTCTCCCATCTTTATTCTCTGGTTTTACTCTGTCCTGATGGGAGGAAGGTCCTTAAAGGGACAGAGACCAAGTTCAAGGTGTTTAGAAGAGGAAGTGATGAAGATAAGTTTATTTTCTCTTTAAACATAAAAACAACATTTTAATAACAACTAAAGGTGACATAGATACTTTATTATGGTATAGTATTTAAATATATGCCTGAGAAACACATATTGGCCCTTTTYTATTTTAATCTCATCTACGTGTCGTTTTAAATTAAATACCTGAAATGTGAACATTTTGAAGCCTTTTTTTGAGCGCTGGCTGCAAAAAGCATTATTTTCAGCAGAAAACCCTCAAAATTGTTGTAAATTTCCCTGCTTTCTAGAAAAGCTTTTTCTCTTTTCAGCTGGTAAAACTTAATATTGTAATATTATTTGAGGTTTTCTATTTAAAATGACATCAAATAAGAGATTCAGACTAAATATCACTGATTTATCCTGAGTAGGAAACAAATGTGGAGCTGCTCATGATATCAGGAGTCATTTGCAGCTCAAGCTTTAATAAAAAAAACAGTAACTAATAAAATCAGATTTTTAATGTTTTTTTTTAACTAAAAATGAATCAAAAACAAGCATTTAAGACTGTTTTGAAAGCTTACAAGAAAGTCTTACTGCAGCAGAAATGTACGATGGATTAAAACCGACCTGGACCTGCACCTGCACCTGCACCTGGACTGGACAGGTGGATCTCTGAAGGCCCAAACCTTTCAGTTCAGGTCTTGTTGGTGTTTGACCAGCTGGATCCTGTTTTCTTTGGGCTCTGCCCGCCTGCTGGACCCTGAACCGTCACTTTTCTCCCCGTCTGTGCAGCAGCTCCGTCTGGGAGGAGGACCTGAATGTCTGAGCGCAGCTTTGATCTGCGTAGATCCAGGTTTTTCATGAGTCTGTTGCACTTCTTCTTGTTTGTGAGCGTTGATTCACTCGTCCCCTCTGCCTTGTTTGTGAAGTCACTGCGTCCTGTTTTGTCCACACCATCAAACAGACTTCCAGCCCCGGACCGAGACAATTGAGAAGAAATAGATTGTGACATCACGGCTCTTTGATTAGCCCCGTCTCGTCTCATGTCACAGTAATTGTGTACGTTTTGCAGCTCTGATGGATCTAAGAGCCGAAGTGATTGCTCAGAAACATTCCAGCTGACTTCCTTCCAGCTCCTTACGTTCAGCTCGCGGCCAAGTTTCTGTAAAAACATTAAACAAATGTGTTCCTGGTCCAGGCTTACACGGCTCCTGACACACTTTTAGTCCTTTCTTAGTAGATTTATGTCACTGCAGTAAGAAAAATGAGCTCTTCTCCATTTTTATCCCTGGCTCCAGGGGTGGTTTTGTAATTTGTAACTCATATATTGAAACATTTAAAGAGAGACTAGTGTTTTTGTCAAAAAGTTCGTTTATTTCAYCCTCATGGGTTTAAAAACAAAAGCTCCTTTCAGCGTCTGTGGAGAGTCTTTGAAATGCTCTTTTCTATTTTTTTCTCTAAATATTTTGTATTTTATTTTCTCTAAAGTCCATATTTTAAGATGTTACTCATTTTTTTCCTCCACGTAAACAGTCATGTGCTTTAGCCTGAAGAAAATACTTTAAAATTAATGAGTTTTGATGACATTTTTTATTAAAAAACAGCCAAAGTTTTATAATTTCAACAAAACATTCAGTGGTGCTTAAAAATCAGCATGAAGTTGATGCTAGCCATTAGCTATGCTCAACTGATTAGCTTGTGTGATGTGGCTAGCCTTTAGCCTAGCCTGAATAATTAGCTTATGTGATGTGGCTAGCCTTTAGCCTAGCCTAACCCTTTCTTGGAAAATAAAGTTCCTCACGTTTCACGTAAAAAAAAAAATCACACAAATAATCAAACTATTTCATAATTAGTAAAATGTGTGACTTTAATGTTCAGTATTWTAACAGTTTCCTGTTTAACTCACATCTTGATGTGTTTCTCATGTTTTATCTTATTTCTCACTGAATGTTTCGCTGCTTTAAACTGTCATGTTCTGACACAAGCTGAGCCTAAAACAGCTTCTAAACTCAATAAATCTAAATTATATTCATTATTTTAAAGCACTTGGACACATTATGTCAAAAGAGTGCATTAATTCAGTTTAAAACTGAGCTGGACGTCATGGAAGAAGACTTTTGGCACTTTTACATTTGATAAATGGGAATTGTGAGGAAAACCCAACAATTACTCCTAAAGTTAAAGGTGCAGGTTCGGCTGAACTAAGAGGTGAACATGTGTCGAGGCATGTTTCTTTTTTTCTGCTTCAGCCTCGTAGAGATGTGGTTTCTCCTCAGCATGGTTACATTTTTTATCCCGCAGAACAAACACACTTTTGTCTTCAGGATATTCAAAATATTCAGTGAAAAGTTCAGCTTTTGTTGGGATCTTAGTGTTAAAATTAGTTTACAACGTGACTCCGATGATTGAAAAATGATCGTTAGTAAAGTTCAGCTCTTTTAAAGTTTAAAGTGGGGATTTATGGAAAAGCAGTAAATATCTTACCTGTTGTAGATAAAATTTTAAATGACTACATTGTGAAAAAGAAAAACACATCTGAGAGTATGTCTGGTCTGAGTGAGACCACTGTGTTAAAAACAATCCAGTCTTTAACATGTCATTGTTTTCATGCAGTAGTTGGTTTATAAATCTTTACACTGAAGTCAGGTTTGTGTGTTTGTGGTTATTAAAGCTCCATGGTTTTGGGCCCTGCCTCAGCTAGTGATCAGTCTATTCAGAATTAAACATTTTACCCATTTTATCTTAAAAACTAAGCCAACATTCYGCCCCCTGAAGCAGATGAACCAAAGAAGAGGAGACCTTACAAGCCTGAAATATGAGATTATATCATGTCTGTCCTGAGTCAGCACCAGTCTCCTGTCTGGTTCTACTTCGGACCTGGTCAGATTCCTGTCCTCCAGCGTCACGTCCTCTGGCGGGGCTACCCCCTACCCACCCTTGTGTTCTCAGGAAAGGCAGCTGGCTGTTTTTCTTGTTTATCGAACAGGAAGTGGAGTGGACCGGGCGACCGGGCTCTGTGTTTAGACACTTGGTAGCAGGGACCGGCTTGGGCCCGGAGCCCATTGTTCTCTATCTGGCAACAGGCGAGGGTTATTTCTGTTGTTGTTGCTTAATTCTGACTGACATTGTGTAAGTCCCCCAGCAGAGGAAGGGGCATGTGTGTGTGTGTGTGTGTGTGTGTGTGTGTGTGTTCCTGCTTCAAATCATGTTCATGGAGCCCACTGCACAGCTTTGAACCACTTAACTTTACAGCAGGTTGTCTGCTAAAGGCTGGTTTCATGATGCTTCTGAAGAAGTCCTCACCATCAGCAGAATATGGATCAATTCAGACAATGAATTTACTTGTTTGACATTCAGGCCTGTGTAGGCTCGCCTGCTTGTTTTAGTTTAGTTTTAACTGRTGCTTTTAGCCTTTGCAGCTTGAAACAAAGCTACAATTGTTTGAAGTCGTTGCAACATAATTCGTAATTTAACTGCTAAAAGTTTAACTTGGTCGACTTGAAACCCTTTGTTTCTAAAAACATCCTCGTAGACACGAAACTGTTTCTAGAAACGTTTACGTCCACACGGATGACCCAAAATGTAGCGCTAGCTGTCTGGTGTAGTAGCTATGCCAGACCTGCAGGTGGCGCTGTGACGCTGGTTTGGAAATACACCAAGAACAGGAAACAAGAGGTGGAGCGATCTTTACTGGAAATACACGAAGAAAAAGACGAGAATGGCAAATACAAGAGCTAAAACAAACCAGCTAAATAAACTTTATTAATATTTCACAGCTTTTAAACGCTTATTTAATGCATATTTTATTATTGTTGGCAGTTAAATAAAATGTTTTAAACCTTTAGCCTTTGACTCGTGGAGAAAAAATATTCAATTCAATTCAAAAATACTTTATTGATCCCAGAGGGAAATTAGGTGTTGTTGTAACTCATTTAAGTAAAACCTTATTGTAGATGTCTGTATTACAGCGAAGGTGAAGAAGCCTCCGACTGAAGACGCTTAAAATATGAACCTTTCAAGGATATTTCTCACACTTGTGTATATTTTTGTGTGAATTAATTTTTTACTGAAGCTATTTGACAAATATTTACTTATTTATCCATTACAACTTAATATCTATAACCTGTTGTGTGATTTGCTGTCAGTCCAAATGTTCTATTTTGGAATAAAGAGGTCAAAAATAAAAATGTGGGAGTTTTTTTGTTTTCCGATTAATTGATAAATTAAAAAAATTGAATAATTTATTATAATAGTTAGTTGCAGCCCTACTGTTGGTACCTCAGGAATACTAAAGTTTGTTTAGAGGTTAGTTTTTATTAGTGTTTAAGGCACTGTCACTATATAAATCTGCTTATTTTAAGACATTAATACATCTTTGAAGCTCTCGCAGACCAAATAAAATGCTCTCAAGGGCCWRATTTGGCCCGCGGGCCTTACGTTTTACACATGGTTTAGGTTGTTTAAACCTTAAGATACAGTTTCAAGATTTGGAGCCTGATTTTTAAAGTTACTTTTTAACATGTTTGTGTGTATTTATTTAGGCGGGGCCTTGGATTCATTAAACTTGTGTTTGCTAGTTTTGTGTATTTTAATGGTTACACACTAAATGTTAACATCTTACTYCTGTTGCTTTTTTAGGTAATTTACTTGGGTTTATTTCATTTATGAATGTGGTAGTGGATTGAAACATTTGCAGATAATTTTCTAAAGGGAAAAGTGAAATTTAAGAGCAGCTGCCTGTATTTATTTTCTAGAAGACACTAAAATGTGCCCAAATAGTTTGAGTCAATAAACCATAAAAGTAGGGAGTTGTTTTTTCTTCAGTTTTTTACAAACAGGACTTGAGTCAGTTTTTATTAAAGTAGACTAACAATGTAACAGCAGCAGAACCTGACTCATCTGAACTCCTTTTTGTTGTTTTTGTTGTTTTGTACTTTACAAGCTGTACTAAGCATCAGGAAGGAAATGAACCAGAACTTTTATTCATCTCGACTGGATTTAATTCTGAACATCCTGCCTTCATCCTCCTTTCAGACGAGGAGCTCCTGATCGAGCGCGCCACCCAAACCGGCATGATCAACCCCGGCGATCCGTGGCAGACGTTCTTTCACGACGGGCCGGTGGCTCGCCTGGTTTATCGTATCCGGGTGCGGTGTGACGAGAACTACTACGGGAACAAGTGCAACAAGCTGTGCGTTCCTCGGGACGACTACTTCGGCCACTACCGCTGTGAGCCTTCAGGGACCCAGGTGTGCCTGGACGGCTGGATGGGTGCGGACTGCAGGACACGTGAGTTGATGGAGAAAAATGTCTGAAAATGACTCTTTATCAGGTGCACAGGTGTGAAAGGGATGGTGCTAATTTAAAGTATTCTGTCAAGTGGTCAGCAAGTTGTGACATCACTGATGGAGCACAAAGTTTGGAGAAAATGGTGGAAGTGTTTGTTCAGGCTAGGCTAATGGTTAGCATCACAAGCTAATTGTTCAGGCTAGGCTAATGGTTAGCATCACAAGCTAATTGTTCAGGCTTGGCTAATGGTTAGCCTCACAAGCTAATTGTTCAGGCTAGGCTAATGGTTAGCCACACTAACTGATCGTTTAAGCTAGGCTAAGTAAGTAAAGTTTATAAAGCACCTTTCAAAGACAAACATCACAAAGTGCTTCACAGATCACAATGAATAAACAATAAAAACACTAACCCTATTAAGAAACCTATAAAATGAGCTCTGGTTTAGCTAGCAGTTAGCCTAGCCTAGCCTAGCCTGGATGAAAACTTGAACCCTTTTCCTCCGTAGTAGTCTTTGACTGTTTAACAGAACATCGCTTCAAAAATGATCGAACAGTCCTTCTTCCCTTGCCTTAGCCATTGATACCAACCATGCCAGGCTAGTTACTTTGCATTTTTTCTTAATTATTAAATGTTTAGGAACCACCTTCCACATAATCACCACCTTATCAAGGTGGAAGGGTTTGAGTAACCCCGGGGTATATTGTCTGGGGCTTTAGCCCCTGGTAGAGTCTCCCATGGCAAACAGGCCTACATTCAGGAGAGTTTTCTCCATGTCCCGGGGGAGGTCGAGGACATGGAGTCCAAATGATCCATGTACAGGACCTCCATTGCAAATGTGGCTTCCAGGAGCTGTGGCCTGAAGGTCAATGGTGCCTGTCACAGRAACTAAAGGACCCATTGGTGGACACCATTGGTGATGGAGGCCGTCAAGCTGAAGGAGAYTTCCTTCAGGACTCAGCTTTCTCAGAGGACTCCTGAACAGCTGATGAGTACAGTGTAGAGTTTAGATTATAGCTCYAGTACAAGTCTGACTCCAAACCCCAAACCAATTTCAGGTCAAGTTTGGGCTGAATTTATATGCTTAATGGTCAGATCAGGTTTCCATGGCATGTTTTCAATAAGCCTACAATCGTCCACATGGCTACAGCACAGAGAAAACTAAACAGGAATGAACGATCTAAAGTTGAGCTACAGATTATAGTCTAACCCCACCCTGTTGAGGAAAAGTGAAGCACAGCACACTGCACACGTACTCTACTGTTATCTGATTAGATAAAAACCTGTCCGTCCGTCCGTCCGTCCGTCCATCCATCCATCTTTTCAGGGTTGTGGGGGTCACTGGTGCCCATACCCAGCAGTCACTGTGTGAGGGGTGGTCTAAATATGAAAACATTAAAAGCTTATTGTATTTATGCATGTAGAAATATTCATCCTCAAAAATCGTCCATAAAGTTGGGGAGTTGTYTTACACGGGAGTAAATTCTAACTGATTTTTTTTTTCTACCACAATAAATGTACCATAAATATTTTCTAGTAAAGGACTATAACTGAAAGACTGTCACGGGGAATGAATCATCAGTTTTTCCTGCTGTATGTCAGACAGCTCACCTGATGAACCACAGGCATTTTTTTTTACGTGGATCTCAGGTGTATGTCTGCGAGCAGCTCGTTAATTTAACAACCAGCTCCTGCTGTCAGATCGGACCAGACTGTTTTCAACATCATGAAGCTTGTGTTGCTGACCTGCAGCCTTTGGTCTACAACCACACGCCCACCCACAGGTGTGTTTGTCCCCACAAGGGCAGAAACATGCTGAGGCCTGTAGGGCCAGCATTTTATACAAGGAGCAGGTTTTTAGGTTTTTAAAGCCCCAAAAAATGAGACTCACATTAAACCCACATAATAAAGTTTCTTAAAAAATGTCAGGACTTCAGCCTCGGGTCTCTAATCAGAGTTAACTGGTCACGGTGAATCAGGTTCAAACACAATGTCTTCGGGCTTGGGTCGGGTCAGATTCTTTAGGCCTGACCTTAACTCCAGTGCAGTGTGGCCAGATGGACTGCAGCTTTGTTGGTTGCGAATGCAAAAACTCGGGCATGGGAGGAATTCAGGGAGGACATAGACGGGGACTTTAGTTGGCATCAAGGAGGTTTTGGCAAATKYTTCAACGACTCAGAAAAGTGTTCCCTGTCCCAGGCTGTGCATGGTTTGGGTTGGGAACTGCTGACTCAGACTGAGGATATTGTTGATCGATGAAAGGAGCACTTTGAGGATCTCAATGCATCCACCATGRCCACCTCTGAGAAAGAGGAGTCTGAGGACTCGGGGGAAGACAAGTTCATTACTATGGCAAAGATCACCAAGGTGGTCCAAAAGCTCCTCAGTGGCAGGGCACCTGGGGTGGATAAGATTTGCCTCAAGATGATGAAGGCTCTGGATGTTGTGYGGTTGRCCTTCAACATCGCATGGAGGACTAGGACAACTCCAGACTGAGGTTGRGGTTCCGATTTTTAAAAAGGAGGGCRGAAGAGTGTCTTAACTATCGTGGGATCACCTTTCTCACCCTCCCCAAGAAAGTTTATTTCAGAGTGTTGGAAGGGGAGGCTCCGATTGATTGGTGAACCTCAGACTCTAGAGGAGCCACGTGGCTTGGATACCAAGGCACAGTTGTGGAGGGGAGAGGTGTCTGGTTTGGTGGTTCAGTTGGTGTCTTTGGGTCAAGACCTTCAGCGTGCTCTGAGGTGATTCGCAGAATCAGAGACCTATTTGCCCTGGGAGACTCTGCCAGGGGCTATTGATCCAGACAACATATTTCCCAAAACCAGTGGGTACTCAAACCCCTCCACTAGGGTTAAGATGGTGATTCTGTAGAGGGGGTTCCTAAATGTTTAATTAAAAAATACAAGGTAACTGACATGCCATAGTTGGTATTGATGTCCATCATTGAATATCATAATTTGAAATATGCTGGGGGTGGTATGATGGATCAGTTGGTAGAGCTGATGCCTCCCAGCAAAGATGTTTCCGGATCAAATCCCGGCCAGGACCTTTCTGGATTGAGTTTGCATGTTCTCTCTGTGCATGTGTGAGTTTAATCCAAGTACTCCGGTTTCCTCCCACACARCAAAAACATGACTGTGAAAATGTTCCCTGAGTGTGAGTGGATGATCGTCTCATTTGTCTTTGTGTCCCTGTGATGGACTTGAAACCTGTCCATGGTGCACCCTGCCCCTCGCATGGTGACTGCTGACTTTGAAAGGAAGAAGAGGGGATTGAAAATGGATGAATTATGCTGTCAYTAGTAGGCTAATCATCTGAAAATAAGAATAACTGATTTTCTTTTWTCCAAATGAGTTCTTTAGGGAGGGAGATTTTTATCCAGAGTCCACCGTGTTATTATGTATCTAGATACATAATCATAATGCAGGATGGAAAAACTTATAAAACTGATAAAAAGGCCTGTAGAAGTATATTAAAGTCTATGTAAGTGTAAATTTCTACTTTTGCTGATTATCTTTTTTAGAACTAACAAACTAGGCAAACACACCAAAGAACCATTTAACAATCTGGCCGAAGCCTGTGACGTCGACTTATGCTTACAACCACCTCCCACAAAGAGACAGTATGGATATATTATACATTTCCTGAATCCTTAGAATCATGTGAGTACTGCAGTAARTGACTCTTCTGTTTCTGATGCCCCTGGGTGTCACAGAGCTAAATGAAAGTATTTAATTTGGGCAAAAATAGTGCAAAAATGTGTATTTGTGGTTTAAAGAGTACTAATGTCCCCTGTGTTGATCAAAGACACAAATAAGGGCTTAAATGAAAGCCCAGAGGGTCTCCTTTAAAATGATCCCAAACACAGTATTATACACCTTTTGACTAATGTCTGTATCATGAGCTCAAACTAGCTGAACAAAAGTGTCAAAAACAGAAGTTTTCTTAACAGGTTATTAACTTTCTTAGCTGCTAGCTGTGATTTAGCTCCACTCTGGAAGGGCTYTCATACCAAAATATCATCAACAGACATGTTCCTTTACAAAAARTAWGATGAAGCTTTGCCACCCTGAAATGGACCAAATTGTGAAATGTTGGTCTCCGGCCTCAAAGTGTGTTTTTGTTTATCAGAATCTAATTTGAGTTATTAAACCAAGGAAACAAAAAGCTAATGTGTCAAATTCAGGGTGTTATCTGTTTGGTTAAAATAGTCACTAACTCATGCTTTTATTTTATTTTAACCTGTTAATTTTGACATTATGCCAATTGTGGTCCTGGCGTGTGTGTGTGTGTGTGTGTGTGTGTGTGTTGGGTGGGTCTCTGCATTCTTGTCTGGAAACAGGAGGAAAAATATCCGGAGTAATGTTGTGGAGACCCCTGTTTTCTGATTTTCTGCTCTCTTTTTGCAGACCCTTAAAGTCGCTCATGTTGTTGCAAACACAAATCTCCTGAGACATTTTGAAGCTCAGCCTGCACGTGTGTAAATTAGTGATGTGTAGAAACGCCTTTGTAGTTGTGCTTGTAGGTGGTGTTGTTAGAGAGTGGGGGGTCCTCCATAAATCATCAGTCTGACCTTTTTAGACTGAGGGGTGAAAAGATGTAGTTTTTTTAGGAAGGGTGGGGGTGTTTTACGTACACGCTGTAAACTTTTCTCTGCTGTATAACCCATGACTTCCTGCTCGTTTTTAATCATCTTCTATCTGTTTTTATTTCTCCAGCAATCTGCAAACAAGGCTGCAACCTGCTGCACGGTGGCTGCTCTGTCCCCGGAGTATGCGAGTAAGAAAGCATTCTTGATTTATTTTGACGTTGGCGTTTAAAATCACTGTTTTTATAGGGCTTTTTTTAACGAGGCCTTTTGGACAACATTGAAAGTCAAGGACATCTCCACAGATATGGCAGGCCATTTTACTATAAAATCTGCTTCTCTACTCTTGCCAGATATCTGTAATTGGTTTATGACTAGACGTATTAGTTAATTAAYATGTCTCTAATTACAATCTGACTAATGAAAATGACAGATTTGACTTGTATGGAGGCTCTAATTGAAGATATCTTAAAAGTGTTGACTCGTCAAAAATGTTCTAAACTGTTCTAGATATGTTAGTTTTTACTAGTCGTTTSAACATATCTCACTTCTTGACTGGTAATAATTCTAATTAAAGATGTCTTAAATGATGTCATTATTCAAAGGGTCTTAAATGTATTTGTAGATATTAGCAGTGTTTTACTAATCTGCTAACAGTGGAACTAGATTCTCAGAGTATTTGTTTTTTTGTTAACTTTGGAAACAGACTGATCAGCTTCAGCTAAATTAGGATCTGCTTATTTTAAGTCCACTAAAATATTAAACTTGTATTTTTATTCTATTAAATAAAAGCTATGTGCTCTTACAAGCAGTGTTGGATGTGTCAGCTACTGTGTAGCATGTAGCATCTTTAGCAGCTAACCTTCAAACTGAGAGCGTCCAAAAAGAAATYTAGAAGTATAAATACTAAAATTGTTAAAAAAATAATTAATTTAATTGTTAAAGTTTTTAAAGCTACTCAAACAACAAACCAAACTAACCAAATAGCAAACAGTATTTATAAGAACACAAACTTGATCAAATGAATGCTTAATGTGGAAGTATAAATCAAACAGAGCTATAACTCTGGTTTAGATTGGCTGATTTGGCACAAATGATCCCGCCCAGTAGATTTGTGTCCGTCTCACCAGTCTCACCAGTCTCACCAGTCTCACCAGTCTTCAGCAGGAAGAGATGAAGTGTCTTAGTGGTCAGTGTTAGCTTCCACGCATGTTTTTTAAAATATCCATTTAGCGTTAGCTGAGCTAAATGTTTATTTAGTGACTTAGTGTTTAATAAATCTAACTTTTTGGTTCACTGTGCCTAACACTGAATAACAGAGATAAGATTTGACAATTAAATTGCAAAAATCTTGACGGTGAATAATGACCAGGAAGTTTTTGATGAGTCATGATTCCTTTTAAGATCTCTCTAAAGTAATTTATATTTTTTTCTTATTAGTCATAAAATAAATGCAGATATCTTAAATTATTCAGGATTATTAAAATGTAGTTGTTTTGAGTCAAAATGTTATTCTTAGACATCTAGAATGTAATTACAGGTTTTATGCTACAATGGCCTGCCGTACCACAGAAGGTTTATCCCCCTCTTAAACCAGGTCTGACAGTTTTAGGACCCCCCAACGTGTTGATTTAGACAGGTCTTTGATTCTGAGGACAGCAGCACTCAGTTAACGGTTATTTATAGGTGAATAAAAAATAAAAAGTGTTTCCCTGCAGCTCGACCCTCACATCAAACCTCCTTAAGAAGAAAATCTCTAAATGAGTCCCTGAATAATTCTTCTTTACACGACTGAACCTGTGCTGATAAAGATGAAGCACCCTCGCTTGTTGAAGCCTGTTGGTTTCTGTGTTTTCCTCCCTGTCCCCTGTCGGCCCACCCTTCCCTGGTGGGCACCTCCTGCTCCCCTCAGCAGAGCGCCGTCTGCCTCCTCAGAATACAGAGTCGACGCTGCAAACGTGCTGGGAATCCTCACATTCTTCCCCTTTCCTCATCCGCATTGCGACGGTCCTCCTGGAAGGGCAGGGGGGCAGGAGGGGAAATGAATATCCCACTGTGATTTGCCCCCCCCCCACACCTCAGTTAATGGAGTGACGCTGAGTGTCCCCCCGGCCCCCCCAGGCCCCTCGTTTCCAGGATGCAGGTCCATCCCGTTGTGACTCGGAGGCTCCCCTCCCCACCTGCCGGATGGAGAGAGGCTGGTTCTGGTTCTGGTTCTGATTCTGGTTCTGATGAGGGGATCTTCAGCTCCACAAACTGAACCGTTTTCACAACAACAGGAAAAGTGACACGAAAAGGGAGCGGCCATAAAAGTCTTTCCTGCAGCGGCATGAATTTAATGAGTCCTCCGGGCAGCGAAGAGCTGCTTTCTTTTCTTTCTCTTTATTTTATCACGCCTTCATGGGCTTTATGGTGCTGAGCCACGGGCTTTTTGACAAAAAGCAGAAGAAAGCTGGGACGTGCCTGTTGTTACCATGCTCCACTGAGCTCTTTTGTTCCACAGCATCAGGCCTGTTCTGACACATGGAGCAGCTTGTCCCAAGAATCACCTTCAATATTTAGTTTAACTCATTAAGAGGCAGATCTAAAGCCCTAACCCCAGTCTGTTYGTAAAATACCTCATGAACCACTAACCAGACTGTGATGAAACTTCCAGGTAAWAATAATTAGATGTACGTCTACAGCTGATTAACTTCTGGAGTCCCCCTGATTCAAGATGGCCGCTATAGCCAGGTTATTTTAAAAAAMGCAAAAGACGATAGAGTTCAGGCAGTTTTACAGGTATGAAGCTCAAATCTGGTGTGGTAGTAGCTGTGAGTGCTTCACAACACATACTGCTGCTCTTACCGGAAATAACTTTATTCAAACTGTTGAGTCAACCCTGTTTGTCTGTTAGCAAAATATCTTAAGAACTACTGGATGGATTTCAATGAAACTATCAGGAAATAACTGGGTTCATGTTTCCAGCTGATTAACGTTGGGAGTAGATCTGAATCCAGATGGCTGCCACAGCTGAGTTAAAATAACACAAAACCATGTAATTCATGCTGTTTTTCAGATATGGAGCTGAAATGTGGTGCAGCTGCTGTAAAACCACGTAAACACCTGTCAGCAGGAGCTGATCAGGCTCTGAACTCCTGGTCCTTGTTGTGTAGTGTTAGCTCAGCAGCATGAGGACCTGTTACACACACACACACACACACACACACTCTCAGTGTTTTCTTCTTGTTCCCTGGTTGTCACAGCTCTGTGACGTTAGACCCCCCCCTGCAGAGAGGGGCAGTTTTCCAACAGCCCCTCTCTGAGAGGCAGCGGTGCGTCTGCTGGGGCTCAAAATAGAAGGCAATTGACAAGACAGCTGGCAGGACCACACAAACACACACTGTGAACACACACACAAACACACACTGAACACACAGTTGTGTCGCTGTCTGAAGCCGTCTCCTCTGCAGCAGGAGGAGCTCCTGACCTCCTGACTCAGCAGATAAAATATTCAGGAGTTAGTTTTGTGTTCAGCTGGTTGGGTTGAAYCAGTTCTTATTTTGTGTTAACGTTCGACACACATGTGTATCAGTCTATGGCCTGTTCTCTGATTGGTTGTTGTTCTGCACAGGTGCAGCTACGGCTGGCAGGGCCAGTTCTGCGACGAGTGCGTGGTCCACCCCGGCTGTGGCCACGGGACCTGCACCCTCCCCTGGCAGTGCAACTGTGAGAAGAACTGGGGCGGCCTGATGTGTGATAAAGGTACGAGCTAACGCTGTTAGCATCACAACGTCTTTAGCTTTATCTCAAACTATTAGCTGAAGATTTTAGGGCTGTGAAATTAATCGAGTTAACTCTGATTAATTTTACTGCTGCATGGGCATAGATTAAAAAATTTAATCACAATTAAAATGTTCAATGACTTTACTCTGAATCTGTAGGTTTGTATATTAC
>NW_013952531.1:108917-111403 GCF_001266775.1 Austrofundulus limnaeus | reverse complement strand
CTGCACAACATTTCACTGACTGAAATATGTTTTGGAGCATTGTTTACGTCCTGTTTTATATTCAAAAAATCGTGGCTAAGCACCAATTTTTATCTAAATAAAAACATAAATTAATAACTCAAGTAATTTATTTTATTTTACCAACATGCAATAAAGTTTTATATTAAGTTTAAGATTAATCGTGATTAATTCACAGCTACCTTGGAATGACAGACCTATAAGTTTTATATACAGAATAAAAGAAACCAGACAGTCTGGTTTGAAATTTTAATAAGAAATATCTCTAATAAAATCTAACGTATCTGTTCTGGTCAAACATCAGTGTTTCAGCATCTGAATCCAAACTTAAATACATGATTGTTTTAATTTAACCAGAAATGACAGAAGAGTTTGTATTCTAATTAAAAACTGAAGCATTCCTACAGATGTGTTCAGCAGCTGTGAACTCTGACCTGATGCAGATGTTTAGTTTTACTTGAATATTAAAGTATTTCTGTCCATCAGCTCTGAGACGCCTCGACTCCTCTGACAGCAGGAAGTCTCAGATCTGCACCAACACGTAGCGTCCAAATAAACAAACTGTTCTTTTAGTTTTTCTAATTTAGTTGTAAAACTGTAAAAAGAGCAGATAATTAACAGTGCACTTTAATTAAATGAACTGTTTTAATGGAGGGCCTGAATCTCCTCTGACTCTTTGATCAGAAGGTGGATAGTTTTACGGGCCGAGTGATCCGAGCAGCTTCAGGGACATGCGATCCCCCCCGGCATCCCTTCGTTAGCGGGGCTCTGTGGGGGATGAGAGAGGTCCTCGGGTCTCCAGTGGAGACAGGTTCCTGCTCATTTATTCATTTTGGTCCACTTCTTCTTCATCTGGAGTTTGGTTTGTTTCAGTCGCAGCGTGTTGAGCAGGAACAACCAGTCAGCTTTAACTAAACTGTCTCCATACATGAGAGACCAGACCACCTGGTCACTTCCTGAAAATACAGTCAGTTTGTCACCAGAGTGCTGGAGAAAACACTTCCTGCCAACGCAGACAGCTGGTGGTCCAGCAGAGCCAAGACTGACACAGTTCTGGGAAATCCCAGGAAGAAAAGAAATCAAAGTAGAAAAAACGAATGAAGAACCGGAGCTGTTGAACATCCTGAGAAAGACGTTCTCTGTTTCACCGAAGCATCYTTTCCCTGCCTGGATCTAACCTGGTGGCTTTAAACTGGTTTAAATCTGAGGAAAGAGCTGCTGAAGGAGGTGCACCAGAAAACAAGACCCCCAGGGTTCATCCTGAGGAGGACTGAGTGTACGGTGGTGGAGGCCCAACCCTGCGTGCTTCACATGTTTCTGTGCCGTGACACACCTGACTTCTGTGAATGACTGATTTACAGGCCTGTGGAGAACTGAGAGACCTGCTGAAGAGGAGGAGAAGCACTAAAAGCTGCAGGACTGAGCTCTGCAGCTGCTGCCTGCAACCATTACTGACATCATGTCTCTGCTCCGAACGGTCCTCAGCAGGTTCTACATCAGAACGCTCAGCTGGGACTTTACCATGTCAGACACGTTTATTTTCTGACACATTCAGCTTTTTCTGCCATGTTTTTCTTACTGGAGCTGCCCTCAGCTTATTAATTAATTAATTAATTAATTAGGAGTCTGTTTGTCCATCAGATCTAAATTACTGCGGCCACCACCAGCCCTGCATCAATGGAGGAACCTGCATGAACACTGAGCCGGACAAATACCACTGCTCCTGTCCACAGGGCTACTCTGGAATAAACTGTGAGATAGGTGTGTTTGGTTTTTCTGTCACTTCGACCCTTTTTCACATCTTTGAGTCTGAACTTTTTATTCAGTTTGTAACGATGCACGTTTGGTCCTGTGGCCTTCAGCTGAGCACGCCTGCGTCTCCGATCCCTGCGCCAACGGAGGAACGTGCCACGAGGTTCCTTCTGGGTACGAGTGTCGGTGTCCACCGGGCTGGGAGGGTTCCACCTGCGCCAACAGTGAGTTGTTGTTGTTGTTGTTGTTGTTGTTGTTGTAATAAAGGACACACACAGACGAGCGGTTGGTTTCTGTCCTCCACACCTGCTGATGTAAACCAGAAGCAGCTCAGTGTTAGCTCGGCTCTGCAGCCTTTCTGTGAGGAGCTTCTTCACCACAGGGTTCCTCTCAGTCCAGTGAAGAACCAGTTTTTATCTTTTCATGGCTTCAGTAAGAAATGAATCAACGAGCTTTAATGAAGTGTGGAGTCTTTAAGGTTTACAGAAATCTAATTAACTTTATAAATATTTAGAAATGAAATATTCAGCCTAAACTGTCAGAGGTCCAAGCAGTAGTGCTGCATTGTTAAAAATCTGTTTTTTTTTCTACATTTTATAGATTGTGATGTTTCTGAATTATAAACTAATATTTAAAGACTAAAAATCACCTTAAAGCCAACCTTAAACTTTAGATACCAGTGGTTCCCAAAGCTGGAGTCGGGACCCCTCTGTGGG
>NW_013952531.1:105727-107804 GCF_001266775.1 Austrofundulus limnaeus | reverse complement strand
GTGTGTGTGTGTGTGTGTGTGTGTGTGTGTGTGTGTGTGTGTGTGTGTGTGTGTGAGGTGTTGGGTTTCAGAGAGACAACAGCTGTGGAGGTGTGTGTGTGTGTGTAGGACTCGACTCCAGCTCTGGACCTTCATGATGTCTGAATGAAGGAAATGTGTGTAAAACGTTAGAACTGTGCTGTAAACATTAGCTTACACATGTTCTAAACGCTGTAAATATATTTAGCTAAATGTTATATTTAGCTAAAGCAACATGGRGTAGACCAATCACGTCTTGTCACATACGCTCTTTTTCCACTGGATTGTTTTCATTTATTGATTTTTTTTGATGAGTTTTATTGAACTGAAAGCAGCCAGGTCAATCAGCAGGTTTAGGATTTAGCAGAACAATGATTTTAGTGGAAGCTAAATGTGACGTTGGAACAAAAACTTAGTTCTGTTATTAGCAGAACGATGTCCACCAGTGGTAATTTAGTATTTCCATGAGGATAATGTGCTAAATAAGGTTTTTTTTTTCAATAAATACTGACGGAGATGTGACCAAGTTTAGACTTTTGCCCCCCTGTGTAACTGAGGTTGAGACTCCTGCTCTACGCTGATGACTTGTTGTTGTATATTTCTGTTGACAGCACGGCTCGAGACGAGCTCGTTAACAGTAATTGGCACTAATCAAAGCTGTGAGCTTTGGATCCTGGTGTGTCTTTCTTTACTCCTTCTACCTCCTGCCTTCACAGATGCAAATGAGTGTGCAGGACAGCCCTGCCTGAACGCTTATTCTTGCAAAAATTTGATTGGTGGATATCACTGCGACTGTTTCCCGGGATGGTTGGGACCGAACTGTAACATCAGTCAGTATTATTTTTCCTCCCTGCCCTGACAGTGACCCGTTCTTCCAGTAACATCACTGTACTTCTGCCTCCTCTCACTTGTTCAGCACTCAAACGTAGGCGTAGTTTAGCCTCTTTTACTTTCCCACATGTGGCAACTTGCTGGTTTTCCTGGCTTTAGCAAACTGAATCTGTGGCTCTGCCATGCATGCTGTCTAACTGCGAGGAGTTTTTACAGCTGGTTTGGCTTCGTTTCTTTTTCTTTCCAATCTTTGTTCTGATCTGTGAACTGTAGATTAATTTAACCCCAGAGATGAATTGAAAATGATTTCACAAATAAACTTCACCATGTTTCTTTCTCTTCAGACGTCAACAGCTGTCACGGTCAGTGCCAGAACGGAGCAACGTGCAAGGTATGGGTTTTCATTTTTAGATGGGGAACTGGATGAATTAGCAGATGATGGTCACACTTTTTAACTTGTTTTTAAATGTAACCTTCAGACCGGCCCGAGGGGTTACCACTGCCAGTGTCCTCCTGCCTTTAGAGGCACTCACTGTGAGATCCAGAGGAACTCCTGTGAGAGCCCACCCTGTCAGAACGGGGGGCAGTGCCACAAAGTGCTGGACGGCTTCGTGTGTGAATGCCCACCACAGTTTGGTGGCCAGCTGTGTGAGGTGAGTCCCTGCAACTATATACACAAACACACAACTGTATACTTTTATATTGTGCTTCCAAGGAGCCAGACTCTCTTTAAATGGTCTTTTTAAGCCTTTCTGCTGGACTTGATCTGCTGCTGAGTTTGACCTTTTTTACCAGCAGCTGTCACACAAAACTAGTTAATTTATTAAAAGAAAAACCAACGATACACTGTTAAACACACAACGCTCCCCAACAAGGTGATTCCCCAAACAGGAGACATTTCCACATCCTGTGGCAGCAGTTTGCAACAGTTTCCCCTTTTTTAATGAACTGTTCCAAATGGGAACACTCCAGTTTTTCAGCCTCACACTGCGTTTCAACGGTCGTCCTCTAAAAGCTTTGATGTACCACACCTGTTTTCATGCAGACGTCCAAAACACGACCTTTTGAAAACTGTTTTAGAACTATTACACACTAGCTGTGTTTGCACTGAAAATGTCCACAAAACTTTGTTGATATTCTGTTAATGTAGAAAAACACAGTTTCACAACTGCAGTGTTTCCATTAAGTAATAAATGTTCTTAAAGTCACGTGAATACGTTTGTTCTCA
>NW_013952531.1:97476-105662 GCF_001266775.1 Austrofundulus limnaeus | reverse complement strand
TTACTATTTTATACTACTTCTGTGATATTACTACTACTTCTACTTCCTGTTATCTTCTTCATCATCGTCTTTTTCACCAGTAGAAACAGACGGTTGTTGATCACGTGACTCCTGTGATGTGAAAAAACTGTTTCCATTGCAGTTTTGTGYAAAACACCAATTTKGATACGGCTGAAAAACCATCTTATCCTAGCACAAAAATATTTTGTCGAAAAAAAGGAAGTTTTTTTCTAAATTGACGTGTTTCCATTGAGCAAATTTATTTTCGAAATTGTAATTTGTGCATTTTCATGGTGAATGGAAACACAGTTTGTGGCTATTAAAATTTGTTTTTGAAGAAAATATTCCCTAAACTTGCAAGAAAATACATGAAATAAATCCTGAGTTTTGAGCAGACCGTTTTGAAAATAAAAATGTATTTTTGCATCGACGGCTCATAAAACTGCATTCTTGCTCATTATTTTGTTGCGTGCCTCGGCAGCCGCCTCAACGTTTATGATTTAATGTGTCAGAGTACACTTTGYTAATAAAGATGAGCTGATTGGAATCGGTTTTTCTGTCATGTATCTGCGTGGTTTTTAGATTTGAATCTTTATCAGGGAAGAGCTCCCGTACACAAGTCAGAATACTTTCAGACCATGAGTTTACTTCTCTGAGACCAACACCGTGGCACAGTTTTTATTTTTGACGTCTTACAAACTTGAGTGGCAGCGAAGCTCACCTCAACAACAAGTGTGAAAACGTTGAGATTCAGGTATGAGMTGGCGCCTTCATCCCTATCCAACACATCCTCTTCTTCTTGGGTTTACAGCAGACTTGATGCTCGCGCGCCGCCTTGTTTCCTGTTTTGGTGTTGTTGTTTTTTTTTTGTTGTAGCGCCACATTCAGGCCTGGCATAGTTTACTTAGGTTAATGCTGACATATCGAACATCCCTAATAAACACATTCTAGACATGTRGTGCTGTTTTATGAAGGTAATTTTGAGAAACGACGTGCAAAAAGACAATTTTGGTGACATGACTTCCAGTCAGCCGCTGTCTCTCACTGCACAATGTGCTGTGGTGGTCGGGTGCACCTGTTGGGCATTAAACAGAACAAGCAGTAAAAATAAAAGTTTAAAACCTAAAAAAGATAATTCAGAAAACCTGGAGAACGTTTGGAGCACATCACTTTAAAGTCCAGCTCTTCAGAAGTGACATATAAAGAAAATAAAAGTGGTTTAAAACTTTGTTCAGAGGTGTGTGTGTGTGTGTGTGTGTGTGTGTGTGTGTGTGTGTGTGTGTGTGTGTGTGTGTGTGTGTGTGTGTGTGTGTGGATTCTGTTGAGCAACAGATAATTTACGTTGACACATCAGTTGACTTCACTCTGGATCATGATGACCTGTAGGACAGTGGTACTGAACCTGAGTCACAGAATCCATCACAGCCAGCCCAGCTTTGCTCTTTCAGCTCAAAGTCTCTGAGTTTTTTAATGTTTTAACGAACGAGTCGAGCTTCAAACTGTGACCTGACTGTGGGACCCTGAACGGACCCGGTTCTGGTCTGAAGCCAGTCCTGGTTTAGCAGCTCTGTGAACCTCCCTGAATGAGGTGATGCTGGAGTTGTGCCTGTGCTGCCCACGCTCCTGATACCTGCTACGGCACGACGTGCATTCCTGTCCCGTCACGCCAAACCTGCAGAGCCCCGAGCGTCATATTTCTCTGATTCGTATCTGCACTCAGCTCATTACAAATTTGATTGAGTAACAGTTTTTTTTTCTGCTTTTTGCCTGAGCCCTGATTTGACTCGTGTCTGCAGAGCTGCAGCCGAAGGCCTCGTGTTCCTTGAAGGAATGCATATTTAGTGTAGGCTGAAGAAGTTGAGTGTAGGAGAGAGTTACTCTGAAACCTGATTAGTTTGAGAGATTTTACTAACAGAAAACCAGTGTCGACAGCAATGTACAATGTAGCTGCCGCTGCTAGCATCTTAACAATGATACAAAACAATCATGGTGGAGCAGTTTGGTACCGAGGTTGTGGACCCACCCTCTGACAAAATCTGGAGTAGCTGGAGACACTGAATCATCACGATATTCCATTTCCTGACACTGCACTGATTTTTAATCAAGGCTTAATGTTGTAATAAGAAACATGAACTAGAAATGCAGTCCTCACTGTTCTTCTGACTGCATAAAATACAGTGACTTTAACCAGAGTCTGTGCATGTAATGTGCTGAGATTTTAAAATGATTTGAGGAAAAAACAGCAACATATCACCTCGTTAATGTCACATTATGATCCTTGTATCATGGTCAAATCAAATTCTTGCCAATGCACAGCCCTGTTTGTGATCAACCGCCTTGATGTCAGCAAATCTTTTGGTTTGGTCAAACTCTTTCATTTTCATGAGATGCACGTTTTGTCTAACACGTTTTAACTAATTGCTGTTATCTTAGTCTTGAAACTGGATTAAAATGCGTACAGTGCTGAGTTTACAACCTCTTTATCCGTAGTTAATTTCCTGCCCTCCATTTGAAAACTACACCTCATCAAAACCACCAAACCAGCTGTTAATGTGAGCGAGGAGCAGTTGTGTAGTCCTTGTTGTTTGTCCTAACTGTGAGTCACTGCGTAATGGTTGTGTAGCTGAAAACACTGGCATGTTGCAGAAAGTTTTCTGGCCCTGACTCTTTTTGGTAAAATAAGTTGATGAGCACTAACTCCAGCTCCTGTTCACCACCTTAAATGGAAACGACCCAAAGTTTATGCACAGTAGYCCTCTGTTTACACAAACGGGAGAGATTTTCTTTCTAAACTCTGCATTGCAGCATTTAGAAATGTCTGAACGGGCCTGGCTGCCATGATTTATCTTCATTATGTTTATTGTGGCTCAGCGTGAAAACCCACAGTTAATATTCTCGCTCATAAAGAGTTATCTTTATTTTATTTCACTGCTTCTCTCTCTCTCTGGTGCCAGATTAAGCAGGACAGATGTAGAAAAGCAAAGTGTGGATTCTCCTGATGAACTTAGTGAAACTTTGTCTGCTTCACCTTTTTGTTCAGAACAACGGTGCTGAAGCCTCTAAGCTGCTCGTCTACGTGCACTTTAACCCTCCTTTCTCAACTGTTGCTTTGCTTTCCCTTGCTTCGTTGTCTAAGTCGTCAACAAAAGGTTTTTTTGTGCGAAGATGATGTGTTGAAATGGAGACAGGCTGCTCTGATCCCTGCAGCCCCCCTGCTTGAAGGGATTCTTTTAATTTGCCCACTTTAAGATGAGAACAAAGGTGCTGTTTATGCCTCAAAACCCAACATATGATTAACTGTTAGCTCAGTCACCAAGTAGACCTCTGCTTGTGTTTGGATTTAGTTTCAAGAACTCGGACAAATTTTCCTGTTTCCAGCTCCTGTTTGGATGAGGAAGTGTTTATGATGAACGATCCTGGATCTCTGCTGCTTTCTGGGGSTTTAGAGGACACCCAGCGGGGCTTGGGAAAATCATGTAGCTGTTTGCAGGATGCTTGTGTAAACGGATAAACGTGTTAATGGCTCCGGTGAGGGACGCTACACATCTGGAGAGGCACCAGCATTTACTGGTTTTAGAACACGTCCTTCAGGAAACCAGTGTCATGTCCTGGACTTCAGACTGCTGTTTAAACAGGCTTCCTGCAGATCCTTAAAAAGTCTTGAAAGTCATTGAATGCATCAATCCAAAAATAAGGCCTAAATTAGCCTTAAAACGTCTTAAATCAATCTTCCAGAAGTCTTAAAAATGTTAACACATTGTAAATACGATGATTTGTCTCAAATATTAAAATAATTGGTAACATTTATTTTTTTAAATATTCACATGCAGACGTTCCTCTTTGACATCACTTCCTGTTACTTCACCTGCAAATATCTCAACAACCGTCCATCTGAGCAACGTGACATTTGTTTTGTAATGTGTTAATGTTGTCTTTCTAACAATGCACTCACTTTTCTTACAAACATCTGATGTGGCACTTTAAGGTTTCATCTACAGAAAATTGGGTTTGAGACCCCACTGTGGGTCTTAAACTTCAAATTTTGGGTTGTTAGAGGAATTCCTGAAATTAAATTAAGTTTAAAACRGACTAAGAACGTTTCTGCTATATTTAGATATGGATAAAAACAATTGGTCTATTGGCAATATTTGAATACTTCAACCAAAAAAACTTTGATTCATGAGTTTCTGCCAGTTTATATATATATATAAACAGTATATATGAATTTGTCATTTGTGTTTATTATGAAATTGGTCTTAGAATTAATTTCAGTTGGCATTATAAAGTCTTAAACTTTCCTTAAACTGTAGGAACCCTGTAAAAATGAGGGGATGCTTCACAGCAGGAAACATGGTCCTGTCCCTTATTTAGTCCTCAGTAATGAGGCTGTTACTCCGGTCGGTCGTGGTGAAGAGAGTTCAGTCTGTATGTTTCAACCTTCAGCTAAGGCCCTATGAAATCTAATATTTTATTTATTTATTTTCCCAAATTCTGCTTTTTCTGTTTTTAGGTTTTTCTTCTTAATTCTCACCATGTTGGTGTTTAATTATAAAGTGACAAATAAAAATCCATTAGGGGTGTAAGAAAACACAAATCTTTTAATATTTCATACAGATTTGTAACCAAGGCTTTAATGCATGGCGTTGATGAATCTTTACATCCTCATGTAGACTTAAAGAAGCCCCTCCTCTTCCCACCTCCACAGATTCCAGGCTGGCCCCCCTCAGACACCTGTGATCCGGACCCCTGCGAGCACGGCGCCACGTGCCACAGCATGGACCAGGATTTCTACTGCGCTTGTCCTGAAGGCTACGAGGGGAAGACGTGTGAGCGTCTGAAGGAGCCGTGCCAGACCAGCCCGTGTCAAGGTTTCTGGGGTTTTCAGGCACAACCAGAGACGCCTGAACGAACTCGCATGCTAACTTTATTTTCTCCTGCAGTGATTGATAGCTGCACTGTCGCCGTAGCGAGCAACGACTCGGCCGTCGTGCAGCACATCCCCTCCAACGTGTGTGGGCCACGAGGCCGCTGCAGCAGCCAGCCGTCGGGCAACTTCACCTGCACCTGTGATCCGGGTTTCAGTGGTGCCTACTGCCATGAGAGTAGGTCTTTTCTCCTGCTGGGAACAGAGTGTTTCTGATAAATCACCTAAAATAAAACCCTCCTCTTGATTTTTATKTTATTTTCACTTTGTTTTAGATATCAACGACTGCGTCAGCAACCCCTGCAGGAACGGAGGCACCTGCATCGACCGAGTCAACGCCTTCCAGTGCTTCTGTCCGGACGGCTGGGAGGGTCAGCTCTGCCAGCTCAGTGAGTTCCTCAAAACGCCTCCCACCCTTACCCTTAATCTCTGCAGCTTTGGGAAAAGAGGAGAAAATAAAGAAACAGGAAATCGTGCTCCTGCTTGCACCGTTCTTAATCTCTTTGCACGAAGCGAAGGTTGTTTAATAATGAATGAATGAAAGAATGAAAAGAAACCACTGAGTCACCTTCCTGCTTCCTCAGATGTTAACGAGTGCAGACACAACCCCTGTAAGAACGGCGGACGCTGCCTTGACCTGGTGAATGACTTCTACTGCCAGTGTGCCGACAACTGGAAGGGCAAGACCTGCCACTCCCGTGAGTTACGTCCACTCTGTGTGTCTGCATGATTTCATATTGTTGTGAGGACGTTAGACGACCCTCGTCCAGGGGGGGTCACAGGTGGAAAACATCATGTTTGGGTCATGGTTAGGCTGTAAAAATTAATGCAAGTCTATCCAAGTCCACACAAAGATGGTAAACCCGTACATGTGTTTACGACCATGACTTTTTGTTGTGGTTATTCAGGGCATCTTTCTGTGTGTAGCCCTGATGTACAGTTTATTAATCTTAGCTGTTACTTTGGACTAAACGGGGAAAAGTAAAAGTTAGCCAGAATCAGTAAATGAGTCGTTATAAGGACGTTTCTCTTTCAGCTGCTTGCATGAAAGATTTCACACTTAGTTTATGCCAGAGGAAGAAGAAATGTGAAATACAGTTCTCACTGTTGTTCAGTGTGCTTCTGATTTACATAAAAATAACTGAATTTAATCAGATTGTAATCATGAAATGCTTAAAATCTGTCAGCATTAAATAAATAAAAGAAGCCATAAGCAGAGAAAAAGAAAAACAAAAGAAAGCAAAAGTGTCATACATGGAATGTATTTGGGTGGGGGTGGGGGGGCACATGAATCTGTAATCAGTTGTTTGGGAACAGAAGAAAATGTTTTGGGTCAGACAGACAATGATATTTTTCATCTGCCTTAATATCCGCTGGTACCTCTCAGTGTGGTGAATCCAATCAGTCAAATAATGTGGACAAATCCACCGAGCTGAGCTCTCAGCTTCTCCAGATCAATTCCATCTGGTCAGCAAAGTCCAGGAACCACAGCCGGCCCACGACCCTCAGCAGAACCGCTTGCAGACAGAGTCCAGCTCGCTCAAGCCTAAAGTCTGAGTGCTGATAGAACAGCAATCCTTCATATCGGTCAGGCAGCCAGGAAATGGCCTGAACAGCCTCCAAAAAATTTAAAGCCAAATCCATAAAAATATCCGTACTCTCTGGTTTCAAATGAAAACGTAGAGAAGGCTCCAATCAGCAAAGCAGGGAAGATAAGGAAGGGCAGGAGAGAGGGGGAAAGTGTCTTACTCCTTCAAGGGAGACAAAAAAATCAATAAATAATAAGATACAAATTTTCCTGTCTGTCTGTCATCTATCTGTTTATCATCTGTCTATCATCTGTCTATCTGTCTATCATCTGTCTATCATCTATCATCTATCTATCATCTATCTATCATCTATCTATCATCTGTCTATCATCTATCATCTATCATCTATCATCTGTCTATCATCTATCATCTATCTATCATCTATCTATCATCTATCTATCATCTGTCTATCATCTGTCTATCATCTATCATCTATCATCTGTCTATCATCTATCTATCATCTATCTATCATCTATCTATCATCTATCTATCATCTATCTATCATCTGTCTATCATCTGTCTATCATCTGTCTATCATCTATCATCTATCTATCATCTGTCTATCATCTGTCTATCATCTGTCTATCATCTGTCTATCATCTGTCTATCATCTATCATCTATCATCTGTCTATCATCTATCTATCATCTATCTATCATCTGTCTATCATCTGTCTATCATCTGTCTATCATCTGTCTATCATCTGTCTATCATCTGTCTATCTATCATTTATTCATTCATTCATCATTTCCTTTTTGTTTGTCTTGTTGTTTTTGTCCAGGTGAGAGCCAGTGTGATGAAACCACCTGCAGTAACGGTGGCACCTGCTATGACCACGGTGATGCCTTCCGTTGTTCCTGCCCACCTGGCTGGGGGGGAAACACCTGCAACACAGGTGAGGCAGAACTCCATGTAATTCAGTTGGAGTTGATGGTCTGTAAGCAGAGTTTCTTAATTTAGCATCTTGTTAGCATCATTAATGAACTGTGACAAGTTAACTATGTTTTAATTCACTTTGGTAGTTTTTATTATTTATAGATAACTTAAAGATAAAACAGTAACTCAATCTTTTTTATAGAAGACTTGAGATTAGAATTTGAGGTAACAGTTTTTGATTGTGATTAATTTAGCACCCCTCTAATAATTGTGTTTCTGCAGCTAAAAACAGCACGTGTGCCTCCAGTCCTTGTTCCAACGGTGGGACGTGTGTCGGAGGAGGAGACACCTTCTCCTGCATCTGCAAAGAGGGCTGGGAGGGCCCCACCTGCCAGACAAGTTAGTGCTTCTCAATGTACAACAGGAGCGTTTAGTTAAAGCCCACAAACACAAGGATTTCTGCTTTTCTAAAGTCTTAAATGTGTCAAAACACACGTTTAAAACTCACTGCATCAGAAACTGAAAAACTGAACATGTAAAGCAAGTAGGGCTGTGTATTGGCAAGAATTTGGCGATATGATACATATCATAACAGAGGGGTCACAATACGATATATCACAATATATTGTGATACTGTAAGCAAGGCGATATATTGCGATTTTTTTTGTCCAAAAATTCTATTAAATAAAAACCTCTTACTGAAAAAAAAAAAAGAAAGAAAAGCTAATGTTTACTCACAATGCTAATGCTCTCTTACTCTCTGGTGCTCAAGAGGTAGAGGAGCCAAATGTCTGGCTC
>NW_013952531.1:84400-95136 GCF_001266775.1 Austrofundulus limnaeus | reverse complement strand
AAGTATATATATAGATAAAAAACATTAAAATGTTAATTATGTGCAAAAATATATATAATTTGTTGGAATTAAGCTGGAAAATAAATATAAAGGTAAATTAAATGTTAAAATGTGAGGCGAAGCTCCTTTTGTAATTTAATTGGCACATTTTAATTGTATTTATTGTTGCATTTATATATTTCTGATTTTATTTCTAATTATGTCAGTGTCAGTCCTCCATACTGCAGAACATGAAGAGGTAGTTCAGTGTCTGAATCAGGTGTGTTGGAGCAGGAAACATGTAAAACATGCAGGACCAGGACTGTCCAGCCCTGGACCAACTGGAAGATGAAACTGGAGGTCTCCTGGGAGAACTTTATCCAAAGTGTCATGTTGACCAGGTCAGCTGGCTGACAGGATACACAGAGAAAAAGAAAACACATCTTTATTTCCGTGTCACGGTGGTCTCCTTCTGGAACTGAAGGTGGGCGTGTCCAGTAGGCCTTTAGTTGACCTGCAGTTTACCTGTGTGTGTGTTTACAGGTAAGCTCAGTGTGTGGCAGAAGTTGTGAGTTGAACACATGGTTTCTTCTCTCCACAGATATAAACGAGTGTCAGTCCTCTCCCTGTGCCTACGGAGCCACCTGTGTGGACCAGATCAACGGCTTCCGCTGCATCTGCCCCATGGGCAGATCAGGAGCACGATGCCAAGAGTGTAAGGACACTTCAGCCTAACACTAACCTCTAACCCTTAGATAGAAGTCACTGAACCTGTTACAGGAAGTCAACGTGACGTGTGTGTGTGTGTGTGTGTGTGTGTGTGTGTTCAGTCATCGGGGTTGGAAAGCCGTGCCACTACACCGGTCTGCAGTTTCCTCATGGCGGTCATTGGGAGGAGGAGTGCAACAACTGCCACTGCCTCAACGGCAGAGTGAGCTGCACAAAGGTAACCTGTCCAGCTGATACACCTGAGGAACTCTGACTGGATGAACTCAAATAAAAATGTTCTGACCCAGGTGCTGTGTGGTCGCCGTCCCTGCCAGCTCCCAGCATCAGAGCAGGAACCGAGACTGAAGTCCTGCCCAGCTGGACAGGAGTGTCAGGAGCACAGCTTCTACACCTGCTTCTCCCCCCCCTGTGGTCAGTGGGGGGTTTGTTCCATGGCTGGACCTCTACCTCCTCAAATGACCACCAAGTGCCAGCCAAACAACAGCCACTTGGACAACAGCTGTGGTCGCATCACCCTGGTTTTTAACCGGGACAAAGTGCCTCCGGTGGGTCCTGCTGGTCCCTGCTGCTGGTTTAAATGAATCTCATTGACTGATGAGTCTGTCTGTCACTCAGGGCACCACGGTGGAGGATATCTGCTTCGAACTGCGCTATGTCCCCGACACCAGAAGGTTGGCCAAAGACCACGCCCTCCTCCTGCTCTGTGAGCTGTCCCACTCCAACCAGGACGCTGTGGAGGTGGCCATCGTAAGTCCCTCCCTGTGCACCTCACCAGTGTCTGTCTGAGCTCTGATCACTGATTACACTGATTCTCATAAGCTAGTGGTGCATTCAGCCAAGGTGCATTATGGGAGCTGTAGTTTATGGTCAGGGCTGGCTTTAAAGCAGCTTCTTAAGACTTTAAAACATTTTGAAGCTCATGCGGGCCACAAACTGTTGTGGTGGGCAACACTAGAGCTGAGCCACATGGACTAACACTAACCTGGAGTTTGACATGTGGAGCAACTCGACTCAACAGGTCTGTTGTGGTTAACTGACCTTAAACGGACCTAAAACTAGGGCTGCATGATGTCAAGAAAACCTGTGATGAGTGATAACAGTGCTTAATAATYTGATGATGATATGACTTGTGACAAATCAAAAAACACTAAAGTATACAGTGTTGATGTTTTTCTGCTCTGGGTTCAGAGCAAAAAWCAACTAATAAATAATTTCCATTACAACATYATGGAGTGATTAAGATTTGTTGTTCCTCTGATCCATTTCYTCCACGTCGACTGATGCTGACAAACCTCATAAATGCAAACATTAGAACCAATCATTTAGTGCAATTCATGCATTTTTTGTGATATGCAGATTGCACTGGCTGTTATCACGATAACAATAAATTTGCGATATATTGTTTAGCCCTACCTAAAACACACAAATGGCTGTTATCAACTCAGTTTTACAGATATCGAGTTAAAATTTGATGCGGTAGTAGCTGAGAGTCGTTTACAACACACAAGTGCTAAGAAAAGTGCGGAGGTACCCCATCTGTTAGAGGCCAAAAGCCCATTTGTCAAAGCTGGTGTTGGTCTGAAATTCCAGCATTTAGTAAGTCATTATTCTGCTCATTGTTTTGGTTACAGATTCCACCAATACGTACTGTTTGCATACCTTGTTTGCAAAACCAGTTTTGAACCCCGCACAACTTTTTAATCAGAAGGCAGAGACRGTCTCCAGTGGGCGTGAAACTATGCACTTTACTTTCTCTGATGAAAAGATAATCAGTGGTTGGAGTAAAACCCATTACTGCAGGGAATGATGCAACGCCACCAGATCTAAGGTGTCAGTGTTGTGTCAGCTTGTTCTGGAGGATCTGGAATGTCGTGTTCACCTCTTGTCTGACTTCCTTCCTTGCTTTCTGTCTCTGATCCAAGTCGTTCCAGCCTGAGAACTTGCCGGACCACAGTCTGATCCAGGAGGCCGCCGGCGCCATCGTGGGGACCTTATCGAAGAGGCACAACAACACGGTGATGTTGGCGGTCATTGAGGTCAAAGTGGAAACGCAGGTCATGCCTCCGTCAGTGCGTAAGTGATGGTTTTTAAAAAAGGTGTACCTCAGGGGTGTGTTGTCGGTCCCAGGAACTTCTCACCACTTCCTCTCTCTTCTCCCACAGACTACCTGGTGCCTCTTCTGTGCGCCGTCTTCTGCTTGCTGTGCCTCTTCTGCATCATCGTGTGCGTCTGGTGGACYCGCAAACGGAGAAAAGAGCGCGAGAGGACCTTGCGGGCGGCCGCCGACGACAACGTCAACAACCACTGGGAGCCGCTGCGGCTGGTGGTGGGGCGCGAGCAGCCGCCACCGCTGCAGCAGCTGAAGGAGAACAACAGGGAGGCCGAGCAGGAGCGCAAAAAGCTCATGGGCTCCTCCTGTCGGACGTGTGACGACGCTGAGGAGGAGGAGGAGGAGGAGACGGAGGGCGAGCTGGAGCTGGAGGAGTGCGGRGGCGGTGGCGAGGCGGGAAAGCAGCTAGTTTATAAATACTCAAAGACTGCGGTGCAGTCCGGTGGGGGGGTGATCTGCACCCTGCACAGCTCCAGCTCCCCCCTCAGAGCACCGCACCGGACCTACAGCCCCAAAGACAACCGCTGGAAAAACGTCAGTTCCGTCTTTAGCTGCCAGAAAGAGCTGAGAGACCACTGCGTATAAAAAGACTGAAGAGAGCAGGAAGCTGCGAGACAGCCACTCTTACCTTCAGCTGAAATGGAAAAAGAGGCTTTTTGTTTTTATTAAGCCCTTCTTTGGTTGGTTTAATCGTCACTGGGGGCAGTGAACTTCTTAGTTTCACTTCTGATCTTCAGTTTATTTTCTTTGGAAGAAAAAAACTTTATTTTTCTTCAGAAAGCAAAAGATTTGCAGTTTTTGTTTTGAAACACTTGGTTTATTTACTTAGAAAGAGGAGAGGAAAACGCTGTATAAAGATTGTTTACAGACTATTATGATTTGTTTGTTCAGTGTCTGTGGGGGGGTCTACACATTAAAACAGTCAAAGGAAGGGTTCTGAGGAGAAGCAGGCCCAGCCTTCGCCCACTGCTCCACCTGTGGCTGTGGAGCTCAAGCCTTACCTGAGCCTGGAGGGGAGGGGACAGAACCCCAGTGCCTACTACGTGGCCTTCCATTGTTTTTCTTTCTGTTTTCTCCCGTTGTCTCGGCTGAAAGCTGTGTTTCAGAGTTTTTTGCAGTATTTGAGTTGGTAGCAAGTGCCTTTTCAAAGAGCCGCGTTGTGGCTCGAGTCGTGCTGCCCCGTTTGACCTCGTTCCCCCGACTCGTCTACGTTTAGAGTCGCAGCAGCGCCGCCGCCGTTCAAGGTATTTGATCAAAAAAACACAAACAAAACCCAGAAATGACTACTCTGTACATAAACTGTAAATACTAAAAGAAAAGGAGTCTCTGTGTATATTTGAGATAAGTAACTTAAATACGAGTCACATTTTTATTGTTATTAATATTATTTTTATTTTATTTTTTTACAATGTCATTCCTTTTTATTTATGTCAGTCAGAATAAGCAGGTTTTATAACACTTATTATCCCACAGCTGAGAACCTTTACAGCGAGGTACCACCTTTCAGGAGGGTTTTATGAAGGGTTTAAAAATGGTTTTTTGTTTGAATTTAAGAAAATAAAAGCTAAATTGTACCAAAAAATTTTAAATTCCAAACTTCTTTTTGTAGCTTCTTAAACTATTTTCATGTTCATAATTGATGATTTTTGTCTAATAAACTAAGAATAAAAAGCTTAAAGCTGCCAATATTAGCTTTAAAGGCTTAAAACCATTTTTAAACCCATCAGAGACCCTTTTATTTCAGGTGCCTTAATGTAATTATGATATTATTTATGTTATTGCTCATTTTGTTTTCATTGTTGCTGTTGGTTTGTTGATTAAGGAAAGTAATTCTGTCAATCATCGTACGGTGTATTGTGGTGTTTTTGTGCACCGGATTAAAAACACTCGGATCATCTCCACCCCGCCTCTTTTTTCTCAAACCAAAACGCCGCCAGGAAGAACCGTAGCAGTTTTCAGTGTTCTGACGTGGATCTTTCAAAGAAAATTTAAAAAAAGGGTGAAAAATGGACGCGAGTTTTGTTTCAGGTTTGGTTGAAAGGCTTTAACGAAAGGGATCCATGTTTTAATAAGTTACCACCTCAAATGACAGTTTTACCCCCCCTGTTGTTTAAGGAACACTTCTGTATTTCTGTAAATGGGACACAGCGAAATAAAGAGTTTAAGATGCATCACTGCTGGTGTTAAAGGCTGAGTCTGAATATGGTGACTGAGTGGACGAACGGTTAATTTAAAGGGATCCATGATTAGTTGTAACCTTAGACTTTAATAAACATATTTTAACTGTAAAATGACTAAAAATACTGTAGGATGTTCAGTTTTTATAATTTTTAACCTAAAATTTTAAAAACATTAAACGGACAGGGCCTTTTTATTTGCACACAAAGCATTCTGGGTAAATGATGACGTGGATAGGTCCTCGGTGCGAGGCTGCTAGCGAGCTATATCCACCCTGAAGGTTAATCTTGGACAATATCTGATGATCGACTCTTTTAAATGAAACCAGAGAGCGTTGACAGAGAGGAGAAGGTAGAAATGACTCAGCCTGGAACTGAAAATATAGATGGAGGACAACAGGTTAGCTTGTTTGTCGCGCTAGCACCGAGCTAATACATATAAGGCAACATAGTGTCGGCGCTAACACTGAAGCTAACAGGCTAATCTGAGGTTGTTCTTCCATGAAGCAGCTCTGTTGTCCTCCATCCATATTTTCAGTTCCAGGCTGAGTCATTTCTACCTTCTCCTCTCTGTCAACGCTCTCTGGTTTCATTTAAAAGAGTCGATCATCAGATATTGTCCAAGATTAACCTTCAGGGTGGATATAGCTCGCTAYCAGCCTCGCACCGAGGACCTATCCACGTCATCATTTACCCAGAATGCTTTGTGTGGAAATAAAATGGCTCCGTCAGTGTTAAAATATATTTTTAAATATTATAAAAACTAAACATCCTACAGTATTTTTACAGTGTTTATTTCACAGTTAAAATAAATGTTTATTAAATAAAGTCTAATGTTACAACTAATCATGGATCCTTTAAATCTTCTTTCAGCTGTTTCATGGCTCTAAATAATCATCTCGTTTTATTTATTAAATCTCTTTTGACTCATAGTTTGAGTTTTTGGATTTTAGGGTTGTAACTATCGTTATATCCGTTAAAGGATTTGATTAGTTGGATGCATGAAAACATGGATCCATATTGTGGATCTGTTGTATCTCGATGTGATTGAATTGTTTAATCAATGGATCGATGTATTATTACACCCCTAATATAACATGATCCCTTCATAACTCTGA
This sequence comes from Austrofundulus limnaeus, assembly GCF_001266775.1. Classification (NCBI taxonomy): domain Eukaryota; kingdom Metazoa; phylum Chordata; class Actinopteri; order Cyprinodontiformes; family Rivulidae; genus Austrofundulus; species Austrofundulus limnaeus. Next base: position 89,023 of record NW_013952531.1, on the reverse strand, counting down.
CACTTTATGTGTAAGTTTAGCTGTAAATTATACACAAGGCTTTCACCAGCTTTATCACAACACAATATATCACTGTATATGATTTTATCGTGAGGTCTGACATGATACAATTTCAATTCACAACTCTGAGATGGATACGAGACGATATGCCCATCTAAGGATATTTTAGTGAGGATATGGATGGTTGTTTTTATTTTCCCTCGATGTAAGTGACTCATTTATTCGTCACGTTGTGTATTGATGTGTTACACCTCTAATGTAACAAGACTGTTTTAATACATGACCCTTTAAACTGACTTCTTGGCATATGTAAGTTTAGCTGTAAATTAAACATAYTATTGCTACGTGCCTCATCTTGTCCATGATCAGAGGTTTGGCCCGTTCATGGAGAGGTCTCCTTTTAATCTGAGGATTAGGGGTTTAATCCTCAGCCCCTGTTTGCTAAAGTCTCCTCAGGCAACGCACCCCACCCCGCTGCCGTCAGATGCTTCTCTGTGTAATAAAGGACATTAAAAGTGCTGTTTGTGGAGTAAAATATGAATCAGACACCTTAAAGTGCTTTGCAGAAAGCATAGGGTGGTCCGTTTATGCGTTTCGCCCTCTGGAAATGAATCTTGTAGGTAAATCCCTGGCTTTTTGTTCAGAAGAACATATTTGTAATGAAGTATCTAACAGACGTCACATCGTTTCACCTCAGGATTATGTTGAAAAAACTCTGTTCCGCTGCCTTTTGTCGTCCTGTCACAAACTATTTGCCCTCTTTATCCAGAAAGTTGTAATGTGTTAAAGGTAAAAATGAAACTCTGACATTGTATTAAAGCCATCAAACCTTCAGCATAAACTGGTTTTATAAAGAAAGAACAAATCCACAGCTATCTGTACCATCTCTGGCTAATTATAGCAAACTGAAGCTGCCTTTGTTCAGTGCTTTAACAGAAAAATAAATTAACTCTAGTGTGGTAAACTACAGTTTGTTTTTTATAAACCAATATTGAGCTGTTTTACGAGCAGCAGCCCAGAGACCAGCTAATATTGGTTTGTAAAATATAAAAACATGATTGTTTATCAGTCAATAGAAGCTGAAGTGTCTGAAGAACAGATTAACCTCAGTGTAAAGATTTATCTACATCTCCCACTAAGGTGTTTTTACTGGTTAGTGAGAGGAAACTGGTATTTTACAGGTTTCATTTGGTTCTGGTTGAATTCTTGTAAACACAAACTAAACAGTCAAATTATAAATCATAAATTATTACATTATAAATCACCTGAATTAAGACCGAGCAGGGCTAGCTTCTGTTAGCTGAATAATTAACTTTAGTGTTTATTTGGGAGTTTTAAAACTCATAAATTTTAAATTATATTCTCCTATCAAACCCCCATTAAACCTCGAGTCTTTTCACATTTTTCAGTGTTGCCAGATATCAGATTGTTACATTCAAAACAATCAACAGTAAAAAACAAAAAAATCAAATATGATGTACAATAGTTTGTGTGTTTTTCTCCACACAACTTGTTGTTATGCCCACCTCAGCTGCACCGACACTCATGATAATCTGGATTAACATGTAATCCATTTACAGCAACAGTACCATATTTGGTGACTTCCTACCTGGCAAACAGGTGTTCTGACGGTCTGCGCTACCTTGTGGCACTGCGCATGCGCAGACTGATGTTACGTCATGCGTTTCTTTCTCAGCATATTTCTGGTCAATCTGCGCTTCCTGTAGAAGTTTTAGCAGTTTACCAGGTGACACTGGTACCAGGTGTGGTTCAGGATGTGAGGATACGTCATCATGCTGTCAGGTATGATAAGTGGGCACAGCTAACCTGAGTTAGCTTCACCAACCATTAATCTGAAGAAGAAGAACCTTAGCTTTGCTAATGCTAAAATCAGGATGCTAACGCTAATCATAATAGTTGTTTTTATAAATACCGGTCTAAGTTAGTAAAAAAAACTTCTACTATATAATATATGTAGTTAATGCTTGTAATTATTTAAATATTTTAAAATGTTACCTTTTTTCTTGTTTGTTTTTTCTGACGCTCTTGAGGGTTAGCTGCTAAAGGTGCTACATGCTACACGGTGCCTAGCAGCATCACTTGTAAGAGGGGATGGTTTTTGTTTTTAATTCAGGATAAACCACATAAAATGTTAAATTTTTACACTTGTAAATATTTTAGTAATATTTAGCAGAAGACAATTTAGTTGAAGCTTCCAAACGTTAGCACAAAAGCTAATCTGCTAAATGAGAAGCTAGTGGATTAGCGGACTAGCGTTCCTGTGCCCACCGCTGCTAATACTTGTWCCTAATATGTATCAGCTAATGTGTATTTTTACTGAGAAGAAGTATTTATTAGAAACTCATCAAAATGACGTCTGTTAAACATTAAGATGATTGTTTTTAATGATCTTTGTGTTTTGTTACATKACAGTGATCTCTTCACTGGTTTCCAGTTTAACATGTTCATTGGTATTTTGGAGCTCTTATATCTGCTTCTTCCTGAGGAGGGCCTCCATCGATCCCTCTGTGACCTCTCCGGTCTTCCCACATCCTGCCACGGCGCTCGCTCGCTCGCACCAATAGAAGGCCGTCTCCTGCTCTGGGCCGACTGCGTCTCCTCCAATGGGAGGCTGGCGTGATGGTCTCCGGCGGGGCGTCGGTGGGGCGGGGGACACTGCATCCTCAACTCCCATGGGCGCCCCTGGTTGTTGCTAATGGGACCTTGTTGGAAAGGCTGTATCAGGTTACAGAGCTTTGTAGAAACACTTGTGTCATCTTCCAACAGGGGAAAGAGCTGCTGTTGTTGTTGTTGTTGTTATTATTATTATTATTATTATTATTATTATTATTATTATTACAGCTTTATAATCGGAGACTGTAAACAGGAGCTCCTCTAACATCCTGACCATGTTTTAAAGCTTCGTTTTGGAGCTGCTCCTAATTTTAAAGCAAATGATAGAAAAAGTCTTTAATAAAAAATAATAGTCTATAATAATAAATAATAATGATTGGGCGCAGTCTGCTGACTTCTTCAGACAGCTACAGAAACTGAACGTTACGAGATGTGGAGCGTGCTCTAAAACACTACCTAAACATAGCAATAGGATAGATAAACTATAACAACAGGCTTAATAAAAGCTATAAACAATAAAACTAAAATGAGTTAAAGTCAAGTTAAAAGTTAACAGCTACAGACTAGCTCAAAGTAGCAAAACACTAGCTGAATGCTAAAATAGCAACACTGGATAAAAACTAAAGGTAATAAAAGGATGACGTACAGACGTGATCTTTGGACAGTTGTGTGTTTTTAATCACCTGTAGCAGTAATTATAAAACCTAGGGCTGCAACTAACAATTATTTTAATAATCGATTAATTGGTCAAATCATTAAAGGACTTAATTACATGAATATGAGTAGATATAAGTTAACTCTTTAACCTTGTGAAAGTCTTGTGTACTGGTCTGATATCACAGTGTGTACACGTCCTGCTGTAGTGCTCTGGACTCTGATTATAGTTGTAATTTAGAAACAGAACCGTTTCTTGTGAGGGACTGTTGGTGCTGGGACTAGAGGGGTGCTGTTGAGTTGTCTTTACTCCTGTCAACATGGATAACCCCCACCGATCCCAGACTGCGTTGGTAAACTGACACCACAGACCAAAAGTGGCTCCTTGTAGCAGCCAAGGACATTTCAGTCTGCTGTGTCTGTAAACACGTAGTAGCAGGCTACAACGCTGCGCTCAGCGCTGGCAGGAAACAGATTAAAAGCTGCTGCGTTTGTCGAACAGAAAATCTGTGTTTGCTGCAGCCTCGTTTGTTTGCACCTGGTGCAGCCGGTAGCTGCTCTGTACATCTGTTGATGTGGGTCTTTAGGACCATCTGACAGTCGAGGCAGCTGGCTGACAGGATTTTAGGCTAAGCCCTTCACCCCATTACAAACACACTCACATGTACAGAGAGGCTACACACACACACACACACACACACACACACACACACACACACACACACCAAAACACGTCCCTGATGGGACATCAGATTGGCACTTGCTGCTGGAAAGAAGGCTGCAGCTGGCACTTTGGGCCGACTAACTGAGGCGGCAAAGTAAGTCACTGTGGGCCGACTGTGTCTGGGTTTCCTGGGGGTGGGGGTATTTTCAGGACCCGTCTTGGCGTTGCTGTAACCCCAACACTCAACTCTCTGCACTGTCTTGGCAGAGAGCAGAAAATAGCTCGGCCTGCAGAGCTTCATGGACAGCTGTTTCCCACAGGTTGCATGTTATTCATCTGAACACAGCCGTTACACGCCTGCACGGCCTGACTTAGTAAAACACTTGTAGCAAGAATCAAAGGTGAAGGAATCTGGAGATAAACTCAAATATGATTGGAGGGTGCAGACGTCAATCATTTACAGGAAGTTATCCCAGTCACAACTTCATTTTGCCCAACGAATCTACAAAACTAAAGCATTTACACCAGTGGTTCACAAACTTTTGACCTTCTGACCCACAAAATATTCATGGCAAAAACTTGTGACCCCAAATGTTACTGGTCTGAGTACACAAACTCTGTTAATAACCCTAAAAACACAGGCTTTTTAACAGTATAAACAGTTTGTACAC
>NW_013952531.1:79075-83938 GCF_001266775.1 Austrofundulus limnaeus | reverse complement strand
GTACGTCTGTGGTTCCATCCACCTCAGAAAATGGAAACCAGTTTCAGTTTATTCATTTCATTTAAACAAAAACAAAATACATTCAAAACATAAAACAAAATGAGAAAAAAACAAGAAAAAATACTTACACGTATATTAAAATTAACTGAATTAAAATGAAATAAAAGGTAGCAGAAGAATAAAAATCTTATATCTGCCCCCGTTTCCAAATATAACATTAAATTCAACAATCTAATCAAATAATGGTTTAAATCATTATGTTGTCAATAAGTCTTCAATTAACAAAATAAGACCAAAAAAAGATAAAAATTAAAAATCAGCTTACTCTTTGTTCGAGCAACAAATAGTATTGATAATAATAAACCAGAATATAAATACATTTAATTTGAAAAGGAGTGGTATATCCTTATTCAATATATAAATTATGTGGTTGTCTGACATTTGGAATTTAATGTCAGACAACCACATAATAAAAACAATTTCTTAACAAAATAATCATATATGTTGCTGAAAGGATGATATTAAATCAATAATGTAATACAATGCCTTATGAATTACAAAAGATATATGTATATAATATAATTTCCTAATATTTATAAAAGAAAAGAAAGGAGAACAATCATGCTATTGCAATGCCTAATCATCACTATAAATCTATTTAATTATCAAACACCACCATTATTACTCTTGTACTGAAATAAAATCATTTCCTTTTATCTTATTTGAAATTCATAAATATCTGAACATTGTTTTAACTTTAACTTCATTCGATTCCAGAGTTTCACACCACCAACCAGATGTGGGAATGAGGTCAAACCTGACTTTACCGTGTTCCAGTCAACGACTAGGCTAACTGTTGTTAGCAACACGCTAACAATGGTTCCAATGTACTCAAAAATGCCTGCCGGTGTTTGGAAAGTACCATTAATGAATCACTGAGATACATGGTGACAAAGAGCTGATTCCTGGAGCGAACAAAGGTTTTTATGAAAGTGTCGGCCATATTGAATTTTGAGGTTGGACAGAAACAGTGGTGGGCACAGTTCTGCTAAGCTGCTAATATTGATGCTAACTTTCAACCATTAGCTTCCACTAAATTGAGTTCTGCTAACTAAGGTAACTGTAAGTCAACTTGACTTTACAACAGACCTTAAGTTAGTGGTTATCTGTTAGTGCTAGCTTCCACTAATTTCTTTTACCTGTGGTTTAGCCTTTGTAAAGTTAAGTTTTGTAGTTGCTGGACTGACAGTTAATGTGCCAACTATGCAGACATTTGGGTGAGGGTATTCCAGCTGATCTTTCTGACTTGGAACTTGTAAAATTAAATGTTCAAATACAAATGACCTGATTAGAATTACACATAGAGGATTCTCAAGTTGCTCAGTTCTAAAGGCAGCGATCCGTCTTGACTAAACTTAAAAATAAAGCGTTACGGCTTCAAATAGTTTACTGTTTTCTTTTGGTTTTAAAGATACGTGTAGATGAGGATTAACTGCAGTAGTTACCCTTGGTGTCATTAGTAACTACTCAGTAACTACTCAGTAGTTACTGAGTAGTTCCTCGGTAGTTAAGCTTTTTTTGTGTACCTTATTGTAAAGTGTTACCAAAATATCTCCTTTCTTCGCCGCTCCACAGGGCCCGACAGCCACGGCAGTCATTCAAAACACACGTGTTGGCTTTAAAGGGGTCAAAAGGTTGCAGGAGGGTAAACAAACTGTGAATTAGCATGTAGTGCCTCAGCACAGCAGGAAGGCCTCGTCTACATGTTTGCAGATGTCTTCATGTGCTGGTGTGGTGCCAGGCCATGACCAGGCCTCACTGGGTCCCAGCAGCTGCTGCTGGAAATGAAACCGTGACCTCATTATGGCCTAAATATATAGCATAAAACACGCCTAGCTTTACATGAGCCGGCAAATGGAAAGACCGTGAGCTTGAGACGGTTGCCGGGATCTCGCCGTGTACTTTTCCATCCTCCTGTATATTTGCCTCGACGTATTCCATGCATGTGTGTTTGTACACGCTCAAGTAACAGCGTGCAGCGTAACCCAACACGCTGTGCAGGGATGTGCAAGGTCGATTTGCACCTCCACCGAGTGACGTCGGGGAGTGTAAAATACCCTCAGGAGCCACTCTGAAGCAAGTCGCAGCAGTAGAGTCCAACCAAATGAAAAGCTACAGAGCTGCAGGTAGCTTACAATTAAAGCTGCACTAAACTGGTTGCTCACATCTCAGGATAAAACTGACAACATCTGTTTCTGAAAACACTGCAGCTAACTCTGTAATTGTTTAGTGTTTATGTTCATTAGAAATTAAAAATAAGTGTCTCCCTTCAAAACTAGTTTCAAAGTGTGTCCAAAGGTGTGTTGTACCTGTAGGTCCTGTAGAAGACGGCTGTTAGTCTTTTCAGTCCACCATAAATCAGACACGTCTGTGCAGCTTGTTTCAGCTTCACTCTGTTTATTTTAATACACAGTATGACTTTATCTCAAACTAAATGTTTAGTGGATTAAGTCTGACTTTCAGTGAAAAAGGCCTTTTGTTTTATAAAAGATAGCAAAGCTAACAAAAACCTGTAACTAGTATAATTAGCTAAAAGCAAATGACTAAACAAAGGTTAGAACTAGCAAAATGCAAACTAAATAAATCAAAAAGTTAGCATTAAGGATAAAAATGCTAGCCAGAGGCTAAAAGTAGGAAAAAAAGATAACTGATGTGCAGTGGGCTAGCTAAACGTATCACAAACCTAGCTAGAAGCTAATCATAACTATGTTCACTAAAAACCAAAAGTATCTAAGACTAGCTAAACGTTAGGAGTAGCATAAAATTAATGTTTTTTTATAAGAACTGAGGAGATCTGTGTATTTAAATGTGGGTATTTGTAGTTAAATATTTAGAAAATATATAATAATATAAAAAGTTTCAGGATCAATTGAATGAGTTGAACACTTCGTTAAAGAAACAGCCAAAATAGAACAAAATATGTAAATAATACAAAAACTAGAAAAGTAAAATGTAGTAAATTAGGCGTAATGAAACTTCAGTAAACATGTTTTATCATGACGTTCTGAAGCTGTGTATAAACTTTATTGGTTGGGGTTCGGCGATGGAAAATAAAACCGTCATTTTTAACGAGGAAACCTTTTTATTGTTAAACCTTGGTCAATTAGCTGAGCTCTTTATTTGGGCGTTCCTGCGTGACTCAGCCTCGACTCCTGGGCTTCAGACTGAAGGAGGAAATAATGGAGTTTGAAACATCACACATTCCTGGCTCAGTTTGGGCACGCTTAAAAAGAAAATGTTGCCTTGAGCTCCAGTGAGTATTGATGAGGCAGGGTGTGTGTTTCACACCTAATGATTAAACACAGCGTTCAGACCGAAAATACTGCAATTTATGGAGCCTCTTTTCCCCAGAGTAAGAGTGGAAAATAACTGTTTAATAAAAAAAATCACTGTTTAATTCCACTGCAGTGTTTTAATATTCAGAATCAGGAAGAAGTAAAGCAGCTCCTTTCAGGTTTAAAACCTTTGTTTTTTTTATCTGAACAACTTTCGTTTTAACAACTCGTTGGTCGGCCTCATTGATTAGCTTTCTGGTGTTTAAGGAGGTTTTTAAGGTAAACCCAAAAGGCTTACAGATCCTCCTTTATTGATTCAGTTGACATGGTTACAGGTCCGGCCCCACCTCCCAGGGAAAGGTCACACATTTAGGCTGAATCTTAAACAGACTGCAGCATCAGTTTGTTGTTTTTCCTCATCTAACTGTGCAGTTCTTACTGTCCAGAAGCCTAAAAGTCACAGTAATTTTTAAAATTAATATTTCTTCTGAAATAAATCAGACAAGAAATAAAAACTTAAAATAAAGAAATGTAAAATTATCACTGTTTTTACAGAAGTAAACTATTTTTTCCTGTAAAGTCACAATTTTTGCAACATTAACATTTTGTTTTAGCTCTAAGATATGTATTTTAAGGTGGGCGATGATGGTTTTACTCATGAATGTGTTCTTGTGTTTTTGTGTCTGTCTTTTAGCAAAATATCTCACAAAAATCTAGATGTATTTAATTAAACTTTCAGAAAATAATCACTGCATGCAGGTTTGTAACTGATTAACTTTTAGTGCCAATCCAATTTAAGCTGATATAAAACACAAAAATCAGTACAAATCAGTAAATTTAACAAATATTGAGCTAAAATGCCCAAGATTTTAATGTTGGAGTCAAATCTGTTTGTTTGTTTGTTTGTTTGTTAGCAAAATATCTAATGAACTATAAACCCGAACAGTCAGAAAGTAATTATTAGACGTACTGTTACCTTTGGAGCCAGTATAAGGTTAATCAACTTGTTTGTTTGAGTTATTAAATTATTAATACTATCACAGTCAGAAGGGCAAAGCTTAAAATGCATTTCTCTAAATTTATATATTATTTACAAAAATGCAGCAAAATAATTTTTTGAAAACTATAATTTGAAGCTTTAGATTTCTGTTTTGGTGTTAAACTGTGCATACTCACTGTTAATGGAAAACAATGAAGCAGATTTTCTCCAGAAGGGAAAAAACAATTAATATAAAACCTTTGTGATCTTTTAATCAATCCTGTCACTTTGATGAGTGTGACTTCAGATATACAGCTGATCAGAGGTCAGCTCCGTCTGTAAGGCCGTCGGTTTAACTACAGCACCTGAAGGCAAAATTAGCAATGAAATCACAAACCTCTTCATTTGTAACAGATTCATTTGTAACAGATTCATTTGTAACAGATTCATTTATAACAGATTCATTTGTAACAGATTCATTTGTAACAGATTCATTTGTAACAGATTCATTTGTAACAGATTCATTTGTAACAGATTCATTTGTAACAC
>NW_013952531.1:74338-75841 GCF_001266775.1 Austrofundulus limnaeus | reverse complement strand
TCCCCATACTGATGCTCGGTTTGAACTGCAGGAGATTGTCTTGACCATGTCTACATGCCTAAATGCACTGAGTTGCTGCCATGTGATTGGCTGATTAGAAATTAAGTGTTAACGAGCAGTTGGACAGGTGTACCTAATAAAGTGGCCAGTGAGTGTATATATAAATGTATAGTTACGCGGATTAGCTTTTTCCCTAATTTTGGAAACCATTAGTGGACCTATTAGCTAAATTAGTTTTAGCTAACTTTAAGTCCGCTAACAGCTAAATAGCGCAGGTATAAACAGGTAGGTCATAGTGTAGTTATAGTTACAAAAAAGATATCATCATAGCAGTTATCATGCCCTTTCAAAAAGTGTTTATTTGATTTGTTAACTTTTTTATATATAATAATATTTTTGTGTTAGCATCATACATTTTTTACACATTTAGTTTAGCGTTAGCTTCTGCTAAATGGTTTACACATTTAATGGTTTAGCATTGGCAAATCTATTGTTTTAGTGGATTATGAGTTAGCAAAGCTAACTTTTTGTTAGCTGCCCACCCCTGTCTATTAACAGTATAAGCTAAAGTAGTGAGACCCCCCCACCCTTCCTCCTACAGCGTGCTGTCTGACTGTGTTCCTGTTCCCATCTACCAGAGCCACTGGAGTCACTGGATACAAGCAGGCCAAAGACTTTTTTTAAACAGCATTAGAAGCAAGCGGCCTGGTTACGGTGTTTCTGTGTTTGATGGGAAATTGGATCTAGACTTGAGAGGGGTGTGTAATGCAGTTAGAGGCGTCATGAAAAGCCAGCTGTAACAGGATTTCATCCTCTGCTCGGCCTTGGCTGACTGCTGCCGTGAGGCCAGTCATTAGGGAGATCCTGAGCTGCGTGCTTGTCTGCAGTAATGAAAGCTGTTTTTTTTTTTTCAGGGTATGGGTTGTTATGGCAGAAGGGTGTTGGAGGTTGTGGCTTCGCTTGCAATATAATCACAGGAGACTATTCTGCAGATGTTGAAGAAATAAAATCATTTGTTCCTTCTTCAAGGGTCGCCACAGCGAGCCATCCTCCTCTGTTTTCCACCTCRATGTCCATCTATCTCGTCTGTTTCCTGGCAGAGCACGACTTCTGTTGGCGCCCTGTTTGTTAACAACAGTGGTTTTCCTTGTTAACTTGACTGATTCGTGCTGTTTTCACAAAGGTTTTCATTGAAGCACTCAATCATCTGTTATCATGTTTGGTTGGAGCATCTTCCTGGTTTGTTTATGTTGGTTGTCTTGTTTTCTTGCCAACAGCATTGAGCTGAGACTTGTTCCTGCATCTTGTTCACATTCAATCAGAGGACTGTTTACTATGTTCATACTATGTACTTTGGTACCTGTGTTACATGGTACTTATGTTACCTAGTATTTATGTTCCCTGGTACATGTTCCTCTGTACCTATGTGTTACATGGTACTTATGTTACCTAGTATTTATGTTCCCTGGTACATGTTCCTCTGTACCTATGTGTTACATGGTA
>NW_013952531.1:62391-73047 GCF_001266775.1 Austrofundulus limnaeus | reverse complement strand
AGTTTACACTCATCTACAGACCAGGACTCTACAGTTTACACTCATCTACAGACCAGCGGTCACTCTTTCAGGGATGAAGATGTTCTCTTCCCTGAAAGAGGAACGTTGGTTTAGAGAGGAGTAAAGGAAGCCATCTTTGTGAAGAAAACCTGTCTGTTGTTAAACGGCGGGAGGTCTCCTTGTCCAGTCGTCCTCTAACAACACTAAGATTGTGTGTAGGACCCRGTGAACAACAAGCAGCCATCAGGCTGATGGTACTTTTTTTTCCCTGTGAACAACCAGTTTTGAGTGTAATCGTTGACTTAATAACATAATTTTCCTTTTGTTTTTTAAAATTTTATCATGTTTTTGTGAAGTTTGTGTCTATAATGTCCACGTTATGGACACAAACTTTGAATAGTGAACAAAAGAACAAGTTTTTTTCAGGCGGTTGATGTGAGGTTTTATTTTTTTGCAGGTTATCAGGATGAGAGMTTCAGGCTCTGAGGAGCTCCTCCACATCCAGAGGAACCAGTTGAGTCATGTCCAGCTGTGAGGTGTTCTTGGGGGAGACTCAGGACTCTCTGACCTGCTGGAGACTCCAGAGCCGAGACTTTCTGCTGCTTCCTTCATTTGCAGTTTGGGTTCCACCATCAAACACAGGTGAGTTTTACATGACGATGTTCTGTTTTAACTGATGCAGTTGGACCATGTCTGGTTCTGATCGTCCAACAAATGGTAGCTAGGAGGGAGATGATGCACCTAATGGCTTTCTTATAAAACGAAACTGAAAGGGACTCCAGAAGAAAGCAAAGATGTAGAAAAAGTCCCAATGAAGGAAATGGGTTCTACTCAAACAGAATGTCAAAATAAAACAGGAGGCATCATTTTTTTATGGATTTATTTTTCCATCCTTAAAAATAAAAATAAAACAGGAGGCATCATTAAAACAGCTGCTGCTCAGAGGAGACAGATGTCAGACTGCAGCAGGTGCAACAAACGCATCAGGACTCTGACATCTTTAATTTTCAGCTCCAGTCCAGGGTTAAAGCTGGCATTGGTTTGTAAAGCTTTACTGCCCCCTGCTGGCTGACTGACACCACTGCARCTTTTCTCCCAGCGCTGCAACTCTTTGTTGTTACGTTTGAGACGGAGCGAGTTTCAGTTTGTTTGAAAAGAAACTTTTTATCTGAACAGAATTTAAGAACTGTTGGTTTAAACCTATTTTTAAATGTAGAAATGATAAAATTCTCTCTTAAATGTCCCTTTTCCCCTTTCCTGTTTAAATATCCTACAGATCAGAGCTCAGACTNACCATGATGGTTTCTGCTTCGTCTGATTCCCTTTTATCACCAGAAATCTAATTAAAAAGTCAACTATCTTACAACATTGTGACTTCTATTTGATTTTATTTTTCTGATTAATAAGTTATGGTGAAAGTAGCACTTTGACTTGTAAAAACCTGACTGTAGTCACCACACTGTTGATTCAATGTGCTGGAATCATAGAGTTACAGAATCACCTGAGTGTCTGCAGGTGATGCAGGAGACAAACATCCCTCGGCTCAGTTTTTCCTAAACGTGTTTTGCTTCAGACGATTGCCTGTTTTTGTGTGCGGRGATGACAGAGCGTAGCGTGTTTCGATGGAGAAACAATTTTAATAGCCTCCTGCCAAGGTCAGCGCCTGGCTATGTGTGGAATGATGGTAAGGCCTTCGCTCGCAGCGCCTTCAGCAGACTCCAGAGAGTCGCGCTCATTGTGTGGCCGTGGAGGGGGAACAAAGACATTTCCACCGGAGGAACTTTGGGTTCCTGTCGATAAGGACGCTTGTGTTGTGAGCTCCACTCGTGTTTATACACTTGTGTACAGTAGGGATCTACACAGCAGCACGGGCGTGCACTTTCACGACAACAAGTGGTGGCTGTATAAATAGCCCCCCCTCCCCTTTGGAGAAACTTCAAAGCTGGGGAGAAATTTCCTTGTGATTTTTCAGTTCTTGCACATTCCAGGAGAGTAAATCTTCTGCTGTGAACCTGAGTCTAACCTCCAGAACCAGCAGCAGCTCCATAAAGYTTAGCGTGCAACACGTCCTCTCCTCTTTGGCATGTCGTTACACCTCCAGCAGATCTTCACAGGAAGTGACCTGATGCTTCTCCACAGATCCATACTTGCACGTTTACATTCCAGTTGTCTTTCTGGATTACAAGCCGTGCGTTCATCTGTGAGGATCGGCTTTCCAAAGCATGGAAATGCCTCTTTCCTTATAAAATTCCCCATTTTCACCCCCCGTCGAATTAAACAAAGTGAAATTTGAAGACGTGTGGACTCTGTTGCCCTCCACAGGCAGAAGGACCACAGTGGATGAACAGCTATAACTAATTTATTATTGGATTCAAGATGGCCACCACAGCTGATCAATAATCTTTAAAATGTGTCCATAACCCAGTTTTACAAATACTGGATTAAAACTTGTTTTGGTTGTTGCAAGTGATTCCTAATGGAAAAAATAAATAAAACCAGTGAAAAGTATGAAACTCCATTATTTTCCTTCATGAGGTCACCTCTGTAAAACCACGGCAGGAAAGATGGCGGGTGACTTCACAGAGTTACAGAAGAAAGGTTTAGTTTTGTCTCGTATGGTTTGTAAAGGTTGAAATCTTCCTACAGAAGAGTTGAGCTGCTGCTGTGTGACGTCCTCCTGGGCTCTCCCTGCTCACACCTGTAGTTAAAATAATTTAATTATCATTTAGAAAAAAGATGCAGTTATAGTAAGTTGTGTCAGAACAAGTCTTGAACACTGCTGGGTGTGCTTTCATTGATTTAATCTTTCAACTGGATGAGATGTTCCAGAGAAAAGAAGCTGTTTTTATTTGTTTTATAATAGAGCCTCTGACCTCTGGTCTGCTTTATTCTTTGTTTACTTTTTTTAAAGATTTATTCTCTCTTGATAACAAATTTGTAAAATAATCTCCTAAACATTGATGACGTATCACACCCAGTGAGCGCTGGAGAGAGCTACACCTCATTTCTGTTTGTCTAATGATTCTTTTGGTTTTAGTTAACCTGATCAGTTTCCTGGATCCAGATGTTGTCTGATGTGTTTCTGTCACAACATGCACTTTGTTGCTTGCTTTACGGTTTGTAACAGGCTGCAGACGTCTTCCACATCATTGTGAGTTGTATGTAAAGCTGAATGGCCTCTAAGCGTGCAGACATACAGCTACTTGATGCTACTGATTTATAAAACTCTACTCGGCTTGGCTCTGACTTATTTAAAGTCTCTTTTAAAACGTGCTTTACTGCCCATTCCTTAACTATATCTTTCTTTTGCATGTTCCATGTGMTGGAACAGATTCTGCCCGGGTCCCTCTTGAAAATGAGATCTGGATCTCAGTGGGTTTAGCTGGTGAAATAAAGGAATTAAAAAAATCTCTTGTTCGGTTGAGTCTGCAGGGATGTTTCACCCTCGGCTGACATTCACTCTGTCTGCTGCCTTTCCTGCCACTTATCAGCAGCTAATTGCCAATAATGTGGAAGAGACGAGTCACATCTGAACTGCTCATTGGTTTATCCTGGTGCTGACTTTGATGTGCTGCGTTCCCACGGTCGGCTGCTGGGGGACTTTCCAAACTTAAAGTCTGTTTTAGTCTCAGCGAGCTGCAATCATTTAGAAACACGTCATCTGAGAGGGCTTTCTGTCATTTAATACGCTGATACACGTATTTAATGTTGTTCAATCTGTTGTAAAATATTGTCCATGAGCAAGTTGACAGAAAGAAAAATGTAGACGTGACAGCCTCAAACTAATGGAGGACAACAGAGCTMCTTCATGGAAGGAGAACGTCAGAGTTAGCCTTTTAGCTTCTCGTTAGCTCCTGAGTTAGCCAACATCACATTATGTATTAGTAATACAATATGTACAAACTGTATATATTAGTNGTTAACCAGCAGCAGGTTAACTGTTAACCAGCAGCAGGTTAGCTGTTAACCAGCAGCAGGTTAGCTGTTAACCAGCAGCAGGTTAGCACCTCTGGAGATGGTTTAGAAACAAGCTGGATTTTATCTAGGAAGATGTTTTGATTTTAGACCGAAGCTGCTTTCACACGTTAGATCAGTTTTATTTAAATCCGTTCATTTCTGTTTTGGACAAATTCTATTAAAGCTGCAGGTCAGCTGAAACCTTTTAAATCTCTTAAAGCTAATTTCATTAGCTTCGCATTAACTGGTGCACCTGCAGCTAAAACCTCAGAGCAGCAGTGAGTCACAGCCGGCCGAAGAAGTGCATCGTTCAGCTGAAGGCAGAATGTTTATTCATCCAGAAAAAAAAAATAATTTAAAGAAAGAAAATACATTTTACTGAAAAAAATACAATAAAGCTGAGAGCTAAATGTTGTTAAAGCTAAAAGCAGCTAAAGGCTAGCTCAAAGTTAATGTAGCAGACNTATATATGTGTGTGTGTGTGTGTGTGTGTTTATATATAGAGTTAGCACCTAAGCTAATATATATAAATATGGCGATTTAAGGCATTAGCTCAAGCGCTAACACTGTGTATGTATTACAGATATACAACTGTATAACGCCACATTTGTATTCATAACAAACGTTATGGAGATATATCCAGAGCTAACAAACTAAACATCACCGTTGATTGTTCCAACTGATTGATTGTGTAGAACCTGAATTATAATACAATATAAAACTTTATTGTCAGGTGTTTTAGCATTTTTGCATCGACTCTGTTTTAGCATCAACTTTAACCTATCAWCATCCCCAGAATTCATTGTGTCCGTAACACAATGGTGATGTGCTGATGTGTAAAATGCAATAAACATAGACAAACTTTTAAAATGAYATGTTTTGACATCACAAACAACAACTTTTAGTAGAASTGACACATGAAGGCCAACATGTGCAAGTATCCCTTTAAAACCTGTGATTCGTGKGATGTTTTGCTGATGACACAGACTGAAACAAACTTGATGTTTTTTCCCATGAGGAAGGTGTGTGCACCTCTTTGTTTTTATTGTTTCATGTTGTGATGGTGTGTGTGTGGGAACAGACAGGACCTCAGCCACACCAAACCCATATCTTACACCTGATAAGGAGCCTGAGTTTAGCACGAACAGCGGCCGGCGAGGAGCCAGAGATCCTCAGCGGCTGCACACTCAGGACGAGTGCTGCGAGGTGTGGAAGTAGGAGGACCGTTGTCCTCACGTTAAGGCTTTATCAGGCGTTTCCTGTCTGTGTCTCCCATCAAACTCACTTCACCTCTCCCTTCAGCYTTTAACTCGTTTTAATCCGATTATCGTCTCAAACTGAATCAGACGAGTGTGAGCTGATTTCACAAGATGATGTGTGCTGGGTAAAAATAGATGCACATCAAACCCCACCAGGAAGCGCTGCTGAGAGACGGTTTGGTGCTCGTTGAATCCTGTGCGTTACCAAGCCTCCTTTCAGTGGCTGTTTTGACCCGAGCTCATCGATTTTTCTCCTCAGAGGGAGTCGGTGCAGAGATGAGCCGAGCTGCTGCAGCACAGAGGGTCAGGAAGTTTACAGTCGAAGGAGGGAGGAGATTTCCACTGTGCAGAAGAAGAGAAAAGAGCTTTATCTCATTAGAAGGGTTCATTTTCACGTTTTTCTGCACGTTTTTACCAACAAAACTCCATTTAAAACTTTGTTTAATTGTCTCAGTTTGGTGGGAACTACGTTTGTTTGTTTTTAAAGAATAAGATCAAATAAAATTACACTTTATCATCAGGAAACATCGTCACTAATGTGGCACAAAAGCTGCAGATTTTAGTTTCATGACCTGTGTTTGAATAAACTTCGTATAGTTTGTGCAAAGAACTGAAATTATTTCTCTTTTTCTGTCAAGTATTTGAAGCCAACAGTTTTTGAGGCTGTTGTGTTTTTGCTGCTCTGATTTAACCACGACACCTGTTCCCTGTCAGTCGTTATCTTCTCCCTCAGGTCCTCTCTGTCAGTTCAGCTGTTCCTGTCTTTTGTCCAGTCTGATTTATGTTTGTACATTCTTTAACGTCCRGATGCATCTCAGTAATCCAGGTAGAAAACACTAACAAGCCTGAGTCAGGCCTTCTTTGTTGAAACACTTCGTTTTATATCCAAGAGACGTTTTTAAGTCTGAGTTCCAGGTCAGCTCAGCCTNAGCTAAAGGCTAGCTCAAAGTTAAAGTAGCAGAGTTGTAGTTAAGTCAAGAATCTTTATTATCCCTAAGGGGCAGTTTGTTGCACAGCCAGTCGACATAAAAACAACAAAACAAAACATTCCTGCAGAAATACACAAAAATCACAGACGTTCATTGACAGCTCAGACCGGTCTCTCGGTGGTTTTAGGACTGAAACATTTATCAGTCATGTGTAAATTAGAGAACTGACCACCAGGGGGCGAAATTGGTCAAGTTTTTTTATGATGATAATTTAACTCAAAACTTAAACTTATTCAAAACAGTCTTGGCTAAAAGTAAATATAACTCTGATGAAAACAATCAATCAAACAAACAAACTAATAAATAAATACAATGTTTATTTATTTATTTAGTAAAGTTAGCTGTGAAATACAACAAATAAACACCACAGGAGGGGGAAATCTGCAGAGACTGGAGCCCAGTAACAGCACCTCCGTCAGTCAGTTCATCCTCTAAAGTTTGTTACATTTTCAGCTAAAAACCAACTGGAAAACCTTTTATTAATACGTGAAAATGTGTTTGCTGTAGTTTTTTTAAAAGACCAAAACAATGGGAACAAATTTTAATGTTTTTATAACGAGCAGCTGATTCAAAATTGATTAAGTTTAAATATCAAAATAACATTGCTTCACACCTGAATTTAGGAGTCTTCTYAATGATCCTAATGATGCAGAAAACCCTGCAGTTTTCTTTAATTTAACTCTTTAATTAAAAGAAAAAACCTTCAGAAACCAAAGTTTCATTAACCCTTGAACTGATGATGGAACTGTAAATGTATCACAGATATTATTGTTTCCTAAACCTGCTTAAGTATCTAAAAATAATAAAACGAAATGAAAAATGGACTCTGCTGCCTCCAAGTGGACAAACTGAGTAACTGCAGGTTAAAGTCTGATTTATTTCAACCCTGCAGGAACAGATTGTGGTTTTGTTTTATTTATTTGACCAGTGTCCAAAGAGAGGAAGGCTTTCATCCCATCTCAGCCTCTTTTACACACATCCAGCTTGTTTTTGTTTTACAGTCTGAGGAGGAAACGTGGAGTATTTCTGCTCTGAGCTCAGACTGAGAGTCTGTTTCCACTCCTGCCAGCAGTTTAAAACCGTCAGTCTCTACAGTGCAAAGTACACCGTCGTAAACTCTGTGACATCTGGACGCGATGGGAACAAAATAAGTTACTGATTTAGCCAAATGAATCTTAACAGCGTGTGTTTGAAGCTGCGTCTGAGCCGGGCCAAGATGGGACCAGTCAGCCTTTAATCTGTCGAGAGGCAACAGGTCACAGAACAAAACGTTAAATGAGCTCTCGTCCCGCTCGTCTGCATGATTCATCTGCAGAGTGAAACTGGAGTTTACTATTAAAATAGCTTTTTACTTTGCTCACAGTCAGGAGTAATTACTCCAATTTTTACACGTTTCGTTGAAGATTGAAGGAAAAACACATCTTAGGTTTGAACAAGTTCAAATCTGATTTCCATTTAAAAACAGAGCTCTGAACATGAAGTGCTGTTAGCTGGAAGCTGCAGAATAACTAACAGAAAATGGGTTTAAAAAAACTAAAATGTGAGCTGCTGTGCTTTTTATTTATTTATTTTATTTTTGTTACTCTGGATGGTTTTAATTGCTTTTTGGAAGAACAGCATTACTCCCACATCACAAATTGTACCGAAAGAGAATGCGAGGCACGGAGCTCTCCAGCAATAAATAACCTCTTCAGCCTGTTACAGGAAGCCAGCAGCAAAAACACACAAACACACACACACACACCTACACACAAACACACACTAACCTTTCCTGTCAAACCAAACGCACACTTTTCATCCCTTCTTTACCTTGTCAGTTTCTACTTTTCTCTAAGTACTCCCCGTTCAGCGTCTGCTCGACACTTTGAGTCATTAAGTCTGAACGTTTCCTCTGACGGCAGCGGAGCAACTGCTTCAACAAACTCACAGGACTGAACAGAACTCATGTTTCCAGAGTCGAAGCAGCTTCAGGTTCAAATCAGTCCTGATAGATGCTTTCAGATCTGCTCATCCAGGACCTGTTGGTTGGGTCAGGATCCAGACCTCAGCTCGTTCTTCACCACGACTGACCGGAGCAACACCAGTCAGGTTGTCAAACTCATTTTCATCATTAACTTGGAGTAAAAACACAAAACGTCTCGTTGCTACGGCTGAGCGCCGCTAACTGAGCTCTACCTGGTATTTCCTGCACAGAAACAGTGTTTAAACACGTCTTCTTACAAACACTGAAAAGTACTGTGTGTACTACTAAATAAATGTGAAATAAATACAGAAATACTACTAAAAGTAAAATAGGAGAGTTTTACTCACTGTCGAGTTGTGGGGAGGAGCTGCCATCTTGAATAATCAAAAAAGATTATTTTTGATTGAATTTATTTATTTGAGAAAAAGGGGCAGATATAAGATTTTATCTTCTGCTACCTTTAATTTATGATTTGTATTTTTGTTATTTGTTGAATTTATGTTRTTTAAAGAAATTAATAAACTGAACTATATATACACTATATATAATATAATATAATCAATTTTCAACGCGTTTGTGGACCACATACAGTGCAGTGGTAGGCCACATTTGGCCCACGGGCCTTAATTTTGACGTGAAACACTTTAACTCCTGTATTATATAAACAAAACAAACAAAAACCTAAAAAATAGAGGTTTACCTGAAAATATGTTGAAAATCCTTGTAGTTGTAAGTGCAGACACAGTGTGTAGATCTACACACACCTGTTCAAACGTCAGGTTTATGTGATGTAAAAATGACAACAAGACAAACGTTTTCACTACTTTTCCCACCTTTAATGTGACCTATAACCTGTACAATACAATTAAAAACTGAAACCTTTAAAGCAGAAAAATATAAAATAAAAAACTTACAATAACCTAGTTGTGTAAATATGCACACGTTTAAACTAACACTTTGTTGCAGCACGTTTGGCTTTAATTACAGCACTCAGTGTTTTTGGGGAGGAGCCTATCAGCGTGGCACACCTGGATTTGGAAATATCTGCCCACTCTTCTTTACCAAACCGCTCTGAATCCATTAGATTGCGAGGACATGTCCTGTGCACAGCTGTCTTCAGATCACCCCACAGATGTTGGATGGGATTCAGGTCTGGACTCTGCTGGGCCTTTCCTAAACCTTAATCTTATTCTGGTGAAACCATTCTTTTGTTTAGATGTGAGCTTTGAGTCATCGTCATGCTGAAAGATTCAGTTCATCTTCATCTTTCTAACAGAAGGACCAAGGTTTTGTGCCAACACTGACTGATATTTGGAACTGTTCATAATTCCCTCCACCCTGACTAAGYCCCCAAAGCATAATGCWACCACCACCGTGCTTCACTGTATGGTGTTCTTTTGGTGATGAGCAGTGGGTTTTTTATGTTCCAAATCTACCTTGTGGAATTATGTCCAAACAGTTCAACCTTGGTTTCATCAGACCATAACATGTTTTTTGCTAAATTAAGCCGGACTTGGATGTTTTTCTTAGAAGGACAAGTCTTCCATCTTGCCACCCAGRCCATGTCCCAGACATATGAAGAAGACAGGAGGTTGTTGTCACATGTTCTGCACAGCCAGGGCTTGTTTCTGTTGACCTCTTGGCAGCCTCCCTGACCACCTACTGTACACGAGTGTATAGCAACACTACTTTACATCACTTAAATGGTATTTTATATATAATTGGGAGGACAAATAATGATAATTGTGAAGGATGTGGAGGAAAAGAAAWTGTTGAACATGTGTTGATGAATTGTAAAACATACGAGCCAAAAAGGGGAGAGATTGAGAAGTATAATGAGGACAGGACAGGACTGGAGTTTAAAGGGTTTATTGGGAACTGATAGTGGATATTTACAGATTAAGGAAAGCATTGTTTAGCTATCTCTATGATACAAAACTAAAAAAATAGGATTTAAATAGGTATGACCTACTTTTAATCTCATCATTATTATTTTTTCTCTTCTGTTTCTCTCACTAATATTTTTTTCTTTTTTTGTGCCACTTCAGTAGAAAGCAGAACTTAATATCAGAATATTAGTATCTTATCTTCTTCATCATTAGTGGCTTTTTTTAATAGAAGAAAAAGTAAGAGAGAGAAAAAAGTGAAATGTAATGAGAAAGAGTGAAAGAGAGATTAGAAGATATGTGAAATATATGTTGAGAAAACATAAGACAGCACACCGGACTTCTCGGCTCCACACCTACAAAAACAAAGATAACAAAACCACAGCAACAAAAATGCATAACTATATAATTATAATGACTTCAGCCTTGCTCAAAACCATACCCATGTACATATATAAATTTATACGTACACACATAAACATACCCTTATCTACATATCCAAAGTTTTTCATATCTATCTATCTATCTATCTATCTATCTATCTATCTATCTATCTATCTATCTATCTATCTATCTATCTATCTATCTATCTATCTATCTAT
>NW_013952531.1:57608-60601 GCF_001266775.1 Austrofundulus limnaeus | reverse complement strand
CTGTAACACACCTGTGTCCCAAAAACCCTACGTGAGTGCAGTTGAAAAATGAAGAGGGTGGAGGTTTGTGGTGGGGGATGGGGAGGAAAAAACTGAGGGAGCAAGWATGCTCCCACAGGGGGCCAGCTCCCCCACTGGTCCCAGTAGGCTCCCCCGCTCCCCGAGACCCGCCCAGGGACTGAGACCCCCAAGACCTCCTCCTCTGGACAGACCGCCAGATCCGGAAGACGCCAGATCACGGACAGACCGAGCCCGGAGGACCGCCAGAAACCGGGACCAACAGACCCCCCGCCCTAGAGCCGCACTGACCCCCAAGACCCGACCCCCAGCCCCACGGCCAACCGGCAGCCCAAAGAAGCTACCGAACCCCAGCAAGAGTGATCTAGCCGAGAGCGCACACCCAGCCACCAACAGCTCGAGGAGGGACCAGGAGCGAGTCCTCGCCACAACCACTCTCACTAATATTTTTAACAAACACCGAATTTTGTGTTTTTTATAAACTCCTTCCTTTTTCAGGACAAGCCTACTAGAACAGCTGAACTTTATCAGAGGCACTTTAATTAGTGACAGGTGTGTGCTGACTCTAATTTAACATGAGTTTTAATGTAATTAGTTAAATCTGAACACAGCCACACCCCCAGTTCTAAAAGGGGGTGCACACTTATGCAACCACATTATCTCCGTTGTTTATTTTTACTTCACCTTCTGAAAGATTTCTGTTTGTTTTTCTATTGCATTGTACAGGTTATGGGTCACATTAAGGTGGAAAAAGTTGTGAAAATGTTTGTTTTGCTGTCATTTTTTTACCTCACAAAAACCTGGCATTTAACAGAGGGGTGTGTAGACTTTTTATATCCACTGTAATGTGTTGAAAACATCAGTACAGTTGTAAACGTAGACTTTTTCCAATTAAGACTCATTCTGAAGCGCTTTCTTTATTTTTTACCAAAGACTTAAAAAAGTAATTTATGATTTAATACTTTTGACTTAAACCACTGCAACCCTATAATTTCTATAAATCAAATACAAACCATAATAATCGTATACTGCACCTGTCTGTGTGTTTTGAGTTCTMTTTGGTTTTACTTCTCTTTTGTTATCAGCAATCAATCAATCAACATTTATTAATAGAACCCTTTACATCTGCTGAAAGGTGCACAAAGTGCTTCATGAAATGAAACAAAAAATAAAACAAAACAGCCACTAGTTATTAAAAGTCTCTTCAAATACAAATTAAACCCCTTTAAACCCCACCCCCTTCAGGTCTCCCATCGTTATCCTCCGTGTTCGTCCATTTTTGTAGTTTGATAGCAGAGATATGATTATTTAGCTGCGAAGAAACATTTTCCCAAAATAAAAGTATTTTTTAGATATCAAGCTAATTTCAAATATATCTGTTCCTCTTAAAAACTTTGTGCTTTATAATCTTTGTTCATTCCAAGCTTAAAAAAGTGACATTATTGGTTTAAATTCCACCTTTTTATTGTTTTAAATAAACCAGTGATAAATTCACAGTAGCTGTGAATCAAACTTTTTTTTTATTTTACATTTTATGAGTTTTTTTCCAGTGTTGAGGGTGAAAGAGCCTGAATCTGTGTGATTACTGTCACTCTGCTCGCTGACGTCTCCATCAGTGGTTTTCATCTCTGAGTCACAGAAAGTCTTTTAAAGTCAACGTTTGTAACATTTGTCTGAATCCTAAGCAAAGTTTAGTGAATATCTTCCTGTCATTAACTTCAAACGATTCGTCTTAATGTGTCAAATATGACTTGGTTATTAATTACACTGGGAATGAAAAGAAAACCGTTTCAGGAATCTATAAAACTGAATATAAATGAGGGGAAAAGTAAATATGAACAATTAAAGTATATATATCTGATGTATAAATGAGGAGCAGTTTAAAAATATATTGTGACATGTTTAGAACCGAGGGAACGATCCAGAGTTACATTAAAGGAACATTAAAATGAAATCATGTTTGAATATTCTATCAAGAAACTCAGATAATGAACTAAAAACAACAGTAAAAACACAAACATCATTTCAACAATGATTTAATTCTATTTATTTATTTAGATCACGTGTCAAACTCAAGGCCCGCAGGCCAAATGTGGCTCCCCACAGCATTTTATGTGGCCTGATCAGTGGGAATTCCCAGTTGGAAAGTGGGAAAAATCTGAATCCAAGCTGGTGGTTATACTCACGTATTCACCTGTGTACTTTTAATAGTATTTCTGTATTTATTTCACATTTAGTCAGTCGTACAGGCAGTACTGTTCAGTGTGGTTAACAGACGGCAGCAGAGAGAGGAAACATGGTCCTGAGCCTACAGCAGCTCAACTGAGTCAGGAAAACCAAATCCTAACTGGTCTCTGAAAGCTCTGTCTACATTTTAGAACCTGTAGGAACCAGAAGTAAACCTGCAGTCTGAGAGTGAGGAGCTCTGTCAGGAAAATATGCAACAGTAAGGTTTGAACACAGCCTGGAGCCTGGCTGGTTCTGAACTTCCCAGAGAGAAGCTGAAGCAGCAGAAACACCATCCCTGCTCGGTGTAAAATACCCAACATGCACAGCGGTGCCCTCGGCTTCACCTCGTGTGCCAGGTTGCCACAATAAGAGCAACAACTTCCCACTCTCACTTCTACAAAGCTGCCAGCATGTGATGCCTGCCCCGTCCCATGGCCCTGAGGTCAGCGTGAACCTCCACCATGAACTGGACCCTGTGGGCCTGGAGGGCAGGAACTTCTGATTTCCTCTTTTTGCTTTGTGCTCCTTTTGGAAACTGACTGACGAGGCAGATCTGTACCTGAGATGCTGCTGGGCCTTCACAGGCCACCCTTTGCAGCGTTGCATTGGAGCATCCTGCAGCTAACTGTAGCTGTTAACTAACTGTAGTTATTAACTAAGTGCAGTTACCTGTAGCTATTAACTAAGTGCAGTTACCTATTACTGTTGGTAAAATGGTAAATGGACTGTACTTATATAGCGCCTTT
>NW_013952531.1:56192-56675 GCF_001266775.1 Austrofundulus limnaeus | reverse complement strand
TGCAGTTACCTGTAGTTATTAACTAAGTGCAGTTACCTGTAGCTATTAACTAAGTGCAGTTACCTATTACTGTTGGTAAAATGGTAAATGGACTGTACTTATATAGCGCCTTTCTATCCATCAGGGACACTCAAAGCGCTTCACACTGCAGACATTCACCCATGCTCACACACATTCACACACTGATGATGGCAAACTACAATTGTGGCCACAGCTGCCCTGGGGCACACTGACAGAGGCGAGGCTGCCATACACAGGCACCACTGGACCCTCTGACCACCATCAGTAGGCAAGGTGGGTAAGGTGTCTTGCCCAAGGACACAACGACTGAGTCGACTGAGACTGGACGGGGATCGAACCGGCAACCTTCCGGTTCCAGGACGACTCCCCTAACCACTCTACCACAGCCGCCCCAACTAATTGCAGTTACCTGTAGCTATTAACTAAGTGCAGTTACCTGTAGTTATTAACTATTACCTGTAG
>NW_013952531.1:48771-54255 GCF_001266775.1 Austrofundulus limnaeus | reverse complement strand
ACTAAGTGCAGTTACCTGTAGTTATTAACTAAGTGCAGTTACCTGTAGCTATTAACTAAGTGCAGTTACCTGTAGCTATTAACTAAGTGCAGCTACCTGTAGCTATTAGCTAACTGCAGCTACCTGTAGCCATTAGCTAACTGCAGCTACCTGTGTCTTGTGTAACATCAGTGGCAGAAACAGCTGGCAGGGGTAAGAAGTGAAGTGGAGGGCAGCTCTTTGGGGTAAATAGTTCTGAAGGCAACATAACCTTCTGTGTTCCTCTTACTGATGGATCCATGTCTCCAGGGCACTGAGGACTTCTCCTTTCTGAATGCCAGCTGTTTCCGCCCAAAAATCACAGCTTAAAACAAAATGTTCCTTCTTCATCTGATTCTGAAGATTAAAAAAAAAAGCAGCACGGAGCTGTAAGTTAGGACTCGAAACTCAGCGACTTTGCTGAAGTTTGTCCAAAAAATTTCACTTTATTTAAAAACTGTGTGCTAACATTTCAAAATAAGCTAAACWCAAAACTGAGGTTAGTTCACCTGTGCCTTCAGCCTCTGTTAGCCCCGCCCCCTCACTCACACCTGTTGTCATGTTGCCAATCAGCCCCAGTCCATTTTTGCTTCACTTCCTGCTGGATTTTCCTCAAGTTTAGTTATTTTGTTTCTGCTGATGCACCAGTGTTTAGTTTTGTGTTTATTCAACTTTTTATCTTTTAATAAAACCTCGTTGAGTTGTTGGATCCGACCCCTCCCAACCAGGACAGCAAGAAGACACCACGTAATTTACAGACATTTGCTTTAAAATATAGAGTGCCAACAAACAGAAGAGTAAACCAAGTTGTAAGTTAATAAATAACAGGTAACTCTTTTCTCATGTGGTGCTCAAATAACAGTCATTACTGTAAAACACAGCTCCACAATAAGATGATTATTAGTTCAGCGAGGGAAACTGAAATTCATGAATGAAGTCCTGGTGAGTCGTGTTCTCCAGAAAGAGTTACTAATCAGGAGATTTGTTACTCAAACAAAAAACCTTTACCAGAAAGACTCGTGTAAAAACGTGCTGGACTCTAAAAGGATGTTTGTTTAGGTTTAATAGTTTAAAACTGAGCAGCTGACATGCATTTCTTTAAGACAGAAACTTTGCATATGAAGCAGTAAAAGCTCTGCGAGACAGCACGCTTCAGGTCTCCAGGTTCTGATGGTGCTCATTAGTTACGAGGGTTAAAAGCCCAATTTTAGGGGCCAAATTGCTCCTTTGGCTCCTCGTGAACCAAATGGCGGAGCGAAGAAGGAGCCTTCGGCACATCTCCTGGCACAATTTGCACCTCGTAGCCCTGCGGAGAGCTCGTCTCAGCCGGGCCAGAATGTAAAGACTGTAATCCATTACCCGGTAATGTCAAATGAGCTTCTGCAACACTCCTCAGCCGCGGAGCGTAATCACCAAAAATTGGATTTTGAGAGGCGAGAAATGAGCGCGTTGTAATTCTAAAAATGATTATCTCTGCAGGTGTGGTGGTGGTTCTTGACTAAAGGAAAAGATGCTGCTTCTTCCTTTTTTTTTTAAAGAAAATTGTAAGATTGTTAGGGCTCTTTTTGCACACACAAATACTCTGTCCCTCCAGTCCAGGAGCAGGTGTAGAGGGGGAAATTAAATCAGGAGAAAGCATTCCAGGTTTAAGAGCTGACCGTAATAAAATGGGTTTTATGCTTTAAGTTACATCTGCAGCTGCGAGGAGACTTTTCGTTTACCGGCTTTTCTTCCATTTCTTTTATACAAGTTATTAATTTTCTGATGAACTCAGCCTCGTTCTGCAGATGTTTTCTACAACAGGAATGGTCAGATCATTTTCTGAGAAGAAATAAAGTCCATGAGGTTTTCAGGTCGACACAATAAACCTCAGCATCACATTATCAGTGTGACGTCTTTCAGAAACATTAACCGTTATTATAACCGTCAATARTTGATAAACATAAACTATAAAAACCAGACTGTAAAAATACATCAGACTTTAAAACTTGAGGGTCCAGGGATCTAGTTCCTGTTCAGGCATGTTTTTAACCTTTTAGCTTTTGTCATAGATCCAAACTTAGGGCAAAATGTAATGTTAGCACCTGAGCTAACTCAAATATTCACTATATGGTGATATAGCYTTAGCACCTGAGCTAATATTTACATGGTGATATAGTGCACAAGCTAATACACACATATATGGCAATATAGCATTAGCACCTGAGCTAATACATATYTTCAGTATATGGTGATATAGGGTTAGTGCGCAAGCTAATACATCCATAAATGGCAATATAGTGTTAGAGCTAACGCTGTATCACCATATGTTTATCTATTAGCTCTGGAGCTAAGGCGAAAGCTAAAATGCTAAACCTGAGGTGCTCCTTCTATAAAGCGGCTCTGTTATGAGAGTATTGTTAAAGCATTCAATGGATCATGAGATATTTTGCTAACACTACAGAAAAAAAACACTCCGATTTACGTCTACCTGCTGGTAATTTATTCCATTATCTTGTTTTCCTGACTACATTTAGTGTCAGCAGTAATGACCTTTATTTTCAACATGATTATCAGTTAAAACTCCAAAAACAGAAGATTAGTTGTGATTTCAGCACTTGGGTATGTAATACT
The DNA here is from genome assembly GCF_001266775.1 of Austrofundulus limnaeus. Classification (NCBI taxonomy): domain Eukaryota; kingdom Metazoa; phylum Chordata; class Actinopteri; order Cyprinodontiformes; family Rivulidae; genus Austrofundulus; species Austrofundulus limnaeus. Next base: position 51,624 of record NW_013952531.1, on the reverse strand, counting down.
CGTACCTGAACGTGTGTTAGCAGCTAAAATAATGAGTGTGCACTCAGACAATGTGTTTACTTCCTGCTGTTCACATTAATGAACAGCTTCCTCTCTGCTCTCTGTGTGCCGACCAGGTTAGATCTGCACTGCATTTTACCTTCATCAGGACTAATAGAGTCAGACTGTTMGGATGAAAAATATTCATGCTTTTATCTTTTAGACTGGTCCACTTCAGTTCACTTTGTAGTGGAATTAACCAGTCTGTTCTCCACCGTCTCCAACTGGTCCAAACTTCAGCAGCTCGTTTGTTAATGAGGACAAGATGGTGTGAACATYTTACCTCTGTTCTACACTGTCTTCACTGGCTGCCTGTTCCTTTCAGGACTGATTTTAAACTTCCACTTTTGGTTTTTAAATGTATAAAACGATCTGACACCTTCTTCTCATCCTGCTAAACAAGTCCCTCCCTCTGTGAGGTCTGCCAGGTCACCTGATGATTTTAAACATTTAACCTGCCGGCCTAAAATACCATAAAACACCTTTAAAATTACACACAAATGAYARGAAGTACTGCTCTTCACCCTTTAGAGTAAATTCACAAGCTTGGTCTGTTTTTAAAGCTAATAATCTGAATTTTTTCTGGGACACGGAGCATGACGGTTTAAAGTAAAATGAAAGTTAAAATGGAATGTGGGTGTTCCGGTGCTTGTTAACAGGTTTTAAAAGTCTTTTAAAGATTTATCTTTTTGCTTTGGTTTTTAACTTTAGAGAGCACCTGCAGTGGGCCAGTTTTTATTTTTTACATGTTTTTGTATTATTTTCTACTTATGGAAGTGTTTACTTGATTTGATCTTATTGTATTTTTATTCTGTTGTGCAGCACTTTGATTGCCGTTGGCTGTGAAAAGTGCTATACAAGTAAAGTTTTGATTGATTGATTGAAAAAGAATATTTGGTTAATAGTTTTGTGTTTTCTCTGAAGATCGGTTGTTCTGCAGCCTTCAAATCATAAATCTAATTCAGATCCTGTTTGAAACCAACTGCAGCCAGTTAATTCAGACCAACAGGTTGGTGACAGTGGAAATGAAGAAACTTCCAGCAGAAACAGGACCGGGACCAGGACCAAGACCAGGATGGGCCGCCAACCAACTGGGATTGGAGAGAGTAAAACAGGAAGTGGTCCAGGTTCTAATTTCTATGGGAAGACAAAGAAAACAGGAAAATGACAGCGATAATTACAAATACAAATATTGAAAGTAGAAACCAGCAACCTGAGCCCACAGCAGCAGAGCTAAAGGATGGCTAAGGAAACCCAAAGCAGCTTTAGCTTTAGGATTTTTATATAAAAGTATTAAACGTGGCTCTAAAAGGAAACAGTGTTTCAGGTTCAGGGACAAAAACTACAAGATGTTTTACCAAGAGGAGCGTTTGAGCTGAAAGCTCCGCCTCCTGTTTACAGACTCTAGGAACCAGAAGTAAACCTGCAGTCTGACAGTGAAGTTAGGAAAATATGGAAATCCTGAATGTAAGATGGTCTCATCAGAACAGTTTGGATCAGCTGAAGACTTTAAAGATTTGTTTGGACACCAGGATAATAAATAAACACAGAGAAGTCAGAAATTAGAACAAGATGTGGTGAAGAGCTGCTTTCATTTTATTGTTAAATTCATGTAAAACGTTTAAATGGACTCAGAAAAGGGTCTCAGTGGATGTGATAAAGATCTGAACCAGTTGGGAGGAGACCTGCAGGAGGAACTGGGATGAAGGGAGGACGGCTAACATGTTTGACTTCATACAAAAAGGAACTTTTAAACCTTTTCCTTCATAATAAAAGTCCTGTAACAACTTWAATCTCAAGACATGAAAAGAAAATCTCTATTTGCAGAAGAAGCAGTTTATTTTTTCCTATAAGTGAATCAGAACTAAATAAAAACCTGTTTTTCCAGTTATTTATTAGTTTATGGAGAATTTATCCAAACTTGTTGTAAACATTAGTAATAGTGAACATTTTCTTACATCTAACCAACCAAACAAGAAGATTAAGAAGAAAAACAACAGATTTGAAGAGAATATTAGTTTGCATAAGCAGGTAGGAACAAATAAAGAAATACATCTCAGAAACACCACAGAGTCAGTTTCCTTGGTTACAGAAATGTGAAAAAACTCGACACAGCATAGAGGTAACACAATGACCCCCGCACCCACAAATACACCACAACACAAGTCTTTATTCCTAATAAATGTCATGCTACTACTGTAGGTGCATCCTAAAATTGTAGTGTTTGGGGTGGGGGTGGGGGGGGGTCATTGGTTGATCTGATGGACAGAGCTTCATCAGAGCTAAACAACAAAATAAATCTGAAGCTCCTGTGTTGAACAGTTTCTGAGTTATAAGCATTTTTACATGTCAGACACCCCCTGTTTGAAAGGAGCCCCCTCCTCAAATATGGGGTCCATCATAAAACCGTTAGCTGGTGCAGTGTAGGTCAGACTCATCTACAGTCCTGACTCAGTTCATGTGGATCAGTGCAGCTGTTTGTGTGCTACGGCTGAAGGAAGGAAGGAAGGGAGGGAGAGAGGGAGGGAGGAAGAAAGGGAGGAAGGAAGGAAGGGAGGAAGGAAGGAAGGGAGAGAGGGAGGGAGGGAGGAAGGAAGAAAGGGAGGAAGGGAGGAAGGAAGGGAGGAAGGAAGGGAGAGAGGGAGGGAGGGAGGAAGGAAGAAAGGGAGGAAGGGAGGAAGGAAGGGAGGAAGGAAGGGAGAGAGGGAGGGAGGGAGGAAGGAAGAAAGGGAGGAAGGGAGGAAGGAAGGGAGGAAGGAAGGGAGAGAGGGAGGGAGGGAGGAAGGAAGAAAGGGAGGAAGGGAGGAAGGAAGG
>NW_013952531.1:44483-45154 GCF_001266775.1 Austrofundulus limnaeus | reverse complement strand
AAATAAACCTAAATATAACTGAGCACATTTTACCTTCTGATCAGGTGAATAAAACTTTAAAGTATCCAAGGATTAAATATTCAAATGAAGCACAAATACTACAGTAATACTACAGTTTAATGTACCTTTCTTATATTGTTGGACACTGAAGAGTTGCTGAGTTCATCAAATAAAAGGAGCTCCGCTGCCTCTTCCTGTACCGTCCAATCAGAGCCACAGGTGAGCTGATGGACAGGTGAGGAATGAACGAGTTTAAGGTTAGTGTTTTTCTGCAGCCGTGGTCACATTTAGGATCAGGATAAAAAGGAGCTGTTCTCACTGCCTCTTTTATTTGTGATGAAAACCTTCAGAAGATCATCAGTTCTGCTGAATCACAAACTCTGTGACTAAATCAGATTATCTGTAATCATCTTTATTTAAGAGACGTTCAGAAGCTGCAGGAGTGAAAGAAACCATCTGTTGTGTGTATCTGTGGGAACGTCTCCACCCTCAGCTCTGATGTTTTCTTTTAGTCTCTCACCTGTCTCACCTGTCTCTCACCTGTCTCACCTGTCTCTCACCTGTCTCTCACCTGTCTCTCACCTGTCTCTCACCTGTCTCTCACCTGTCTCTCACCTGTCTCTCACCTGTCTCTCACCTGTCTCTCACCTGTCTCTCACCTGTCTCTCACC
>NW_013952531.1:39546-43273 GCF_001266775.1 Austrofundulus limnaeus | reverse complement strand
CCTGTCTCTCACCTGTCTCTCACCTGTCTCTCACCTGTCTCTCACCTGTCTCTCACCTGTCTCTCACCTGTCTCTCACCTGTCTCTCACCTGTCTCTCACCTGTCTCTGACCTGTCTCTCACCTGTCTCTGACCTGTCTCTGACCTGTCTCTCTCCTGTCTCTCACCTGTTTCTCACTGCTAACAGCTTTAATTAGCAAAGAGGCTAGCAGCTACAAGTATCTAAGAGTCTGGTGGCTAGAAGTAGCAGAGCAGCTAACGTCTTCGGCTGGTAGAGCAGCTAAAAGCTACAGAAGTGTTGTGAAGAGTTTGATCAGTTAAACTGTTCTGTTCAGTTTTAGATAAATTGTCTTTGTCAGATGTGTTTTTTGTGTGGAAGCAGTAATTTTAACGTCTCTTTTGTTAAAGTGAGTTAAATAAATAATGGATCTTGTGTGATTTAAAACAAAGCATCATTAACTGCAGCCTGTCAAATCAGCCGAAGCAGTTTTTTGTCATTTTGTACCAAAACTTCAGAAGCCTGATAATTTTAAAAGAACTGGTTATTGACTGAAGGTGAAAGTGCATCGATGACGGGTTGGTTTTCTTTCTGGTGGAGCTGGAAGCTCTAAATCAGGGGTGTCCAAACGTTTCTCATCAGAGGGCCAAAATTAAAAAACATTTTCCCTGAGAGGACCAAAAAAAAAAAAAACATTTTCCCTGAGAGGGCCAAAAAAAAAACATTTTCCCTGAGAGGCCAAAATTGAAATCAGTCTGAGGGCCACGGGCCAACAGCAGTAATATATGAAATGCAAAGTAAAGTTGTTTTATTCTTTAGCATTAAGCTAGCAGCCTGTGTCGTTGCCCACATTTTGTTTTCTCCTCAGTCCATGGACCTGGAGAACATTCAACGTATCCTCAGGCAGCAAAGGCTCATGGGACTTTTCACATTTGAAATGTTAGTATATGTGGTGTTATGAGGTGTGCAAATCTAAATATGGGCTTAAATCTAATCTAAATGTCTCAATCTAATAACCAGGACAACTGCTGGTGGGCCAAATCAAATGTCAAATTTATTTATGTAGCACTTTACAACATGCATAGAGCTGTACCAAAGTGCTGTACAAGAACAACACAAATGACACAACAGAGCAAAAACAATACATCAATTAAATCCAAAGAATAAAAATGAGTTTTAAGAAGTGATTTAAAATGATCCAGGCTGTGGGCAGATCTAATCTGGAAGGTAAATTATTCCATAAAAAATCAAATGGCTTGGCGGGCCAATTTTGGCCCACGGGCTCCACTTTGGGCACCTCTGCTCTAACTCATTTCTTTCTTTCTGTAAGAGTTTTTTAATAGTTGAAGCTGCTTTACATCCTCTTCGGTCAGGTCTGAAGGAGGTTTTATGGAAACGACACGGCCTTGAGCCTTTGTGTAATCTGGCTGATTGCCGGGAACAGATCGGACTTTTTCACTTTGATGTTTGGGAAGTGGAGGGATGTTTGCTCCATGATGTGTTTGTGTGAAGATGAAGGTACAGACTTGTCTGAGACCTCTTCAGTTTCTTCATTTGGATTTAACGTATCTCTGCTCCTGGAACAGACAGCGGCAGATAAAACGGTCCTGTCAGATGCGTGAGCAGCGTGTATCGGGTCAGGATGAGCAGCGTGTATCGGGTCATGTGACGGGGTGAGTCGGCGGTTTGGTGGCGGCAGGATGAGCAGCGTCGCAGCAGAAGGGAGGTTTTCTCCCACAGAGAGCTGCAGCTGCTGGAAACAACGAGGAGGCTTAAAATTAAGGTCGAAGCTTCAAAAGAAACGAAAGAAAACAAGAAAAAAGTGCGTCCACATCTGCTTTTAGCCTGAAACAGATATTAAAGAATCCAAAGCTTGGCACGGACCGGTCTCGTATCTTAAAGTGACTCATCAGTTTTAGGAGGAAGATGATCGGCTGCAGGCTCAAGGTCGCAGCAAACTCTGAAACAAAGTCTTTAACTTCCTTTATTTAATCCAGATTTATCTGTTGGACCTGAAGGGATGAAATCAGGACTTTTACATGTTGAAACTAAAGTCTTTGTGATCCAGTTTAATACTTGTTATCAGTCGTTGCTGTGTTTCAGCAGAAACTGATAAGCCAACAAGTCGTGTAATTAAAGTTCAAACAAGACCTGGAGTTTATGACTTTTCATCAACCTGTGTGTCAGAAAGAGATGAAAGTGTTGCTGTTGTGAGCTCGTTGTGTGGAGGCTGTTCTGTCGTCACTAATTAAAACTAAATTAATTGTTGCCTCGTCTGCAYCCATAACAAACTTTAATAAAAATGTATCGTTACATTACAAATCTGAGCTTTAGTCTCTGGTTTACAGGTTTTCAGACATTTACAGTAAAGAAGAAACAAGTTTTAATAAAAGTGCTGAACGGTTGCTGTAATCAGTGCTAATAGCACAACTAGCTTCTCATTTAGCCGTTTAGCTTTTTTGCTAACTTTGGGAAATGTAGCCGACAGATGAGCTTCAGCTAATTTGGTTTTTGCTAATTTTAAGTCCACTTAAATATTCAGACYTATAAAAAATGTCTTTTTAATCCTGAAGTAAATAAAAACTTTGTCTCTTACGAGCAGTTTTGTCACAGTGTGTGTACGATGTAGCATGTAGCATCTTTAGCAGCTAAACTTCAAACTAATAGCATCAAAACAAAAATAAATAATATTTAACATTTAGTTAAATGCAAAAGTTGATCATGTTTGTATCAGTCCTGCTAACTGTCTGTTAGCTTCCTTTCATTTTCTGTCTTTAGCAGTTTTTAGTGTTGCAGAGCTGAGACTTTTAACTGGATTAATGTGAAGCTAACAGAGGTTAGCTGCGTCCACAACTGGCTGTAATTCACATAAAGAAGCACAATATTACCAAGAAGCAGCAGATGTTTAGCTAAAAATAAATATAATAATAAATAATTAATAATAATAACAATAAATAATATACTGAATGCTGAATCACTGATTTATTTTTAATGATTTAAAGTAATTTGTTCGTCTCACAAAGAGATAAAGATAAATTGTTCCAGCCGTGTCTTTTTCCTGTAAGTTAAGTTTAATGTTTTACTGGAAACTGGTTTAAGTGGAAACAGCAACTTGAGGAAAATGAAGTTATTGTGAGAAAAAGTCCAAATGTTAAAGAGACTGAAACACAGAAAACTGGATCAGAACCTAAAGATGACAGAGTTATGAGTTCAACATGACACGTTTTTTATTTATTATTTTATTTCATTGTTTTGGACACGTTTATTTAAAGTTTGGAAAGACCGTTCAGCTCAGGTTTTATTAAGAAAAACAAGTTAGTATCAGACAACAGGATTAACTGATGAAACACTTTGGATTAAAGCAGTAAAAATAAAATCTGAGCATCTTTTTAATTTTAGGACAAAATCTGTGAACAGACAAATAAATCTAACGTTAGAATCCACATTTTAAGTTTTATGATATTCTGAAAATATTAAATTCTTTATCACAAAGTGTTTTATTTATTTATTTTTCACAATAAAAATTTTCATAAAATAAAAAGAGAAAAATAAAGCAAAACAAAAAAGAATAGAAAGTGTCATAATCATATAAAAACAGATGTGAAGGAGAATATCCAAAAAAACCTCAAGGAACTTAACAAAGTGGCAATCTCTAAAAGAGAAATAACAGAAATTACAGAAATTAAAAAATCCACACATTACAAAAAATCAAACACTACTCTGTATAAAC
>NW_013952531.1:35996-39011 GCF_001266775.1 Austrofundulus limnaeus | reverse complement strand
CATCTGCACCAAACATCTGCACCAAACATCTGCACCAAACATCTGCACCAAACATCTGCACCAAACATCTGCACCAAACATCTGCACCAAACATCTGCACCAAACATCTGCACCAAACATCTGCACCAAACATCTGCACCAAACATTAAACTGTTTGAGTTGTGCGACACTGAGGGGCTTTAATAAGAATTTCTATGAGTTGAACACTTGGTGAAATTCTTTATTAAAGTAAAAATGTTACAAAAATGCTGAGGAAGTAACTTATTTTATAGAAGTATAAATAAGTCTAGTACCTGTGGTTTGGACATGTCCATAAAGTAGTATGTAATTACCTGTTGGAGGATTAAAGTAAGTAAAAAGTTTCTGGAGTTGCAGCAGGTTTCATGTCTTCTTTCCTAAAACGTCTGAGCAGAAGCTGGTTTTGGCTCTAAGCTACAGGAAAGTGGAAAATATGTTATTTTCTTAATTTTATTTAAATTTTTACTTTCATATTAGAACTATTATACTATTATTAGTAATATTGCTTTTGTTTTTGGATCATTATTTGCATTTTTATTGCAAAAAAACTGAATAAAAGTAATTTATTAAATGAAATATAAAATATGTATCAGTCTGTTTCATGTTGTAGTAAATGTGTGCAAGCTATTTGTAAGATTTAAACACTGGTAAGAAAATTGTTTTCTTTACAAATTGAAGACATTAATTATAAAAAAAATTAAAGTAAAAAGTCTGTATTGTAGAATTTTTATTATTTAATATTATTATTTTATAGATAACTCTTGCATCATTAAACAGATTTGAAATCTAAAGCAAAATTAATAAAATCAAAATAATTTGTGTAAAATGACTGATGTTAGATGTTTGTGTTGTTTTTTGAAGACGTGGTCAGAAATCCTTTCTAAAGGAGGTTTAATGTTGATGGTTTTATAACTTTTATTTCTTCTGGGTGTCAGATTAGTTAGAGTTTTTTCTTGTGGGTTGAAGGACTAAAATAATGTTTTAGTTTTTAACTCGGCTCAGATCCTGGTGTTTTCACAGCTGGAACAGGAATCTTTTAGGTTGGATTTAATGGAGGTTATAAAAATGAAAATAAAAACCTGCAGTTTTATGCAGCTTCTTTCTGCCAGTTTTCAGCGGCGCTCGTTTTACATCAAACTGCGTTTTGGAGSCGAACGGACAAACGTTTCAGCTGTGTGTCAGAGATTAATGTTGGTGTTTTTTCATGGTGAGGATAAATGGCTTCACGCCACGTTGAGTTGAGACATTTTGTCCTCGACTGAAGACGAACTCCTGCCACACAACGACGGTTAACTGTGATACGCTGCTCAGGATGAGTGAACCAACAGGTTTTAATCTGATAAAGCAGCTGTCTGTTCAGGACATCATCAACCCTTTTCTTCTCGTTGTTTTTTAACAATGCTTGCTCTGGAATAATTTAGTTTTAACAGAGTTTAAAACATAATAAAACTGCTGTGTTTTAACTGGACATATATATAATAATGTTTGCTCAGTTTGGTTGTAAAAACTGTCTGTAAAATAAAATAAAATCAAGCAGATTGAGCAGTTCTTTGAAAGTCAGAGGCAGATTAATGAATCCAGTTTGTTGGTTAGTTTATAACTAGTTTACTGTTTATACATGTCAAAAATAAGTTTGACTGCCTGTAAATTAGTGATTTAAATCTGAGGAGTGTCTAAATTAACCCTGGGCAAGAAAAAAAACCATTAAAACCCTTTAATCCCACTGCGATCAGCCTTTTCAATAAAGGAAGAGATCAGATATTWATAAATAGTTAATGGTTTTATTTAAGTATTTAATAATTCATCAGTCATTAGTTTTATGTGTTTTATTAACCTCTATCATAGACCAAAGACTATTTTCTGTTTTTGTTTTTTCTCCTTGAATTATCCATCATTTCTGTTTAACATTTCCTATCAAGTGGACAAAGAAAGGTTTTGAAAGATGAGGATTCAGGRTTTAATAATATCTCTTCTCTCTCTTATTTTGGTGAATATAAATGAACTTTAGCCCGAGTCCCAAAGCTCAACAAACCCGTTAATGAAACAGACGTGTGCGGGTGCAAATCCTTGTTGGCTGACGATCTTTAACTTTATTACATTTTCATCAGTCCCATGGAACGTGGAGTGGAGTAAACTTTTATCATCCTTTCAAAATAAACTACAATGACGTCTAGTTGTTTCACTCTTTTTATTTTGGAAGTGGTGTAGGCGGTTGGTGTTCTGCATTAACTCTTTAAATCACCCTGAATTTATATTTGCTGTTTGAAATGTCAAACAAAAAAATGCATCTTGTGTCATTTAGCTGATAACGATTAATATGATGGTTTAATTGGTTAATATGATGGTTTAATTGGTTAATATAATGGTTTAATTGGTTAATATAATGGTTTAATTGGTAACAGTTGCAATTGATCGTGTTGATTTTGCACAACCCCTTTCTGTCCACATATAAGCCTGATTTTTAGTCATATCTTCAGAACTTGGTCTAATTAATAGTTGTCAAAAAAATCATATTTCATTTCCTAAAACTGACGTAATAAAATATAAACTTTTATCATGAAAATAAACTGACTTTATTCAGATGTTATTCATGTAATGCATGGTGTGCTCTTTATTCAGAGGTGTTTTAAAGGAGGATGTTTTGGAGAAAGAAATGGTGATAAATGTGAGCCGTCGCATCGAGATGAGGATTAAATCAAATTTAGTCAAAATGACCTCATCAAAGATTTCTGCTTTAAAAACTACATTTTGATACTTGGATCATCCTGATATCATTAGTAGATCCAGACATGAGATTTAGTTTGTCTTGTTGCTTACAATGATACATACTGTATTTATTCATGTATAATATGATCTCCAGGATAATTCCATCATTTTTTGAACTTAAAAAACATAAAAATCTAATTACCAATAACCCGTGTAAAATACCCTAATTTATGGATGGTTTTTAGGGTTAAATTTCTAGTATTATACATGAATAAATACAGTATGTATCAT
>NW_013952531.1:34209-35986 GCF_001266775.1 Austrofundulus limnaeus | reverse complement strand
AATAAATACAGTAAATATTTGCTCTAAATCTTAATTTTATGTCATTTTAATGAGGTTTTTTTTATGTCATTTAAAAAAAGAAACTGTTTGAAAATTGATATTTCCCAGCTGGAAAGAAACTAAAGTGTTGTCAGCTCACAGGGAAAATCTCAACATTTTAAGATGTTTTTCCTCAYATCTGTTGTTTGTTTCTGCTGCTCAAAAAAAGTTTCACAAAACTTTTTTTAGGATCATATTTCAGACAGTTTGTTGAAATGGTACATTGATAACACATTTATTCGTTATATTTTGACTAAATGTAATTTTTGCAAACGTTTAAATTAAAACACTACTTCTGCTTATTTCTCCACAGTCAACTTTTAGACTTCATCCTTGTGAAGGGTCCCATATCGTAACAAGACCCCCGCATCATGATTTCTATCAAGTCACTAAATTCTTGTCTTTGAAACTCTGAACAAAGTGTTTAACAGTTTATGTTCTTGTTTGTCAAATGTTTAACAGAATTATTTAAAGTTTTATTAGTGCTCAGCTGTGATCGATCAGTGCTTTGACACGACTGATGTTCACGTGTCAATTTCTTTCTTTAAGTCTTTCTTTCTTTTTTCTTTCTTTCTCTCTCTCTGTCTTTCTTTGTCTTGGTCTTTCTTTCTGTCTTTCTTTTTTCTTTCTCCTTTTCTCTCTCTTTCTTTATGTCTTTCTTTCTGTCTTTTTTCTTTCTCCTTTTCTCTCTCTTTCTTTATGTCTTTCTTTCTGTCTGTCTTTCTTTCTTTCTTTTCTTTTTTCTTTCTCCTTTTCTCTCTTTTCTTTCTGTCTTTCTTTCTGTCTTTTGTTCTTTCTTTCTAACACATGTCTTGTTTGGGATCAGTGTGGGTCTGCGGTAGTAAAAGATCATTTATGGCTCTATTAAAAACAGGTTTATAGTTACCTTTTTGTTTTTTGCTTGTGAAGGTTCATAAAATAAAAACCCAAAATGGTCAAAATGAGGATTAATCTTATAATAACCTTGACTTTTATTGTTGGTAATAAATTAAATCTATAATTGTGTGTTGTAATAAACCCAGCATGTTTTTCCATCACTTTAGTTTTATTTGTTAGGAATGCAGACCTTTGAAGAGTTCGTTTTAAGACAGGCCTACTTCTTGTGAACTTTATAAATGGTTAGGGTAAAATGAGCTTTAAAGCTGTGGATTTGCTGAAATGTGTTTTAAAGCAACAACGTTTCCAAATTTCAGGTTTTTCCTCGGTAACAAATCTGCTGCAGAAGAAGGTTGTGGGAAAAAAGGCATAAAGGAAACTATGTTGCTGAAACTAAATAAAAAATGTGCAGATTAAAACTCTTCTGTATCAGCGAAAATGGACAATTATTGGACACGCTGGATTGTTTCTAAATTTCAGCTCTTTTTTTATCACTTGGACACTGGTCACATGTTTGAAATTCCTCCACAGCTTTCTCACCAGAGTTGGAAACAACTTGGATTTGGATTAAAACGAAGCGTCTGAATTGTTAGATTTTAGTTTTCCAAGGTCAGCTGTCTGAACTGTCAGTTAGATCAGACTGTAGTTCATGTAGTTTATTGTACAGTTCATTGTGCTTTTCTATTGTTTTCTATTGTTGTGTATATGTAGTCTATGCATACATATGTATGTTTGTATGTACAGTATATATACCCTCCTGATCAAAATCTTAAGACCAGTCAAAAAAAGTGCAAGAATTTTCATTTTGCACTGTTGGATCTTAAGAAGGTTCTAAGTAGAGCTTCACAATGTTAAAAGAAGA
>NW_013952531.1:31712-33071 GCF_001266775.1 Austrofundulus limnaeus | reverse complement strand
TATATATATATTACACACTTGTAATGAAAATAAATTCATTCTATTATTTTTACTCAACTTGAGTTTGTTTTCTGTCCTCAGGTGGAAACCTGTGAGGAACACTTTGATGCTGATCGTCACGGCTCTGATCCAACATGTCGTCCTGTTCGCCTGCTTTAAACTGACATCTTTCAGAACCAGAACCAGTACCTGCCAACATGCTCATCTAAATGATAAACGGTACTGAACTGATAGAGAGCTTTTCAAGTCCCTCCGGACCCCAAAGCTCTTCACACTAACAGACATTCACCCATTCACACACGTTCACACACTGATGATGGTAAGCTACACTGTAGCGTTTGATCCAAAGAACAAACACTAAAGTTTAGCCTCTGCTCATCCTGACTGATGACGTAATAAAGTCCAGCTGATTGAGATAGAGTCGCAGCGATGGCCGCCGTCACCTCCTCAGAGAAGCACCAGCCGCTCCTGCAGCTCCAGGAGGTGGACTCCAGCCGTGTCGCCGCTCACATCCTGTCCCCGGTCCTCAGCTCGTCCCCGGGTCTGTCCCAGGACACCAGCCAGCCCATCTGCATCCCGGCGCCGTACACGGACCTGGGCCACGACTTCTCGGCCCTGTCCTTCTACAGCCCCACCATCTTCAGCTACGCTGGTCCCAGCATGTCCGAGCGGCCCGCCGTCTGCCAGTCGCTCAGCGCCTCTCTGTTCTGGCCCGGTCCCGGGCACGTGGGGGGGTCCATACCCCTGCACTGCCCCCAGACCCGAGGCCAGCAGCACCACCAGCCGGTTCAGGGTCCGTGGGACAGCGTCCTGAGCAGCAGGTAAGATGGAGACATCAGATGTGTTTCTGCTGCACCATGAACCATGACTGGAACCTGTCTGTTAGTAAGAGTGCCAGGAGGAGCTCCCAGGAGAGCGAGGAGGCCGTGGTGTCGTCAGGAGGGAAGGCCGACCTCCATTACTGCGCCGTGTGTCACGACTACGCCTCAGGCTATCACTACGGGGTGTGGTCCTGTGAGGGCTGCAAGGCCTTCTTCAAGAGGAGCATCCAAGGTGAAGCAAGAAGACCTGTGGTCCTGGTCTTCTCTGGTTCTGTCCAAATGTTTCTGTTAGAGCAGAGCCTGAAACTTCTGTTTACTCTGTTTACTCTGTGTTTACTCTTTGTACTCTGTGTTTACTGCTTGTTTACTCTGTTTACCCTGTGTTTACTGTTTGTTTACTCTTTTTACTCTGTGTTTACTGTTTGTTTACTCTGCTGTGGTCCTGTTAGAGCAGAGCCTGAAACTTCTGTTTACTCTGTGTTTACTGTTTGTTTACTCTGTTTACTCTGTGTTTACTTTGTTTACTCTGTGTTTACTG
>NW_013952531.1:27651-31438 GCF_001266775.1 Austrofundulus limnaeus | reverse complement strand
TTACTTTGTTTACTCTGTGTTTACTTTGTTTACTCTGTGTTTACTGTTTGTTTACTCTGTGTTTACTGTTTGTTTACTCTGTGTTTACTGTTTGTTTACTCTGTGTTTACTGTTTGTTTACTCTGTTTAATCTGTGTTTACTCTGTTTACTCTGTTTACGCTGTGTTTACTGCTTGTTTACTCTGTTTACGCTGTGTTTACTGCTTGTTTACTCTGTTTACTCTGTGTTTACTTTGTTTACTCTGTGTTTACTGCTTGTTTACTCTGTTTAATCTGTGTTTACTCTGTTTACTCTGTGTTTATTCTTTGTACTCTGTGTTTACTGCTTGTTTACGCTGTTTACGCTGTGTTTACTGCTTGTTTACTCTGTTTACTCTGTGTTTACTTTGTTTACTCTGTGTTTACTGCTTGTTTACTCTGTTTAATCTGTGTTTACTCTGTTTACGCTGTGTTTACTGCTTGTTTACTCTGTGTTTACTCTTTGTTTACTCTGTTTACTGTTAGTTTACTCTGTTTACTCTTTGTGTACTCTGTGTTTACTCTTTGTTTACTCTGTGTTTACTCTGATTCAGGACACAATGACTACATCTGCCCGGCAACCAATCAGTGCACCATCGACAAAAACCGCCGCAAGAGCTGCCAGGCCTGCCGCCTCCGCAAATGCTACGAAGTTGGCATGACCAAATGTGGTTAGCTTTTTATTACCAGCTAGCATTGCTACATTTAGCTTTTAGCTAGCATTGCAACATTTAGCTTTTAGCTAGCATTGCAACATTTAGCTTTTAGCTAGCATTGCAACATTTAGCTTTTAGCTAGCATTGCTACATTTAGCTTGTAGCTAGCATTTTGTTATGTTTTTGTGTGTAGCTTGTGTTTCTTTTCTTTCTGCAGGCCTTCGTAAAGAGCGTGGGAACTACCGGAGCCCTCTGGCCAGGCGGGTGACCCGTCTGTCCTCACAGGGCAGGATAAACAGACCAAAGATGCTAACTGGACCAGCGGAGGCCTCGCTGATGGAGCCGACCCCTCCGGTGATGCCCCCGGAGCAGCTGATCCAGAGAATAATGGAGGCGGAGCCACCGGAGATCTACCTCATGAAGGACATGAAGAGGCCGCTGACCGAGGCAGACGTGATGATGTCACTCACCAACCTGGCCGACAAGGAGCTGGTCCACATGATCAGCTGGGCCAAGAAGATTCCAGGTACCGTTAGGCTCATTTCACYCTGTCAGAACCAGAACCTTTGTCAAAGATTACACTATGGTGATTGTGTGAATGTTACACATCACAACTCAGATCCATTTCTCTTCAGAACGTGTTTCAGTAATTCATTTATCAGAACCTTCAGCTCTTTCAGAACATTTGGACCAGGACTTCTGGAATTTCACTGATTTAAACTTTGAGATGTTTAGTTTTTCAGCTGTTTTTTCACATTGAAAATGAACAGAGATGTGTTCAACATGTGTGCTTTTCTAGCCTGGTCCTTGTCTTCCTACAGCTCTGCTCAGTTCTGGTTTCCTTCTCTGCTCCTGCTGGGACTTCTCCCACAGACAAGGATTTCTCTGGCAGGTTTTTAGCCGGGCCAATCAGAGAACAGAACATCAATGTTCTGTGCAGTGTTCGGCTCAGTACTTTTCTCCTCTCAGTAGGGTTGTTTACAGCACGCAATTTCCGGTTAGCTTCTTAGCTTAGCCTCCTTCACAGTGACATACCAACTGATCCAATCATTTTAAACTTCAGAGGCCACGCCTCCAGGAAGAATCACTTCTCTGTAGCTGAGAGTCCAGACCCTCGTGTGAAGCAAAGTGAAGGACAGGGTCTGGTTTTTACCAGGCTAACACTTTTGTTCTGGTTCTTTTATTGAGCTACTTCATGCTAAACTTCTTTTAGCTGCTTTTTGATCTTTTCAAATGTTTTTGTGTTTTAGTTACTTTGTATGTAATTTCAGTAAATCTGAACTTTTCTTTCAGCTAGATTCACCTGTTTGTGATCATTTCAGCTTCTAACAGCTTAAATCAGCAAACATTTACTAAGTTTTTTGTGTTAAATTCAGCTGTTTCAGCTACTTTTTAAAAGCTACTTCTAAACAAACTGTATGTTGTTGTGCTTTTCATTTCCCCTTCTGTTCYTTTTGACTTGTTTCTTCTACTTTTAGCTTCTTTTTTGTTCTTTTCAGATTTTTTACTCTTTTTTTATTGATTTATTTATTTATTTTTAATTTTTGTTGTCCTGCTTAAAGCTAAATTCAGCTGTACAGTTGAACTCTCAGCAGTTTTACTATAAAGTTTCAGCAGCTTTCAGCAAAGCGTTCCCTGTGCAGTTTGTGTAGTAGAAGTGTTGTGTAGTTGTAGTAGGCTCCCAGTGAGTCTGAATAAATGTGTCTTTGATTTATTTTGGATTGTTTCGTGTCCTTTCCACAGTCGAGGACACTGTGTGTCACCATGTTGGACTTGGTGACTGATTTGGTTGAACAGTGAACTTTAAACCAGTTAAACAAAGTTCAAGTTTCACAGATGATTTATTTACACAGAGTGCAGTTGTTTCTGTGTTTTACTGAAAATAGATCAAAGAAAGAGGAGCTGTCCCTGCATTCATTTACATTTAACAAGATAAAAGAGATTCTTTAGTTTAATTTCTGAACAGAGAAACTTGTTTTTATTAAAGAGTTTAATCTGACAGATTACACTGCAAAAACTGTCCACCTAACCAAGATTTAAAACCTTAAATCAGCCATTTTCAGACTGATTTACTAAACAAGAACTGATTGTGTAAGAATAATCATCTTGTTTTCAGAATGTGTAAGATTATTTGTCTTGTTAGTCTGAAAATTTGARTCWAATTAAGTCAAACATTTCTGCCAGTGGAGTAAGAACATTTTACTTGTAAGATTCTTGAAATACTTGATTTGACAATTTTTTTTATTTCAAGAATCTTACCAAGTAAAAAACCAACAAAGCTGCTCCATCATGCCAACAGCTGCCATGCAGAACCCAGCAGAACCCAGCAGAACCCAGCAGAACTCTCCATGTTACTTCCTGTTGTGTGCTGCCTCTCACCTGGGAATCATTAGTTCTTCAGGCTTGTTGAAGGTTTTTCAGTTTCTTCACAGCTCTACAGTCGATCCTTTCAGTTCAGACACTTTTTAAAAACCAAACTTTATAATATTTTTATAGAAGAGGAAACTTTATGTTTATGTTTGAGTGAGTTTTGATTTTTATGAAAGTGAAAATGTAAAGAAGTGAGGAGCAGTGGATCCAGCCTGTCTCAACTGTCCACGCAGCAGGAATGTTTTTATTAGTTAATTTATTTTCCTCCACACCCTCTCTGGACACTTATTAGCTGTCAGACATGAAGACCACAGCCTGAGTCTCTGACCACCAGCATTCCTCCACAGCCACAGATCTGCTGCTTCCAGGAGCTTCAGATGACATCACCTCAGTGAGACATGTTGATGTCATCGCCTCAGTGAGACATGTTGATGTCATCGCCTCAGTGAGACATGTTGATGTCATCGCCTCAGTGAGACGTGTTGATGACATCACCTCAGTGAGACGTGTTGATGACATCACCTCAGTGAGACGTGTTGATGACATCACCTCAGTGAGACGTGTTGATGACATCACCTCAGTGAGACGTGTTGACATCACCTCAGTGAGGCGTGTTGATGACATCACCTCAGTGAGACGTGTAGACGACATCACCTCAGTGAGACGTGTAGACGACATCACCTCAGTGAGACGTGTAGACGACATCACCTCAGTGAGACGTGTAGACGACATCACCTCAGTGA
>NW_013952531.1:25963-26800 GCF_001266775.1 Austrofundulus limnaeus | reverse complement strand
CCTCAGTGAGGCGTGTTGACGACATCACCTCAGTGAGGCGTGTTGACGACATCACCTCAGTGAGGCGTGTTGACGACATCACCTCAGTGAGGCGTGTTGACGACATCACCTCAGTAAGGCGTGTTGATGACATCACCTCAGTGAGGTGTGTTGGTGACATCACCTCAGTGAGACGTGTTGATGGAACTTTGTTTTTAAAAAACATCTGTAAACAAGTCACTGAATGTTTGTGAGGGTCTTCAGCTGCTCTCTCAAACTGACCCCAGCTCTAAAAGCACAGTTAGAACTGGTTCTGTGATGGTGGCTGCAAACACTGAGCTAGACAGGAAGGGCTCAGGGACTAGAATCAGGGGCGGAGCCTGAGACGTGCCCACCCTGACACCTGATGATTGACAGGTGGGGGTGTTTTAAAGATGGGCAGTTAGAATAAAAAGGTCTGAATGTGTCAGGATTTATAATCCTGTGAAGCAGAGGAACTTCTCTTTTCTTTCTTTCTTTGTTCAAGTCTGATTCAAATGTAATCTGATTACTCCTCAGGCTTCATGGAGCTCAGTCTCCTGGACCAGGTCCACCTGCTGGAGTGCTGCTGGCTGGAGGTGCTGATGATGGGACTGATGTGGAGGTCCGTGGAGCATCCAGGGAAACTGGTCTTCTCTCCTGACCTCAGCCTCAGCAGGTTCTCCTGACCTTTGTCTCCTGTCAGCTACAGATTTATTATTTATTTATTTTAGCTCCAGTTTTATTACAGTTAAATCATCAGTTGATTTTGTTTTTGCTGATTAGTTTCAGTAAAATTCTGTTGGACTCAGTTCACATGATGATTATCAAACATTAAAC
>NW_013952531.1:24551-24963 GCF_001266775.1 Austrofundulus limnaeus | reverse complement strand
GTTGTGTTGTGTTGTGTTGTGTTGTGTTGTGTTGTGTTACTGCTGCTCGTCAGGTTCCTGCTACATGTTGTTGTAAGACACAAACACACTAACTGCACAACAAGCCATCAGATGAAACAGATGCATGTGTGTGGTTGTGATGATGATCTGTGTGTCAGCAGACATGTGCCTCAGCTCGTCTGAGGGCAGCGAGGAGCTTCAGAGTCGCTCCAAACTGCTGCGTCTGCTGGACGCTGTGACCGACGCCCTGGTGTGGGCCATCGCCAAGACTGGCCTGACCTTCCGCCAGCAGTACACTCGACTGGCCCACCTGCTGATGCTGCTGTCGCACATCCGCCACGTCAGGTAACAATCACCCATTCATTCCTTTATACTGGGCTGCACAGTACTGTAAATATATACTATATAATAC
>NW_013952531.1:21926-23277 GCF_001266775.1 Austrofundulus limnaeus | reverse complement strand
TACATAATACTGTAAATATATATACTACATAATACTGTAAATATATATACTACATAATACTGTAAAAAATACAAGACACACGACACAGTAAAAATAAAACCCAAAACAAGGTTGCAGCAGATGATTTGAACACTTGAGGTTGTTTCTGATGACCCTGCAGTCGTGGTAAAAATCAGGAGTTCTTCTCTGTGACCTGATGGACCTGATGGACCTGATGACCTGATGGACCTGATGGACCTGATGTTTCCTTCTGTCTGCTATAAACATCAATCCTCAAAACATTTCAGTAAATTATTGATTTGGTTTTCATTTAAGAAAATACATTTAAAGCTGACAAATGCTGATTTCCATGATATTGGCCCTTTAAAATATAACAGCATGTGGTTTATGTGGGGGTCCCTGGAAATGTAAGGGGTCCCAGACCTTAAAGGACTGAGGAGGCCTGCTTTAGACAGAACCTCCTACATCCCAGGACCTGCAGAGTTTATTCAAGATGATGTTTTAGAGCTCTGCCAGGGGAGCTGGGAGTGTGATGATGATGATTAAAGTGCATTGGCTGAAACATGTGGAACAATTGTTTTTGATTAAATATACAGTTTTTGATCCAATAAGTTGTTTTAGTGAAATATTAGAATGACAGACTTGACATCATCCAAACACTGAGGTTTAAAATCATCTCAACAGTTCCTCATTAGAAGCTAAAATCAGATGAAACAGAGCGTCAGTGAACTGTCCTGATCAGGCACACAGGTGCTGATGATGACGAGCAGGACTCTGAAATGTGCTGACTCAGCACATTTTGACCTGATGTGGTGTTCTGTGCAGCAACAAAGGCATGGACCACCTGCACTGCATGAAGATGAAGAACGTGGTGCCTGTGTACGACCTGCTGCTGGAGATGCTGGACGCTCACATCATGCACAGCTCTCGCCTGCCTCGCCGCCCCTCCAAGCCGGACCCCACGGATCAGCCGGAGAGCAGCGCCGCAGGACCCTCCAGCACCTGGACTCCCAGCAGCGTGGCAGCAGGATCTGCAGCCCAGAGCTCAGATTAGACCTGTTAACGGATGAGGAGGTCAGGCCTCAGGGTGGGACAGACTGAACCCTCAGAGGACCCTCAACATCACTGAACTGTTCTGTAAACTTTACATCTAATACTCCTTCATGCTTTATTTACCTGTTAGACGTAGATATTTCTGCAGAAAAGACCACACTTTATATTTGACTTCAACATTCAGACACTTCTGAGTCTTATGGAGGTAAATTTGTGTTTTTATGATTCAATCAAACAAAATAATTTCAATCAAAATTAATATTTTCAACCAAAAAAAATAATTTCAACCAAAAAAAAT
>NW_013952531.1:19168-21877 GCF_001266775.1 Austrofundulus limnaeus | reverse complement strand
ATATACATACACTGTATATCTACAAACACACACACACACAATACAAATATATAATATACAAAAATTCTGTGCGTCTCCTGGGGGCTAAGCCCCCCTTGTCCTTAAAACCTAGTGACACCCCTGCACTGGAGCACAGTCATTTGGATGGGTGAGCAAATACTTTTGGCAATATAGTGTATATTATCAAACTATTTAAACATTTGGCCTATCTGAAAACATGGATGGAATAAGAAATATAAAACATGCATAAAAAACACATAGTGTTTATGTAGATGTAGTATAGTCCTTATAAATTTGTTCTTGAATAGTTATTTTCTGAAATGATACATGCTTAGAAAAGTTTGATAATCTCAACAACATATATATTTATATTTAGCTACCTTTCTTTATCCATCTGTTTACTGAGGCCATCAACAGCTGAAAAGTTTAAAGGAAAAATAAAAACAGTTGATTAAATCCTTTTTAATCCAGCATGTTACATGGAAATAACAGAAACAAGATTAAATCGTGTTTAGGTGGATGTAACTCAACAGAACTAAGAAACGTTTTGCAATGAATTCATAATTGATGCATTATATCATTAAGCCCCACATGCAAAGGAACTGTCCCGTATTTTGCAGGGGCTGAGTTAGCAACTCTATGGAGGTAAATTTGTGTTTTTATGATTCAATCAAACAAAAAGCATCTTCAATCAAAAATAATAATTTCAATCAAAAAAAATTTTATTGAAATTATTTTTTGATTGAAGATGCTTTTTGTTTGATTGAATKATAAAAACACAAATTTACCTCCATAGACCCTCAAGAGAAGATCTTTGAGTTCAGCTTAAAGATCCAACTTTAGTTCCTCCTGATCAGAAATCATTCTTTTTCTGTTGCTCCAGACAAGAGCAGTTTAAAAACAAAGGTTTTATTTGACTGTTTTTCAAATGAATGGATCTAATTTAGTGTTTTTAAATAGTTACATTTATGCAGAAATATAAAAAGCTTTTTAAAAACACTTCCTGCTACGTTCACCTGGACACCAACATTTAGTGCTGTCCCTGTAGGTGCGCTCTGACCCTCACAGGCTGCAGTTTTATAAATGTCCAGGTGACAGGTTGGTTCTGATCCACCACAGGTTGGTTCTGATCCACCACAGGTTGGTTCTGATCCACCACAGGTTGGTTCTGATCCACCACAGGTCTGCTGATCCCCTTCAGTTCTCCACTCAGTGTTTCTGTACACGGAGCTGAAAACAGACAATCATCACAGCAGCCTGACCTTTTCTGCAWCGTGTCACCTCTGCTAAAGTACTTTGAGTTTTTACAAGAAAAAAAAACCAACGTAGCACTTACATATGGACTGTCAGGAGTGCCATAATAAATAAAAAAGAATATATTTTAAATTAGAACTGGCAACACTGCCTGAATGAAAGGATAAAACATTGTTTCCTCTGCTGATGCTTAGAGAAGAAAACATCAGATATTTGGAGGATTCAAACTGACTTCATTTTGAAAAGTTATTTCCACTGAAGTCCAGTTTAACTGTTTCAGAGTTAATTTAATCTGATAAATCCACTTCCACCCTAACTGCACAGAAATATCTTTACTTTGAACTCAATCTGGTTGAAACTTGTGAAATTCTAGCTTTGATATGAACATGATTCAAACACAGCTGAACGTTTAAAAAGACTCGTCCAAACGAATGGATCAACGAGTCGACTCGACTCTGCAGATGAGTTCAGCTCAAACTGAAGTCATCAGACGGTAGAAAAACGACATAAAAACAGAAAGTTGTCCAGTAATTATTAAAAAACTGCAGAATTAGATTTTTATGGCACTCCATTGAATCCATCCTCACATCAGGTGCAGAGTTTTACCTGCTCAAACAAACGCTTCATCTCTGCTCATTTCTGGTGAAAACGTTTAAAATAATAAATGTTTTAAGCTCCAACGTCGACTTCAAAGTTGTGTTTTTGTCTCCGTCTCGCCTGCAGACGCTTCAAACTCAGATTATTTGACTGTTTGTGTTGAAATGTTTCAGCTGCACATGGATTAGAAAACATTTAAAAGTTTGAACTTTGAGTCTGAGGATAAAACAATTCAGCCTTTTTGTTATAATCTAAAGAATTTATTTAAAACCCTTCAGTCACAGAAGAGTCCAGCTTAGATTATAATCCTGAAGTGTGAGCATGAATCTACAGATTATTTCAGCTGGAACACAAACCTGACAGATTGGAGTAAAGCTCTGAAGTTTGAGTCAGAAACAGGAAGCAGGTGTGCCGTCTCACCTGTGGCTCATCAGAAAACTGCTCCCAGATTAACAAACATGACTTGATTTACAGCTGAAACAGGCACAAAATCATGTTTAACTTTAAAAATGTCCCTTTAATAACGAACATTTTAAGTCTTTAATGACTTAATAAAGAACATTTTAGTCTTTAATGACTGTTTTCTGTTAGAAACTAAAGAAATTAAAGTATCAGTAGTCCTGAGCTCTGTGTGCTGTCACATATGTCCTGTTTCATGCTTGTCATGTGGGCGGGGCCAATGGTGTCAGGTGGGCGGAGCCAATGGTGGTGTCATGTGGGCGGGGCCGTTGGTGGTGTCATGTGGGCGGGGCCAATGGTGTCATGTGGGCAAGGGGTCGGTGTTTTCATGTGGGCAGGGCCGTTGGTGTCATGTGGGCGGGGGGCCGTTGGTGGTGTCATGTGGGCGGGGCCAATGGT
>NW_013952531.1:15743-17345 GCF_001266775.1 Austrofundulus limnaeus | reverse complement strand
CTATATTACATTATCATTTCTAGAAAGGGCAACCACCACATTTTGTAACAATAATGCAAAATGTAATGACGTTATTATGTAATGTGGCTGCAAGTATTACAAAATGTGCTGAAGGCTTTTATTGRATTTTGCGTCATTAATTAAATAATGCAGTTTTAGTGTGGGTCTATTACATTTTGAAATCTGATTTTATTATATTATTACTAGGGGTGCAACAATACAGAAAATTTATGGTTCAGTTCGATACTTTAGTCTCACGGTTCAATATTTTTTCGACACAAAAAAGAGAAATGTCCATGTCCTTTTAACTTGTAATTTATTTAAATTAATTATGAACATTTGTTTAACCTCAAAAGTCCAGTTTATAAATTAAATGTTGCTGAAACAGCAAGTTTCTCAGTGGATCTGTGCTCAAAAATGCAGCCTAGGTGGAGTAGTCGAACACAGATCCACTGATCCTTCAACACAGAGCATCTTCAGAAGACAAGTTGATAAAATAAATGTTATAAATCAGTATTGTTCCATACAGCACTGTTTGATACGGGTTCGTGTATTGTTGCACGCCTAATTATTACATACTGTGGAGTTATGACATAATGCATCGTTACATGGTCTGCACACATTCTGCATCTCTGCATGGATTACATCACTGACTGCTGGAACCAACAGAAAAATAGATACCAAAATAAGTTCTATATTTCTATAGCTTTATGTTCAGTCTTCATACAAATATTGAGCTTTTGGTTCATATGCAAAGCAAAATAGACTTTGATGGGTTTCTCAAACAACAGAAATTGCACAGCAGATATAGAATTTAAGACCACATTTTCAAAAGTAGTTCACACGTAGTAAACAGTCTCCAAGGTGCAGTATGAAATTGAGCYTCGTCATCATGCTGCAGAGGGGGCTGTTTCAAGGCTTTGGTACAAAATGTCCTGATAGAAATGCTCTGCCATTGSCCTAAGGTGGTCTCACCCACTTCTGTCACAGAGAGGAGGGAGCAGAGGCCATGACCACCTACACACATGAACAAAACTGTTGTTAGCCTCGTTTAATGAAAAAAACCACAACGGTCCCAGAAATAACTAGAATCTGACAAAAGTAATATTAAATAAAGATTCTATATAAATGAACAAATGAAAGTCAGACTTTACTTTTCAATCAAGCATCAACAGAATAAAACAGATAAACTCATGAAACAGACCTGGACAGAAACGATGGAAGTCTTAACTTAATATTTAGTTGCTCAACCTTTGAGTCAATCAGTCGATCAAAGGATTCCTGTAAGTGTCAGTGAGACTTTTTGTTCCACTCCTCATGAACAAACTGCTCCAGGTGTCTCAGGTTTGATGTTTCAGCTCCTAAAGATGTTCAACAGGATTCAGGTCAGGATCATAGAGACCACTTCAGAACAGTTCAATGTTTTCCTCTGAGTCATTCTTGGTGTTTTTATCTGTTTGGGCTCATTATCCTGTTGAAGACCCATGAGCTGCTGACACCAAGCTTTCTGACACCAGCAGCACATTTCTATGGAGCTATTTGGGTCTCAAAATCCTCACACGTGCACAGAACAATCCATCCGTGCACAGAACGGTTCACATG
>NW_013952531.1:12628-14743 GCF_001266775.1 Austrofundulus limnaeus | reverse complement strand
TCCTGTCACTCTTTATACACACCCTACAGGAGTGTAGAAGCACTGCATTTGGATAACCAGGTGCAGCTGCTGAACCCTGGATTACAACAGCATGTCACCAAACAGCACAGTGAGGATCTGTAGGCCTATATACAGGCCCTGCAGACACCTGTGAGGATAATTAGTGACACACCTTGATTTAACATGATCCTTTGGTCACATTATTTTTAGGGTTCTATCATTTCTGTCCTGGCCTTTTTCATGAGTTTTATTTATTTATTTTTTAATTCTGTTGAAGCATGGTTGAAAAGTCATGTCTGACTTTCATTTGTTCATTTTTATACAATTTAAATTTATTATTACTTTCAAGTTATTTCTATGACCACTGGGTTTTTTCTTTTCATTAAAGGTAGATGTACCTACAGTTTTGTCCACGTGTGTTCCTGGGATCAGACTTATAAGATCAGAATGTGACATGACTACAGTACACTTCAGGATCAGGGAAGACTCTTGGCACTGGTATCACAGGTGGAGGTCCATGCTGAAGGACTTATAAGATGCAGCTTTAGGCAGGGAGAGGGGGGCTCACAATGATTGGTTAGAGAGGAAACTATGAAAAAGGCTCCCTGATTCCTGTTAGATGCAAACATGAATGTGCTGTTTCCTGCTCTTATACTGATCACATAAGAAGTTTGGCATTAAAACTGTTTTTCTGTTCTTAGATAGAGTTATGCTTTAGCTCAGTTAAAAAAGAACTGAAATTTCAAAGGCTGAGCTTCAGGTCTCATTAGAAAAATTGCAACCACTTTTCCAGATAAGATGTTTAAACAGGAACAAGGTGCCTTCAGGTCACTGAAGAAACAAACTTGTTTTTCCTAAAAAAAGTTTCATTAACCTACTGTTTTCACCCTCTATCCTGGTTTTCTCCAGGAACTTCTGAAGAAACCTCTCAGTTTTGTGGACATAGGATCAGTTATGAGTGAAGGAAAGCATCTTCTCTAAGCTTTAATGACCGGATTTTAACAAAATAACTTCCAGTTAACTTTACAGGTCAGATGTYCATTAATTTATGGGATTTAACTATTGTCAGATCATTTATGATAAATAATTCTCACTGTGTTTCAGCTGAAACTTTAAAAGCTGGTTTTCAGAGTGTTCTGTTAGTGTTCAATTTCAAAATGTGAATAAGAAGGGAGAAAATGGGAGGGGGYAATAAAAAACTGGACAATTCCATAAAAGTTGGGATGTTGTGCAAAATTGTAACAAACAGAATATTTTTATTTCAAAGTCTCAAAAACCTGTATTGTGTTTACAATGGAACATAGTCAACATGTTCAGTGTTGAAACTGATCTTTTTTTGTTTGTTTTGTTGTGTGTGTGTGTGTGTGTGGGGGGGGTATATGAATGGCAGAATGACATCCCAAAGGAGCGATTTCTAGGTCAAGGAAATCTTGTAAAAGTAAATAGTATGAATAAGAAAGAGCTGGAGAAGCACTTTACTACTAATTAGGTTAATATYCAACAAGAGGACTGGATCTAAATGTATTTTAGAGAGGCTGACGCTCTTAAAAGTAAAGATGGTTAAGAATTCAAGAGTCAAAAGGGAAGTTGAACCAGCCTGTTATGGACACACAATTCAACAGCCTGCCTCACTAAAGGTACAGGGTGCAATAGTGTCTCTGTCATTAGTGGGCACCTGACATATGTGGGAAGGATCCAGCAATGCAGAAAATATTCAACAAATGCTCCCATCCAGCCGAGAAAACAAAGGACTGTGGAACAGCTGGAATCCAGCATCATACAAGAATGGGACAACATTGATTTCCAAAACCTCAGCAGCTGACTCCTCAGTTCCCAGATCTTCAGTGTTTTTAAAAGAAATAGGAATGTTCCACCGTGTAAACATGGACATGTCCCAACTTCCTGAGATGTGTTGATGCCATAAGATTAAAAACACTTTTTTTTCAAGAAATGTATAAAAGTTTTAGAAAGTCCTCTGAGGACTAAACTCAATTTATTTTAATGCTACATTTATAAATTAATAAAACTACAATTCAATTTAATAATTCAGTTTATTTATAAAACACCAAATCACAATGAAGATCATTTCAGGGCACTGTACAAAAACATCCATAT
>NW_013952531.1:3105-11628 GCF_001266775.1 Austrofundulus limnaeus | reverse complement strand
TCACTCATCAAGTCCATGCCTCAGAGACTGCAGCTGTTAGAAAAGACAAAGGTGGTGCAACTAAATACTAGTGATGTATTTTGAATGGTCTTTAGTTTATCTGTTTMTCATGATTCCATACTGTTTTCCTCAGAATTGAGTGATTCCATATTTGTTTCCCTGTGCTTGATCAATAAAAGTAACATTCACTGACTTCCACAATGTTTTCTTGATTTTTTTGTGTTTCTTAAAGCCAGAAAGTTGCCATTTGATATTACTTTAGTTTTGTGTCATGTCTGTGATCTGCTTTTGTCTACAAAATTAAACAACTGAATGAACATCCCCTGAGGCCGGTGATTCCGTAGTTTTTGACAGGAGTTGTAGATCTAAAGTTGGGTAATAGTTTACAGATATATTACCTTTCCCCTAATCTGTCTGGTTCACATTAAGTTAATAGTGACAAAAACGTGTCATCATAGTGATAAAAGGTTGATGTGACCTGACAGTCAAACTCTATAAAACAAKCATGTCTGTGTGCTTTTACGTTGTTTGTATAATTTTTGTGAGACAGGGCGTAAGCATCTTTTAATTCTCAATGTTGTGCTCAGAAAAGTTGGTTGCAATTCATCCTGATTTTCATTACAACAGCGTGGCCTCCTGTGGTACCTTGGGCCATCACTAAATTAGTAGTAAGCTTTATAGGGAGTACAACAAATACTTACACAAAAAAAGTGCATCAAGGTACCTTGGGTAATTACTAAAAGGCAACATTTGTGGTATAACTTCTAGACAAAAACTAAAAATGACTGTGTACGAGTAGAAACACATGCTTGTATAAAACACTGAAGAAAAGGTAGTTGGCACAGTCCATTTGGTCACTGATGAAAACATTTTCGTGGCTAAGTCTTTCTCCTCCATGTTGTGTGTCAAGRCTGCCCTCTTGTGGTCTCTTGAAGCACCACATTAAGGAACACATGGCAAACACTGACAGTGCTTGAGCTTTCCTTACAGGCATCCAGTACGTTTAGTTTCAGGGTCATGTAAGACTGCACAGAGTCAACAGAACTATGTGTGCYTGTGTGTTGTCATGCACACACACAGTGAGAATGGGCAATGGCAAAATGCTTTCAGGGTGTGAATTAAACTCACTAGCATGCAGACAAATCCACATGTCTAAACAGACACCATTGGCATTCCACGTGAAGGTACATGTAAACAGAACTCCAGAGGCACTCCTGACCCACTTTCAGAACCTTCATCTAGGCAAGAAGGAGACCTGGGCCCCTGTGACCTGAATGTCTGGAGGCCAGGAGACCGTCTCTCAGGGATGAGAGGCAGAGCTGAGTTTCCTCTGGGACCAGACACATTCCTCTTCTTTTACACTCACTTGTTGTCCATCAGAGATTGGACTTTATGCACCAGCTCACGCGCAATCTTCAAGATATGTTGAACATCATGACGTTCAGCCATCTCTGTGAAAGAGACACAATGTTAGAGAGGCAAGAAAACATTCTATCCATGCATTGTGCATGTGTTTCTGCCAATTTAGACAACAAATGTTCCTGACTGTAACTGTTATTGATGAAGCTAAAAAAAGATAGCCTTTGATTGAAGCTCTTCAATTATTCAACCATAAATCTCATCATTTATATTTAGATGACAACCCTATGCAACATTTAGTAACATCATTAAAAGTTTAGTCCAGTCATCTTTGAATTGATCTTCTGTCTAGTAGTTATCAGTAGTTAGTACCTTATTAGCAGCGATATCAGTCATAGAGCGTGGTTATAGAGAAACAGGCAAAATCATTTCACAATCATGATTGTTTTTCCTGCTTGGCCTCCAGAAGAGTTGGATGCTTTTTGCTCTCTCTCTCCCGAACCTCCCTGTTTTCCCTGCTTTGCTGCCGGATCAAGCCTTTTTCTACCTATCATTCGACAACAAAAGAACAATGGATCTGGTCAACTGGTCTCTGAATACAATCAACACCATTTTTTCCACACTGTGATTGGAGTGATGGGAGTGAGTTTGTCCCAGTGGAACCGTGGCGGCTGGGCAAGTGTCGGGGAGCTGGGGGTGGAATCTGATCTGCCTGGTCCCGCTTTCCATTGAAGACATCGAAGATGTGTGTATATTCGGATATACTGTATGATAATCGGATTCCTTCTGATCATCTGTGGAGGAGTTCTGGATTATCGGAAAATGAAAACAATCCTGACAGCAGTTGGGGCCTGTGYGAAGCTGTCAGGAACCCTGGATGGAGTCTCCTGTACTGGAAACCCACAGAGTTAAATGATGGGGGATATAAGTCGCAAACTGGGTGTGTTTCTGGCTAGGACCGCAGCCCAGCAGTGTGCCCATGAAGAGTAAGGCAAAACCTGGGTGAAGTTCATTCGGGAGACGCAAGAAGGTAAACGAATCTGGAATATTGGCATTTTTCGCAACACAGAGGCACAGTTAAGACTTTAAGCAATGGAAGAAAAGACTGCTGCTTGTCCCAAAGAATTTTTTATTATTATTTTATTTCTACCCATTGATCACGGACTTGGATCTGACTGCTGATAATGTTATAAAGGGAAAATCTGAACTAGATCTTACTTGACTCTGGAGAGAAAACTGTTTCTTTAATACTATTTTACCTCTCAACCTCAATTTTGTTTCTCAACCTCCATTTTGTTTTCAGCTGGAGGTCTTTCTCTCTCTCTCCAGTTCTTTTGTATTAATGATAATGTTATCTTTTGTGACTCTCACCCTGGCCATCATGTCTGCAGGACTCACTTTGGAAAACAATACATGTATTCAAGCTGATAGGCCCTCCCTCCCACTGACCTCACAGGATTCAGGCACAATCTCATGGAAGTCCATCGAGCTCACAAACTGGTTCCTCATGACTTTTCTTCCCAAAACAACAACTACCTTGGATCTAAGAGCTTGGTGCATCTTTGTAATGAAATACCACTTCATCCTCACTGAATCTGAACTCTGTGATGATGTGAGATGGAGAACTGTCACTACTGGAGCACCTACTACTGTAAAATGGAAAACTTTAATTGATTTGTTATTTCTTCTCTCTGGGATTGAACCAAACCCTGGACCCCCACAGCTACATGACATGTGTACACCATTTGAATTTAAAAACTGGTCCGGTCTGGGTTTTTTACATTTGAATGTCATAAGCCTTATATCCAAACTAGATGCAGTAAAAATCTGGGTTCAGTCCATGGAAGCAGACATAATAGTCTTATCTGAAACATGGCTCAGCAAAGCTATCTCGGACAAACAAATTTCCATTCCAGGTTTTAACATTTTTAGATGTGATCGCCCCAAAAGAGGTGGTGGAGTGGCTATTTACATCAGGAACAAAATCACAGCAAAACTTTTGTCTTCTTGTTCAATTAGCAAACAGCTTGAGCTATTGGCGCTAAAACTAGACTTCCCTGATGGTCAGTCAATCACTGTGGTGGGTTGTTACAGACCCCCTTCAGCTGCCAGTGAAGCCCTCACGTCCCTGAGAAATTTTCTGATGGGGCTAAATGCTAATGAGCTTCTACTAATTGGTGATCTAAACCTGGACTGGTTGACCTCTACATCTGACWATCTTAAATCCATCTGTGAATCTTTTAATCTAACACAACTAATTCAAACATCAACATGTCCAAATAACAAAAACCTGAAAAATCCACCTTACTGGACCTTATTCTAACAAACATGCCTCACAAGTTTACTGATACAGGTGTGTTCGCTAARGACCTCAGTGATCACTGCATCATTGCAGCCATGAGAAATGGAAAATTACCAAAAAGTAAACCCACCATAATCTTCAAAAGAGATCTAAAACATTTCTGTGAGCAGGCCTTTCTTCATGACCTAGCTACTTTTAACTGGAGTAGAATTTCATTGATTGATGATGTAGAACCAGCACTGGCTTACTTTCACAAGGGTTTTCAAATTATAATCAAAACACATGCTCCATACCGTAAATATAGAGTAAAGGGACGTAAAAATCCTTGGTTTTCCCCCGAGATAGGAAACCTGCTAAAAGAAAGAGACGCTGCCTTGGCTAAGGCCAGAAAATCAAAAAATGAATGTGATTGGATCYTTTTCCGGCAGCTCAGAAATAAATGCACAACCCAAATTAGAAATGCTGAATCGAATTACTTACCTGGACGAGTCCACCATAAATCTAAATGATCCAAAAAATTTCTGGCAAACAGTAAAATCAAACTCTGGTCAAACAACAACAACTGATTTACCCAGCTCCATTATGACCAGCTCTGATATTCTGTCCGACAAATCATCAATTCTTAACTGTTTTAATGAACACTTCATATCCTCTGGCTCCCTGTTTGAAACTACATATCAAGAAATGATATCTTCAGACCAAACTGATCCAATTCCACACCCAACTCCACACGTGACAGACAAACCAGTCTCAAATCTCTTTGAGTTTTCCCCTGTATCTCCCTCTGAGGTTCTAAATGCTCTAAAAACTCTTGATACCCACAAAGCAGCAGGACCTGCAAATTTCATTGCCGAACCACTTTCATATATTTTCAATCTCAGCCTCAACACAAATACAAAACCAAAAATCTGGAAATCAGCTTTTGTTCTCCCTCTGCTAAAAGGGGGTGAACAAACTGATGTTAACAACTACAGACCGATTTCTAAACTGTGCATTCTTGCCAAACTGTTTGAAAGACTCATCTGCAATCAGTTAACTGATTTCCTACAATCAAACAATATTTTATCACAGTTTCAGTCAGGATTCAGYAAACAACACAGCACCGTTA
The DNA here is from genome assembly GCF_001266775.1 of Austrofundulus limnaeus. Lineage (NCBI taxonomy): Eukaryota > Metazoa > Chordata > Actinopteri > Cyprinodontiformes > Rivulidae > Austrofundulus > Austrofundulus limnaeus. The sequence goes on along the minus strand of NW_013952531.1, from coordinate 6,859 downwards.
CCACAGTTCTAAAAGTACTAAATGATCTCATTCATGCCCTGGACTGCAAACAATACTGTGTTGCACTATTTCTAGATCTATCCAAAGCATCTGACACAGCTGGTCACAGGCTACTAACAAACATCCTGGAACACTCTGGTCAATCAAAGCATGCAGTCTCCTGGTTCACCAACTATCTGACAGAACACAGTCTGTTCATGTAGCTTGATCCTTCTCTACCTTCTTAGATGTTGTGAAAGGGGTGCCACAGGGTTCTGTACTGTGTCCCATTCTTTTCTCCCTTTACATCAACGACCTGTGCAGCAATCAGTCAAATGCCTCCCATCATTACCATGCAGATGACACCATCATCTATTGCTGTTCATCCTCCCTCAGCCAAGCTCTCTTCAGGACACTTTTAATATCATTCAGTCACATCTGCAAAAACTTAAACTGGTCTTAAACACTGAAAAAAGCAAGATCATGGTCTTATCCAACAGAAAACAGCAATCAGTGAACCCACCTCAAATCAAAACCAAACAGGGAAATCTAATAGAAATTCAATTCAATTCAATTCAACTCAAAAATACTTTATTGATCCCAGAGGGAAATTAGGTGAAATGGTCTCCACCTACAAATACCTAGGTTTCTACATTGYTAGTGACCTGTCTTTTAAAACACACATCTTCAAAATGGCCTCTAAACTCAAACTGAAGCTAGGCTTCTTCTTCAGAAACAAATCCTGCTTCACATGCAAAGCAAGGAGAATATTAGTAGCTGCTACATTCATGCCGATATTAGATTATGGTGACGTGCTCTACATGAGTGCTGCATCAAAATACCTCCAGTCCTTAGACTCCATTTACCACAGTGCTCTTCGGTTCATTACTGACTCCACTTATCAGACTCATCYCTGTGACCTTTACGTCAAATCTGGCTGGACATCTCTCAACGCCRYCAGATATACCCACTGGATATCTGTCATCTACAAGACCCTACTAAACCTAGTCCCATCATACCATACAGTACCTCCTTAATACAAACATCACACAGTCATTACTGGCTGCACTCTAACCATCTAGTCCTCCTGTCAGTGCTTCCAGTCAGAACTGAACTAGGATTGAAAAAGAGCATTGAGATTCACAGCCCCTCAGCCTGGAACAACTTACAGACAGATCTGAAACTGTCAACACTCATCCCCCCTAGATCCTTCATGTCAACTGTAATAGATAACATCGTCAAGAAACGACCGTTGCAGATGTTTCCAAACACTACCTATCCATTACACATGTCACTGTTGTTTTTTACTGTATCTACTCAAACGATGCCTGTATGTTTTTATTCATTGACTTATTTTTTCTCACCTAAATTTCTTTTCAGGTCTACCAAATATTGTAAATACCTAAAGAATTGTTTCTTATCCGGATGTTTCTGAACTGTCAACATCTATTTATTGTGATTGTAGTTTTTTTTTTCCTTATTTCGTTTTGATTAATGCAAATGCTTTGTCACTTACTATGTGACGTGTGCTGATGACCACCTGACCAGGTCACCCTTGTAAAAGAGATCTCGATCTCAACGGGCTCTACCTGGTTAAATAAAGGTGATTGATTGATTGATTGAATTATTTTCTATCATCGGATTCCCACAGCTGTGACGTTAGTCGCAGGCTGATAAAACCTCCCTGGGATGATACTTGTGGAGGAAGCCTTGATCCCCCCACCCACCTGTGTCTGGATCCCAGTCTGAAGGCRGCGTTGGGTGGAGACAGAGAACTGAACTCTGGTGAACTGCGCTTGACTGATAACTGGTTGGACTCTGAAGGTCTCTGACTGGTCCCGGCACYCTGCCTTGGATGTCACCGGCTCCGATGCACCCCTCCCCTTACCATATGTTTTGTTCCCCCCAACCCCTCCCCTCCTTAGCTGCTCTTTCTTTCACAGWGTAGTTTTTTGGAGCGTATGCTTGTGTGTTTTTCTATTTAAAAAACACAGGATCAAAGCTCTCTRTTTAACTCATCCTTCCTATGTGTGTGTATTCTAAACTGCAAAGGTAGCGCACTACATTGCGAAAGACCCTGGACATTGGTTCCACCATGTCTGTCATGTGTGTGTGTTTCTCTGGATGGATGTTCTAAACTGCAAATTTCTTTAAACATTGCATCTTGATGTTGTGTTTAAATGACAATAAACGATTCTTCTTCTTGAAAAGTCTTTATCCAGGCTAGGCTAATGACTAGCCAAACAAGTGTAGCTATATTCACTAGTTTCTGTAAAAGTGTATGCAGGCTGCCATGACAGACCACTAGTCCCGCTTCCCGGTTCCATAATTCCGGTGTGCAATAAATTAATTTATTCAGAGTTACGAAAACAACAAAACTAATTTATTTTTACTTTAACTGGCAGCTTGAGCAGTTCAGTCACACGTTCAGGTTCAACTTCTGTTTTTGTCGACTGCCACAACAAATGAAGGAAAGAGAAAAACACTTTAGAAACATTTAGCCTGGAATAAGAATTAGTAAAGACCATGCCCAGCACCCTGTGCACTCCACTTTATGCCGATAAAGGAGGATTGTAAACTAACGTGGCTAGCAGCTTTAAATATCAAAACACCACCAAAGACAGTTTGTTTGCTCTTTTCATTTTATCGACAAAAATCCCACAGAGCTACACCCAGATTCAGAGCTTTATTTGGGCCAAGACTGGCCACCAAAGGCAGGTTGTCCAAACTACTGTGAATCACAGCTGAAACCCTAAAMTTGTGCCTGGTGAGTGAAATTGTAAATGTGGTTTGTTCCCGTTTCATTATTTTATTGTGAGTTTTTTGCTTTTAATAAATTAAAATCTARGGTGAATGGRGTTAGCATCAGCTKTAGCTACTGTTAGCCTAGTGTTAGCCTGGATGTTAGCATGTTATTTGCAGCTAAGTCTCACTTTTAAAGAAGTATTAAGCCTATGGTTAGTAGCTGCTGCAGATCCATGTAGTTCWATGTGTCTACAACTGGCAGAGTAGCCATCTTTGTAGTATTTTTTTTTGCTTGTAGTCCCTCATTTATGGCCATGTTGAATGGAACCGACTCCAAAAGTAAATCAGTTTTAGATGCTTGTTTACTTATGACTCTCTGAGAGTTTCATTACGATCCTGCGATTTATTCATGAGATATTTTGCTAACAGTAAGAACACATAAGGTCTCTGTTAAAAGCTCACAGCTCTTTCCCAGAGACAGTGGAAACAGCTTCAGTCAATTACAAAATATTATGAGTAATTCATATAGATTTTATAATGTGRATTATTTCAGATTCAGATTTGCTTCATTATGAGGTAAGAAAACTGTTGTCATTCAAACATAARATCAGGGATGCAATGTAGAAGTAAATGCAGTTAAGATCACCCATTCAAGAAAAACATACATGACAAAAAACATGGGCTAACAGGTTAACAGGTCTTGCGCAACAGGGCCGTGCAACCTTTTACAGCTTGGAAATACACAATAGGAGAGATGAGTTTAAAAAAATTTGCAGTTAGTGGTTTAGACAGAAGTCGGGAGGAATCATAAAAACATTACATTCCAGTTACAACTAGTTTGATAAGGAGCTGGATCAGGAGAGGGATCAGCGATGAAGAACCCAACAACCTGAGATTGGAAGTAGCAAAGCTGAGTTCTGGGCGTTGTCTGCTAGTTATTATAGTTACGTAACTGCTGCTATAGACTTAGACTGCTGGAGCACAAACTGAGCACATTTCCTCACTCTGCTGTTGTCTTTAGTCTCTCTTC
>NW_013952531.1:1183-1753 GCF_001266775.1 Austrofundulus limnaeus | reverse complement strand
GCTGTAAAGAGCAGCCTCTCAGCTCTGAGAAGCTGTCTGAATTTTTCTGATGACACAAACTGTCACAAAGTTACGGTATTTCAAATCTGAAGCTTGTTGAAACTTTCATATGTGACTGATGTGGAGGTCCAGGTAAGTTTTTTCATCCAAAATCATCATTTATTAGAACTGAAGGTCTTTCTGTAGAGCAGAGTATGAATGCTGCTGATGGATGGGGTTGCTTGTTTGTATGTGTGCGTAACTTTACGTGTGTGTGGGGGGGGCACGTTTTTGCTACGCTGAGGGAAACATTTGTCAGAAAAAAGCAGCCTTGTGGGGACCGAATGTGCATCGTGGGTTGGGGGTTGGGTTTAGGCCCAATGTGTGAATTGAGTTTAGGTTAGTTTTAGTGTCAGGTCAACCTGTGAGGTTAATTTTAGGGTAAACGATCAGGATTAGGATATAAAATTACCAGAAAATGAATGGAAGTCAATCTATGGTCCCCACAAGGAAATAAAACCAAACCTGAGTGTGTGTGTGTGAATGTGTATGGTGGGATTAGTTTATTTGAAATGATGAAAAGGTTCAGGA
>NW_013952531.1:0-520 GCF_001266775.1 Austrofundulus limnaeus | reverse complement strand
CTCCTAAATCACTCGTACGCACAACTTAAGAACAAATCTGTGCGTACCAACGGTTTTTGCATGAGGCCCATTGTTAGCATGATCAACTTGCAATGTTTCCAAATAACTGGCGTTGGTACTCCTTTAGTTGGCAGTTCAGATCATCACATTCAGAACACCATGGACTTGGTGGACAAGGTGAGGGATGTCATCAGGTGCATCGTTAGACCTGGGCGGATGTTTTGTCATTAGCCCCGCCTCTCCTCCAGAAGCGGGACGGTACAATTGTGTCACCTTCAGCTGTTTGTGATTCCAAGCTCTGCTTTTTTTCCACCAGCATCTCTGAGCAGCGGAAGTAAATTTATCGTAATATCTTTATGTTGGCTGTAAAGAGCAGCCTCTCAGCTTTGAGAAGCTGTCTGAATTTTTCTGATGACACAAACTGTCACAAAGTTACAGTATTTCAAATCTGAAGCTTGTTGAAACTTTCATATGTGACTGATGTGGAGGTCCAGGTAAGTTTTTTCATCCAAAATCATCA
>NW_013952530.1:1466845-1491535 GCF_001266775.1 Austrofundulus limnaeus | reverse complement strand
GCCCGATCTGTCTTCCTAACCAGCAAAAGGGTTCAGTTAATTAAAGTCAACAGTTCTGGGGGAGGACAAATTATTTTATTTATTTACTGTTATTTTACCAGGCAAGTCCCGTTGAGATCTCAGATCTCTTTTTCTAGAGAGGCCTAAGCCTGAAGGCAACCTATTGTACATGTTTGTCATAAATTTAAAAGTTTACCACTAATATAAAACTATTTTCATATTAGGTAAAACAAAAACACACAAAGGGGTACCCCACTTGGTGGACCACATAGGGGTTTGACACGTGCTGTGGATCAAGTATTTATTTTGTTTATTTTAACAAAATGCAACTGTTGCAAATGTTTTTAATCAATACAATAAAGTTGCCCATTTCTCCACATACCAGTTTGGTATTTAATCCTTAGTTCGATGTGAACGGTCACAAATATCTGTAAACCTGACAGACTTAAAACATTTTTGTACCCTAAATATAAAGTAATATTTTAAAGGCGCCTCTTTTTTACTGCCTACATCAGAGAAAATGTTAATATAAAAGATAACTCAAATCTTGATTTTCATAAAACTTTAATTCAATTGTTTCATTCAAGACCATTAACAAAAGTACATGAGAACCTCCGTACGCGGTTCAACTGAAGCTCGTTTGATCAAAGAAATTACGGTAGTTACTGTAACTTAGTTTCTGAGGCACGACAGCTCGCCCATCTCATCTCCAGAGGGGAAGAAAAAAAAAAGACTGACATCCTGATTCACAACGCTGATTTATAAACTAAAAGTCTCAGAAAGTTTTCGTCCTTTTCCTTATTTTCTTTTATTTATTTTATTACATGAAGTATGATGTTCCACCCAGAAAGAAAAAATTAAAATTAAAAAAAGAGCAAACATTACATATAGTATAGTTCAACCCACAGGTTCGAGATGCATATCTGTATTATTTCTACAAGGAGGGAAAAAAAAACAAAAAGCCACCCTAAGATTGTTTTCAATAATTTTATGGTTGGCTGAAAACAGTATATATCATTTTTTTGTTTATTTTTTTCTTTTTTTTTTGCTTTTATTTAATTTTGTTTGTAGTTTTTTTAGGCACCTTATTCTTACTTATTTAATATTAGCAGATCAAGTTTTCATAGAAAAAAAAAGCAAACGTGTGTGCAAGGAAAAAAATAAACGCAAAAGAAAAACAATTTTTCAGAGATAAGATGCCACAAGGAATTCTGCACCTGGGGGTGAAAAAAAAAAAAAAAGGGTGGAGCATGTGAATACCAAAAAGGTACCTCAAGGCTCTATACTGGTAAAGGTAAATCCTGTCAGAGAAAACTACGTCCACAAACGTCTCACGCACGCCATGCTTTCTCATCAGCGTTTCAGTAAAGCGTTTTTAAAACTGCTCAAAAAACCGAGCAGAGAAAATAATTCCCCAAAAAGCTCGCACATGTGAGAAATATGACGATCCTCCTTATGGAGGGAACGTCGCTTTACGCGTTTTGGAGGAAAAGCATACAGCAGAGGAAACTTTGATAACAAAATGATGACGCTGGGGGCATCAGGAGAAACGAGAGAAAAAAAAAAAAGACATGCCAGCAATCAACGCTCATTTACTCACGCTAAACGAACAGTTTACAGGTGCAGAATTCCAGACGAAGCGGATCGGGACGCGAACAGCCAAGCAGACGTAGAGGGGCTCCTTAGAAAATAAACACCTCCGATACACACTAATCACTTCTAGGACACGTCACGCACTCACACTCCCATGTTTACTGCAGAATGAAACCATCAAGAACATACATGGAAGGCAGGGAACTGTGGAATACAAAATAATAAAAAAGAAGGAAAAAAAAAAAAGAAGTAGTTCCCTTACTGATAACAATGAGCAGAAATTACACATGCCAATTACTTGCATGCGTACGTATGTTTTGTATATGAGTTGATTCACAAGCGTGTTTCAGATCGGAGTTCCCTTATCGATGGCGTCTAGCGGGGCAGGTTCTGTATTGCTCAGTCGATAACACCTGGCTGACGGGTCTTGCGTTCCACACTGAAGCCCTGCACAAAAAAAAAAAAAAAAAAAAAAAAAAAAAAAAAAAACTAATTTTAATATCATTTGATCCAAGTTTCCAAGAAAAAAATAAATTACCCCCAACTGTTTAAACAGCATAAAAACTCCAACCCTCAAATATAATGATACCCCTACTTTCACACACACTTCAGGATCTTTCAGCCCTCAAGTGGGGAGAAAGGAGACGAGATAGAACTCTATGCCAACYGTCGCTGATGTCCTCAGTCACGGATTGATGGAGAGCATTTATAAGTCTCCCCGCCTCAGCGACGGGTGGGGGTGGGGGGTTAAAATAAAGCAAGAACAAAAAAAAAAAAGGCAGCGCAAGCTTGTGTGTCGCTGAAAACAGACGGAGCAGGCACACAATTGACATCCACTGCTTCTTTTTATCTCTAGGGTTAGCAAAAGAAAAAAAAAATAACTGTTGTTTATACGTTTAACTGTGTGTAATGTATTCTACAGTGGGAGGGCAGAGGGAGAAAWTATAATTCATCCCTCTCGACACAAYATCCTACTCACCAAATTGTATGGACTATTTTGAGGGTTACATTTTCCATATTGTACACACAAATATGGAGTATTTTATAACAGTCTGTTGAACTATACAACTTTTATTTATTTATTTAATTTATTTTTACAGGTCATTTCATTTAGTGGATGTTACATGATGGTGATAACTGAACATACTGACATGAAAAAGTAAGCCGATGCTGCAGGGATACGCGCTCTGTGCGACATAACGAGTGGCAGGATTAAACAAATAGATTTATTGTCAAAGGTAATTTGCAGGTGGACAATAATAAAAGTACAGAAAACTGTGGCAGCGTTAGAGCCGAGCGTACCTTTGAGTTGTCGGGACCACGGGGCTGTCTGACGATGACCAGGCGAGGAGCACTGGAGTCGTCCAGAGTGATGCTCTTCAGTCGGTTCACCAGGCGGTCAGGACGCGGTGTTGCCACTGGTTTAGGACCCTCGCTGTTACATTAAGAACACCGGGATTCATGAGACAGCACAATAAAATACTAATTTGCTCAGTTATATAACGTGAGCTTTAGGCTGCGACGTCCTGGTCCATACCTGACTCTGCGCACGTTACAAGCACTACATTTTCCCGTGCGTTGATTAAAGACGACGGAGAACTCCACTTCGTCTCCCGTCTGGAGCTCTATGCCATCCTGCACTTCTTTTACGTGGAAGAACAGCTTTTTGCTCTCACCCACTTCGTATGTAATGAAACCAAACTGGGAGAAAATTTAAAAAAAAGAGAGAAGTTCAGGATTTCTTTCTTCTTTTTGTTTTAAAGTTCATCACAAAGCAGGAAAGTGAAACGAGCCTTACCTGATCTTTAACGCACTCCACCGGGGCTCTGCGCTGAGGGATGACGTTGCAGGCCATCTTCTGAGCAGTTTGGGTGACGGTGCAAACCTGGAACTTTACATGCTCTCCTTTCTGAAGACAATCTGCCTTGTTGGTCATCCCCATGATTCCAAAGGGATAAGTGGGCCCTTTTGCTCCACCTAGGAGGGGAAGAAAACAAATTAAAATAAAAAACACAATTTAATTTTCCCTTGTATTAAAGCGGTGCATGTAACATTCTGAGTTGCCACCAACCTTCCTCGATGACTTCAATAAGCCCTTGGTATTCTGTCTGTGAGGGGTCCACGCTGCGTATGGGACGAATGACTTTCCCTGCCATCACTGTTGTACCAACATCCTCACCAGCACCGTTCACTGCAACAGAAAAATTTATGATTTCACCCGTAGAGCTTTAACTTTAACTWAAAAAAAAAARGACACAAACCTCTCRTATCCGCSGCCATCTTGGTAACCTTTTCTGCACTGACTTTGTTTCCTTTTCCTTTAGAAAGAGTGTACTCCACCGTGTCRCCCAGGTCCAAGTTATCCACGTCTCCACACATTTCACTGACAAAAAGAAAAGGTTTGTCAATCAATACAGAGACAACTACACCGCCCCCCACAAACCATCTCAGAAATAAACCCTTACCTGTAATGAAAGAAGACTTCTTGGTCATGATTTGCCGTTTCGATGAAGCCAAAGTTGTCTTTGAGGGCAGCGACAAACCCGTGCACCCTCTTAGAGTTGGAGTTTGGGGTGCGGTTGAGGATCCTGATGCCCACTGCGCTCTGCTGGCCAGTTCGCTTCACTTCATTAATTGAGAACTCCACCTAGAGGACAAACATTTTTAAAGTCCCACAGGCACAAACACTACACTTCTAAAGGCCAAATTATGCAGCAGATTGGAAGGGTTACAATACAATAATCCCTCATAGTGGGAAGCTATTTAGTCTTTTTATGTAATTTCAAAGAAAACACATTTTTCAGTTTATACCTTGTCTCCAACCTGAGGGTACGATCCTCCTTCCAGATCCTTGGCATGATAAGGTATAGTGAGCTTCTCTCCACAGTCTTCATATGCAAGCACTCCTTCCTCAGTTTCCTAAAGAAAGGGTGACAGATCAGCACACGTTAGCTTGGATTTATTAATATCAGCAGCACTGGATGGCCTAAGATAAAATTTACAATCTCCCCAAACAAAAAGCACTAAACTAATTGAAGTGATTAGAGTACGTGGAGCATTAGRCTGTGGTCCATAAAACCAAGAGCAGAACAAGTGGGAACAATTAGCTGATTAGTAATAAACTGATTAAGCATCAGCTTTCAGTTAGAACCTACAACAACCATTTTGAGAAATGATTTTCTGAAAAAGACTCAAGAGGAACAGTTAAAATCCCTCATTTTAAATATTGATGCAAGAATCTGCACACAGTAAAATGAAAAAGTTATTTATATTGTTCAGATCAACAGAATCGGTGATGTAATTAAGTGTTAAATGGTGATCAAACACCATGCCGTCAACTTGATACAATCACAGATATGAAAGAGGCAAGAACCAACCTTTTCTACAACTTTTCCCTTAAAATATAAAAACACAACCCATTAGACAGCCAAGCTTCTATGTTAGCTGTAAATGCAGAAATCCAATAATAGATTTGCTGGATTTTCAGCAGAAATACAGAAAAACGTTTCTTACAGATGCACTAATATTTAAAAATATTCAACTAAAGAAATAAGCAGCTTCTTTTAAAGAGACGTTTCTCACGTAGCTTCATGCAGTTCTCAGTCCTACCTTGTCTTTTTTCTAACCAAAGAAAAGCACGAGGAGTATGTGGCCATCGTAGAAGAAAACAAAAACCCAACATTAGAACTAAAGCAGAAACAGGTAAAGAGGGGTAGATGAGGAGGGTGGAGATTAAAACGGAGGCGTTTCTCACATTTGCGCAGGCTTGTACCTTCTCCTTGCCCTTCATCGGACTCGCATTCTTGTTTGAGGCTCCGACGAGCTCCTTCTCCACCACGCCGACGAAGCGCTGCTCGGACTGGGTGTGGAAGGACACGGTTCCTTTAGGGAGTTTCTTGATGCGCACGGCGTGGTTTCTCTGAGCCGACAGCATGTCCTGGAAGTTAAACACCGGCTTTAGTTTCTCGCCAAACCGACAATCAAAATGTGTTCACTTAAGCAATAGCAGATAATACATACTTTTGTGAAAAGCTTAACAGAACCTACAGGCACAACAGTGAACTCCACTTCATCTGAGATATGAAGCTGACTCTCCTCCAGGACCTCGCTGAAGTGGAAGAACATCCGTGCGTCCCGGTCCACGCACTTTATGAACCCAAAGCCGTCGCGTATAGCCGCAATCACGCCCTGATGCAGACAGACGACCGGTTAAACAAACATTCACCTGACTGGACGTGAGCATCCCGCCTTCCCAGGTGTACAATGTCGTAACGCGGAACAGGATGTCTAACCATTTCACGGGTCTCCTTGGTGAAGTTGAAAGTGTCCGGGAGGATCTCGATGTTGGTGGCCCTCTCCAGTTTATCTCTGCGATCTGTGGAGATGTTGTATTGGATGTGGTCTCCCTCCAACAGAGTCACTTTAGATTTCGTGTCCTTCTCTCCGAAAGGCAGCTCCTTATCCGTGAAACCGATCTTCGCACTGATCCGACCGGGCAGAGGGTCGTTCTGTGGAAACAGACAGGATTAGCAAATGCTGAAACGCAGCTCCTCGTCAGGCAGTTTGGTAAATCTACTTGCCTGGTTTTTTGTGGGAACTTTGGGAATAACGTTGACCACGGTGCCTTCAAATTGCTCGATGCTGATGTCCTCAAAGATGACCGTTCCCTGGGGGAGCAGCCTCACATCGGTAGCCACTTCCTTGCCCTAAAGAGTGACAGAGGCATAAACAATCAAGCTTTTTTTAAACATATTGAGATAGGCAGTGTTGTGTAAAGTACCACAAAGTGATACTTGAGTAAAAGTACAAGTATCTTACCAAAAAATAACTTTGGTAAAAGTTTAAAGTCTCCTTTAGGAATAGTGCTTGAGTAAAAATCTTAAAGTAGCTGATGTTTTTTTGTACTTAAAAATTAAGAGTAAAAGTACTGATTTAAAATGAGCAGTTAGATTTTCTGTAAGGACATTTATTAGGTGACCCTCCCAAAAAAATGCAGAAATGACTTTATTGTATTAAAATAGTTCATTTGTTAAATTTAAGATGTACTAGTGATAGAGCTAATTTTAATAGACATGTTTTATCATTCAAATAATCAATTTGTTCTGTTCTTATCACAGTTACACTGAACTTTGCTKTTACTTGCTGTGACCTCTCTCCCAACTGTGAATGGAACATGTTTTGCAAAATATAGGAAGAAGAATTAGGACATGTCGACCTGACTCCACTCTTTTGGTAATCGCCTAAGCAGAGAACGACTAGCTGGTTCCTGAAGGAAGCGGAAGGGAGGATGGCACAACCAAGCAATGATTCATGATTTTTTTACATTATTGTTTGATACGTGACTTACATTTCCCCTCCTCCCTTAGGCAAGTCTCGTGTCCTTGTAACTAGGGGTGTGAAAACCTAATAAAAGGTTGAACTGCAGGAAGTCCTCAGGGCGTCGAGCTGGGGGTACTGAGTAGTACTGAGTAGGGGTCAACTGATACATTGGCCAGCCGATATTTTTGGCTGATATTTGTGTTTTTTCCTTGTATCAGTCGATACGCTCCGTTCGGCCGATCCGTTCTTTGGGTCACACGAGCGCATGTGTCCGCCCCTTCCCCCGGGGAGAGCGCAGCAGCTAATGTTGTGAGACAGAGTGCTAACAACAACAAGGGTGAGTTATGAACGATAAATGTGTTTTAACTGTCTAATTTAGCTGTTTCTACCCCCTGTGTCGGAATATGAGGGAAGAGAGAACAGCTGTGTTTAAGTTTCTTTTCCAGACGGGAGCGCTGCGACATGTTTTACTTTCACTTTCGCACCACACTGTAATCAGCGTGTCCGTGTTGTTTTTCTTTTCAAAAATGCTGGAGCTGCTCACATGAGGCATAGAAAAACACCTCTATTGTTCTCCCTGCTGGATTAAAATAAAAAAAAGCTTTCGGTCTTTTCTCGCTGAACGTTTTAGCGAGCGCAGCCGTCCACCATCATGTGAACCAGACGCTGCTCACATCACGTTCTGTGACCGCAGTCGTGATGCTGGTTCTCTTCGGTGTACATTTCAAACTGTGATCTAAAGTTAACGTCAACCGTTTTAAATGCATTTTTTGCCTGGTATTAAAAACGGGAGCAGCAGAATGAGGCAGAGATGCTGTGAGCGCTGTGTGTGAAGTCCTCATAAAGATAGCAAGATGTATGTGTGTCTCTTCTTTTTCTCTGTGTTGCTCTGACAGTTTTAGCCTTGTTGCTGTTTTTGTATCAAAAATGCTGGGATTTAAAACTTTCATTTTATTTTATGTAAAAAATATATTAATCTGATTAATATACAAATAAAAACAGAATATTTAGCACTAGATAAAATAATGAATTTATTTATTTTTAATTTTTTTTAAAGAAGAAATCCTGTGTGATAGCACTCAATACAGCCTGCATCAGACAAGCCTTAGTTAATAAATGTTTATTTTTATTAAGACTTGTGCAACATTTGTTATTCTTATTTTTATCATGTTAATGGAGGAAGAAAAAGTAGTATCGGCTTCATTAATCGGTCAAATAATATCGGCTGCACGTATCGGTGTATCGGTTAGACTGATGTTTAAAAAATCGGTATCGGCCTTCAAAAACCTGTATCGGTCGATCTTTAGTACTGAGAAGACTTCCTGCTCCACGTTCTCCTCACTCTTGTTGAAGCTGAATTTAACTGTCTCTCTTCCTTGTTTGAATTTGTAAATGTCTTAGGTGAATTTTTTTACCTGACAACTAGTCTTGCCGTTTCAGTTTATATACATATATCAAGGCTGCACAATTATTTTCCCCAAAATGAAAATCTGAGGGCTGCGGCCAAATACAATAATATAATTCATGAAATACAAATACTTCTTAAGTACAGTCCTTTTATTTTAATGATTATGTCCTGCTGGAGTGTGACAGGATTTGTTTGTGTACAAACTAATACGATATCGGAGTTTTTTATATTTATACTTCTCATTCAACCACAATTAAATTCACTCTATCTAGGAGGCACAAATATGGATAGTACTTATTTTTTACAGTAATATGCTGGAATGAAAACAAGCAGACTTTCTACTTCTTGCCTTTTTAAAAATGTAAGAAGTAGAAGTAAAAAGTAGGCTGAAAAAAGGTACTCAAGTACAGATACCCCAAAATTCTACTTAAGTACAGTAAAGAAGTATTTGTACTTTGTTACTTTACAACTCTGGAGATACCAGCTGAGTCAGAAAGTTTGACATTTACATTTCTGTCTTTGATGGTGAACTCAACATCGTCTCCAGCCTGAAGAGCCTCCAGATCACCCTTGAACTCGCTGTAGTGAAAAAAGATCTCCTTCACCACGTCTGCCCTCTCAATAAAACCAAAGGCTTCCTGAAACAGAACAACAACAAKCTGGAGACACGGCTCCTTTCTCTACAAGCATAACCATCACAAACATTTTACGATGTTCGCGYAAACATCAGTGACCCCACCTTCGTAGCACACACCACACCCTGGCACCTCGCCTGCTTCTTCTTCACCAGCTGAATGTTGCGGGCGCTCACCGCACCGGTACTGGAATACGAGCAAGAAATGATTACGCAATCAAGCACGAGCTGGCATGACCTCCGACGCCGTCGCGCTGAGACTTACTGCTTGTTGGTGTCCATGTAAAAGCTGACTTTGTCACCCGTCTCCAGATGASCACTACCCTCCACGTCATCAGGAGTGTATGTGAGATAAAACACTTCCTGCAGAAAGCAAAAACAAAGCAAGCTTCATGACTGAAGTGAAACCAAAGAAACTGACATTTAGGATGATACATTTATRTAATGGAAGCATAATATGAAAGCARCAGTTTACCCCATTTCTTTCATAACAAACACTGCCAGTGGGCACCTGACCCGGAGCGGACTTCCCATCTAGATGCATTGGGATTGATGAAACGACCTGCAGTAAAGGCAGAACGTTTTAGGTACAGGCCACTGATAATAGAGCTGAACATATAATGGATGAAATTACAATTTTTAGATGATACAGAAAGTCATGAAGTGATAGGCATGCACACGATTGTGCTTCAACTCCTAGAACACTAACAGGTGTTGTATTTGTTAAGAATGTATGCTACTTTAAAGACTCACACAGCCCAACATCTTACATTTTSAATTGTGTATTCACATTATAAACATCATAATTTGCATTTTATGATTTGTACATCAATACAACACAACACAACTCTGGTATTGATCACTCTACTGAAGTGACGACTGATCAATCAGCACTGAATGGGATCAAAGCTGTACATATGATTATACGGACGCATGATATATCTGCATTAATATCGGTATCGGTCTGATAGTTAAAACTGGGCCCATATTAACRTCCAATATTGATTTCCCACTTTTTATCTWTGTGTTTCTGTTTTGGGAGGGGAGATGGTTGGTTGAGCTGCATCTGTTTGATCAGGATATTGATATTGATGCTGCACAGCCAGGAATCACTGAAGTAGAGCCATGTCAGAGGTCTGCTTGTTTATTTACAGTATCAAAAAAAGACCCAAGTGTGTTTGTGCGTTTATGTATAATATAATTTGTGTGTTTATGCAATATTGGTAAATATCAGTTATCGGCCATAGCAGCAATAATTATATCGGATACTGATATCGGCTGAAATTTTCACATCAGTGCATCCCTATATGATTAGTTTCCGTCTGAGAAATTTAACAAAAACACACTGATCACTTGACTAAATCTGTTCAATCAATAAAGTCCAACAAACACAAACGCCAATGATGTAAAGCCARCACAAATTTCATGCAAAAAGTCATGCAGGATTGGAGGGGAAACAATTTTCGGGGGGAGCGTAATTTGAGTAAAGTTGACAGACACATAACCAAAAATAAAATGGTGTTCCTTAACTGGATGAATATAACCATGCAGCACAGTAAAGGGATAGACGTGCAGGTCTGGCCCCACCTGGCCCGAGATGCGCTCCTCTGGCAGCACTTCTGGCTTTATCTTAAGCAGCTTCACTGCTATGGGCTTGCCAGTGCGCCTGTCAGAGGATACCTCAAACTCTACATCATCTGATGGGAAGAGAGAGGGAAAAAAATACAATGTTAGGAAAGCAAGTCAGACGTGATGAGCAGCTTTAGCCTTAATGAAGAAATTGTGTGTTTAAAAAGCTTAATTTCCACACAGAGTCTCATACCTCCGATTTTAAGTTCTTGAAGGTTTCCGTTGTACTGGGAGCAATGGAAGAAGAGACGAGCCTGACGTTCGGAGCACTGGATGAACCCGTATGAAGCCAAAAGCTTCTCCACCACCCCAGTCTCTCTAATGCCGGGCCCCGAGCCGTTTGCAAATGCGGTGTGGCCATTGTTATGGAGCATGCCTGGGTCGAAACTCATCTGGAAAAAAAAAGAAAGTTTTAAAGATGCATCCAACAGATACGAATCAAAATAAAATAAAAATCGGGCAGGGAATACAGTTCAATGCATTATAAAGCCAAATAAAACAAAAAACAAACATGCAGTTGCTGCAAATTTCAGAGGATGTGGTAAAAAATTTTAAAAAGGCACATTAGTCTTTTGGGGGTAATCTTGTCATAGTCAGTTACCGTAAATTCAAACCCATGATTAGATAATACCAACCGAAACGTGGAGCTTTATGTTTAAATCATGCAAGTAAAACCCAAAATATACTCAAACTTTGGTTATACAAACATTAAAAGTTAATCTTCCGATAACTACCGACAACCAAATGATTAAAACTAGAATTCATAATTCAGTACACATTTTACCTCCAGACTAAATGACCATGCTGTTAGCAAAAGTCACACAACACAGAGCTTCCAGAAACGCACTCAGTTTGGACACGACTAGATATTTCATCTTACTGATCTCTGATACAATGGGCTCCGCTTGTATTTTTTACTTCCTGGATGAGGGTGGCAAGAGACAGAGGAGGAACGGGGTATGGGAACGGGGCCGGTAGAGGTATTTGGGGCTGAGCCAGTGCTGCGATCAACTGGGGGTTCAGACGAGCCCCTTTCCATTTTTGACATGGCTGGGACAGGCTGGTGAAAAAGGCAACAGCTTTAAAATTGAACATTTCAGTCTATTTTGCACCCTTTAAATGAATATATAACCAGATATTTCTGTGGCATATTTGCAAAACAATGTCCAACTAACATCATTTTCTACTTTGTTTATCAATTCTATACTATTCAAGCTGGAATAATTCTGTTAGTTTTTCAATGCCGTTTATTTTTGTCACAAATGCTAAAAATCAAACCGTACTGCTTTTACTTGTGAAATAAAAAGTCTGAAATCCAAACGGTCACACTGAGAAATTGACTCAGTTGTAATTCTGCAATAAAAGTATGATAGCACAACAAAATCTGTACATTCAAAAAAAAAAAACCTCTACAGAGAAAGCAAAGAGGAACTGAAGTCAGCTTCTTGGCACAGCCATTTGGGATGGAGTGGTTTAGGTGCAGACAGTGTTGCTAATGTTACGCAAATAAAATACAACTACTAAAGATGAAGCATCGGAAACAAACAAAAAATAAATAATGCAAAAAAAATGTTCAAACAGAGGTGCATCTACAAGTGGACAGAGAGCTGGAGATGGATTATGAGGTATGAAGTGGGGGGATCCCAGAGCAGCCTCTCCTGTTAGATCCTGTTTTGGACCATCGCCAAAAAAAAGCAACTCTTCACAAAAGAACTCAACGAATGAAGACGGGAAGCTTTGTTAAAGTTTTGCTTGGATTCTAGTGTGGCAAATAATTTAAAAGAGGCAATAAAAATATACTTTTCTGCTGACAAGTGACTATTTTAGATAACTTTATTATTTAACCAGTCGATGCAAGGCTACGTTCACACTGCAGGCAAAATGACCCCAATTTCTTTCTTTTAGATTTTTAAAACCAGTTTGAAATGTCAAATTTGACACAGGTCTTTTTCATGTGGTGCTAAATCTGATATATTTCCAAAGTCTGAACAGAAATGTTGCATTTCATCAATCCAAATATCAACATTATACTGTTTTAAAGCTTGTAATACTGTATGTTTTAGCCACAGAACAGAAGTCCAGTTGGTCAATCTTCTTTATAAAACTTGGTAAATTTGTCATGTCCTGGATGACAGAGAAATTACACCAATAGTGATGTATAAACATGTTGGATGGTTGCATGATGGTACCAATACTTGAGTTTGTTTCTACTAGGGCTGGGCAATATGCACCCCCCCCCCCCCCCCCAAAAAAAAAAAAAACAAAACAAACAAACAGATTTTTTCATCCCAAATTTGATTTTAATCGATTTTGTTTCCCACTTAAGTGCCTCTGTTTCAGGTGTTGAAACAGATTTGTTGTACTCCTGCTTTTTGTAGCAAAAGCCTTCAAACAGATTTTGCAGTGAGGTGTTTGTTGCTTCAAGTCCGAGGTTGCAAAACCTAACCAGTTCCAGAAAACTGAAGACAGTGCCTTTTTTGGCAAGATCCTCTTTGCTAGCTGCCATATTGTCATGTTGTGTACAAAGTGCCTTGAGGGACAGGTGAGCTCTGAACTACAGAAGCCACAAAGAGCGCACTGGTCGGGGAAAAAAAATCCAGATTTCCCCAAAGTTAAATCGTTATAAATGGCAAATTYGAATTAATTGATTAAATCGATTTAATCGCCCAACCCTAGTTTCTACTCTTCAGTCGCTACCATTCCAGAAGAGCAATTCTGCACCTGGGTAGGCAAGAAGCTGCAAGAAGAAATGTAATCATGTTGATGTGAACGAGCAGGCAAATAAATTAGATCTGGTATTGAGCATAAAGACTTGCAGTGCGAACGTAACCTACAAGTTTGGCTTGTATTTCTGCTGTCATATAAGCAAAATAAAATGCCCTTCCAACATTATTTGGCGCTTTTAACCGTGACTAAGGACAGACAAAATCTGGAGATAAGAAAAATAAAAAGATCTCCAGGAAAATGGCCAAATTCCTAGTAAGCTCGTCACCAAACACCCCTCACCCTGCAACAACTTAACTGAGTAGAGGCTAGTCTCGGGAGCCCGTAAAAGGATGAAAAGAGATTAGGCCATTCATAGCAAAGATGCAGGGCAAGGTGGGTGGATTGGGTGCTCGATGGGGTGGGACAAAAAATAAAAAAAATTTAAAAAGGCGAGGAGGAGTAAACTTACAGATCGGCCATATGGCGACAGGCTGAGTCCGACAGGGGAGGTACTGCTCAGGTCAGCACTAACAAACGCGGTAGGTGGCGACGCAGGCAAGGTAAACTCAACAAAGCCTTTCCAGGGACTGCCCATATTTTCCCATAAACTCGAGCCAAACTTGATAACTTGTCTGAATTTTCCCTTGACTTCTAAGACAAACTTATGTAACCACCCAATGATACACCGGTGGACGTCTGCAAGGGTGAAGAGAGGAACAAACATAATGGGTAATGAAGATAGGACAGCCAGTGTGCCAAGTGTCATAAAAAGGATAAAAAAAAATAGTGGCCTTCAATTTGAAGGAAGGTTGGAAAAACAAAAGAAATTAGAAGAAATTACTCAAACGACAGAACAGGACGAGGGTTAAGTTGGGTGTGGGGAAGCAATCCAATCATTGAATGAAACTGAACCACCAGATAAAGTATATGAAGAGGGCGGTGACGGATCTGTTCAACTCACTTAAGTGTTGTTCGACTCAGTTTGACAATGAATAATAAAAGTACAAAGAGCAGTTCAATGTCCCCCTCTGCTGGGAAGGAATACTTATCTGTGTAAAATCAGCTAAAAACATTGACTTTCAAAAACTAGTAAAAAGACCATAAAAACAAAACCAGTTTCAAAAGAAAGGCACAAAACTGAACATATTTAATAAAGTTAGATGCTTAACTCAAGATAAACTTACTATTTGTGACCTGTGCTGGGCAAAAAAGTTGTTTTTAAATCTCAAAATCTACAAAATGATGCATAGTTCGTTGAAATTTTGCTATTTATCATGTGGCCTGGCAACAAAAAAGTTTTGTTTAACAAAGTGCCAGTTTGAAAGCTCACTTTTTGTTGGTCTGAAATGCTTTATGATGATGCTAACGTTATATGGAAAGGATTTATTTAAAGCTACAGAAGGCGACAGAGAAACATTGTCAATTTAAGGAACAAATTTAGGTTAGAATTGCATAAGGTAAAGGTGACATCTCACTGATTTGCTACCATTTTTTCAACATTTATCAGTGTGGTTTTAATTACAGCTCTTGCCCTCTCGAGATGGATCAAATACATTGKTTTGAGATGCACACAATGACTTTGAGACCAGACTGACAGAAAATTGGTCGCCCAAATATTATGAACGTGTTGAAACTCGAGATTGCACACCTCTGTGATGCACAAGGAAGCTGGAAACCCCCCACAAAAGCCCAGAGACATTCAAGAAACTCCCTCAAATACTGTTCACCAACTACCTGAAGCTCAGTGAGATACCACTTCAAATGAAAGAGCTAAATGCTTTAAACATGGCAGATTATATGCTATGAAGGTAAAAAAAAAAAAAAGACTCACCTTAACTGGTCAACTTTATCTTTTAAATCTCTGGATCTTGATGACTTTGCAGACCTCTTCTCACACACACGTACACAAAGTTTAAACACACACACACACTAACACGTTTCCTGCACAAGTTCTAGATGGTTGCATAAAGTAGAAAAAAAAAGGAAATTGGGAGAAATCTAGCACACAAGAAGGCAATTGCAGGTGCGATAACACCGCTTAGAAAAATTACAAAGAAAACAGAGGGGAGGAGGAGAAGTAGGGGGGAAGATGGGGGTAACAACGGAAGGGATCTAGCAGATAGCAGCCCACTCTACACCCTGGTGGTGAGTCGGCAGCGTAGTAAGGATGAGGAGGGCTAGGAGCAGCGTTGGGACGTGTGCTTTGTCAAAGCTGTTGAGTAGGCACAAACTTCTGGTTTCAGATCAGTTTTCTTCTCAGAGTAAGCTTGGGGCGTGGGATTGCTTCTCTTCTCTCTTGTTTCAGTTGGGCAGATGTGCGTTGTTCTTTGGTCGTTTCAGGATTTGGTTCCACGTGATTTTTTTTTAAATCCTCGAAGTGATCCTTTTTCCACCTCCCGCTTGTCTTCGGAGTTGCAAATTTTGTGGGGAGGTTTGTCTTCAGTTCCTTTGTTGTGATCTGAACTTGAAGCAGTTGCRGATGGTACAAAAATTCAGTTCGGCTTCACTTCATACTGTTGGGAGGGAGGGAAAAGGCAGTCAGATAAATATCCATGGCTCCAACTTTAGACATACTTTTAAAAAAAAAGTGGGGGGAAATAAGTCATGGGTTGAAGTTTGCAGTGACGACTAAAACAAAAACAGAACACTGGATTCTTTATTCCAATTTTTACAAAAGGACTTGGTGAAACAAGTTCTCCACAGAAGTTTGTTGATGAGAGGAAAATGCCATGAAGCAGAAGCCATGAGCTGAAAATACAGCRGGCCCCTTTAATTCAAACAACAGTACAAAACAAGGCCATCAGTTTTTCCAATAAATTGTAAACCAACCTTTACTCTAGAGTTCAGATGAGGAAAGTTAAGAATGGGGGGGGAACAATATGGTTTTATCATATACGCATATTTGTTCAGTCAGAAACCCCACATGTAGAGTAGAGTGCTGTTGACCCAAATACCCTGCTCTGTAAACAAGTCGGCCGAGCCCTCCTGCAACACGATACGCTGCTGTGATGGTGTCGCAACGACTCAGTCCTACGAAAGGCCACAACGACAAGTCACTAGCCTCAGCTGAGTTTTGAAAACAAGGGTATTTTTTAAATGCCTTAAACTAACAAACTAAAAAAAATACACAGCCAAACCTGTGTATCATGTGCTGTACAGAAACTAAAGTGACAGCACACAAGAAAAATCATGTGCAGATGGTTCGCAAGTGTGGTAAAGGTTATGTGCTATAAACAGAGTTGTTTTCAAGTAGCCTCAAATGAGATTAAATGTTGCGTCTATCAGATAGCAACTTTCTAATCTGCACACAATTATTGTTTAACCCCGTTATTTGTTAAATAAAATATAAAAAAAAAAAAAGGACAACAATATCCCTGATTAAGACTAGGCCTGAAAAGAGGACAGTACACGTGACTTCCCCTCACCTGGAACCTGAGCCAGAATGTTTGGGTGTACAATACCCCGTGGAAATGTCAAGCTTTCAATATAAAAAGAAAAGAAAAAATGACTAAAATACCAAACACGATTCACACTTTATATTTCTTATTGAGAAACAGAAGGGAATCATTCTTATCTTTATAGCTAATTTAGGATCTACTAAGTCCCAGGTGTTAGCTACTCTTTTAAAAAAAACACCGTCACAGCGCTACATAGCTGCGGGGTGCGTTTTATTCTATTTTGGTTAATAAACAATGTCGAAGCTTCATTTTTTTTTTAAAAAAAATTAGCCAGCTTATTCGATACAATTCAATAAAAAAATAATCTGTATTCTTTCATGTGACGGTCCTTGAGTTTAGATTAACATAAAATATATTAGACAATTTAAGTGACACATAACTATACCAATGAACTCGTCAATTTATCACGTAAAACACACACAAATGTGCTTTGATCATCTCGTGTTGCGAGAAAAATGAAAGCAGAAACATCGAGGCTAGCGGCACTAGAAAACAAAGAAACTACGTGCACGGCTTTTAAGTTCCGCCTGTCTCTTTTACGCTTACAACCTGAAAACCTACAATGTAGTGTCGTGTCTTTAGTACGGTTGGTAGGTTTTAAGAACGACAGTACGACGTTGTAAACACTTAACAATGTCACTCTGTCGTTTTGTCGTGTTAGCTTGTTAGCTAGAGCACGCGCTGGTTGCCTGCCCCATGAAAAAACAAAAAGCAAAAAAACACACGCACGGTGCCCCCACCCAGGCCCAGACTTCTACGTGACACCAAACGCGAGACAACACGTTCAATTCGACAAATTCGCCGTATATTACAGGACAAACGGGTCACTAAACATCCAAAATATCTATTTTTTACAGTTTCACAAAGAAAGGAAATTAGTAAAAACTCACCCCAACAGCTTTTAGCACTGTCACCAGCGCCGCTAGAAGCAGCACGGCACATTACGTAGTGATTTGGGAGACGGCTCCCGCGATACTTGATAAAGAGAAGCGTGCGTCGGTACTAAGTTCACGCAATGACTTGTGGGAAATGTAGTAAATATGGGCCTATTTTTTGTATGTAACGTGTAATTACCCATTTTTAATTTTTGTTTTGTCATTCAGTGGCGTTTAAGGAGCAGTTATTTTCGTAATAAAGCTAAGAATAGTAAAAAAAAAAGTTGAAAGCGTTTATATTACTGAATGATTTTTTAAAGGGGTCCACACCCAATGTAATATACTGAATATTTAATCATTTGAACATAGAATACTCTCTCCGTTATCAACTTGATCATGTGTATTTATATCTCCCWTTATTCGTGAATTTATTATTTATTTTGAAGCGGAACGCAGCAGGGATGGAACAAGACCCGGTGTTGTGTCGAAAAAACGATCCTCTGCCYCAAAGAACCCCTCATTGGAGGCCCGTTTAAAGGCATCTGTAAATTGTATAATTAAAGTTACTAAAAACACAAATCCTTTATTATTTTTATTTGTTTGCTTGTTTTCTGTGGTTTTAGGTTTACTCAAATTATTTGTGGGAAAAGAGTGGTAGTACGCTTCCGGTAAGGGAGGCGCTTTAGTGTTCCTTTTTTTGGTACAACACAGGAAGTGACGCTACCCTTTCCGCTCCACAGGGACTAACGAAGTTGACAACAAAAGAAAGACTATTTTTTTCTCCATTTATGTGTTTTTCTTTTAGGTCTATCAATAAAATGTTAAAGGGGTCTTGCATCGAAATGGGTAGTGGTCCTGTAAAAAACATTTGAGCCGTTTTGGCTCGTATTAGCCYGCGAAAGCCACCATTTTAGCCTCGTATCTGAAGCTACTACTACTAGCTTACATTACTAACGCGACTTGACAGTGTTCAATAAATGGCCTGCACGTTAGAGAAAGTGTTGTGYGATGCTCGGACGCTTCTGGATAGGTTAAAGGAACACGATACGGCTGCCGAGGGTCTGATCGAGCAGTCCGGGGCTCTCAGTCATCGAGTTCAAAGCATGAAAGAGGTCGAGAACGCTCTTCCAGACAAGGTAAGCTTTCTCCTACAAGAATCATAACAAAACAATGACACAGGAGGTTGTGCTTTCAGCTGTTTGGTTCTGTAAGATAAAGAGTAAAAGATAGATGAAATATGAATGAATGAAAATATCTATTTCAAAACAGATAAAACAAACAAAAAATTATATARGAATAATATATGAAATATACCAAAGGAACACTATACCTAAAATAAAACACAGAAGAGGCTTCTGATGCGTCTTCCTTTGGTAGTTTATTAGAATAGAATCGACAGCCTTTTTTTTCCTTCAGCGGGGAAATTCAGGTATTAATCCTGCTTTTTGCTTTTTCTCAGCACACGGAAGACAGTTCAGAGATCCAAGAGCTCACAAAATACAAGCCTCACATTCTTCTGACTCAGGAAAACACTCAAATTAAGGAGTTACAGCAGGAGAATAAAGGTAAAATCTTCCAGTTTGTTTCGGTGATTCTATAACTTCTGTTTGACATCTGTAACAATGCTCCTCATGATTGTCTCTACAGAGTTATGGCTGTCTCTTGAAGAACACCAGTACGCGTTAGAGCTGATCATGGGTCGATACCGYAAGCAGATGCTCCAGCTGATGATGGCGAAAAAGGAGCTGGACACCAAGCCAGTGCTTAACCTTCATCAAGACCACGCTAAAGTAAACCAACTTTTTTTTTCTCCAAGAGTTAATAAAATTATTTTTTTTGTAAAGTCCATAAAAAATTGTTTTCTTATTCCAGGAAGTGCAAAGCCAAGTGGAGCGAATATGCGAGATGGGTCAGGTGATGAGAAAAGCCATGCACGCAGATGATCAGCATTACTGCTCTGTAAGAGAGAGGCTCGCTCAGCTGGAGGTGAGGTCGAGACCACCCAGTCTTCTGGTGCCAAGTAACCTAATAGTTACAAAATGCTCTTCCAGTTGTTTTGTATTCATACCACTTAACTTTTACAGCCACTTGTAGCCCTCTCCTCCTTTTTTGAGATGCATTGTTGCCAGTCACTAACATCTCTCCATCAGCCATGGCTCAGTGTGATACCWCCAAAAAGGGCCTGTGACATGCCTGTCCTTCAAATACAAAAATGTCAAAGAAAGCATCTTCATACTTAATAAAAATGGCAAAGTACACATGATTTTATCCATTTTGTCACATAACCGGCCTATTTTCTATTAAATTTGGCTCAGCCAAAGTGAAACAGGAACATCAAAAGGGAACTCAATGTTTATTAAAACAAAATTATTTAAACTTTAACTCTTCTTCGTCTCTCTTTGATGGCGACTAAAAATAATCTAAAGAAACATCAGAATCTATTCTACAGTGTTTTGTTAGCTTTTGTAAAAACGCTCTGTTTACATGCYGACATTCCCCTTTGACATMACTTCCTGTTTCTTCRCATGTAAATATCTCAACAACTGTTCATCTCAGCRACGTGAAATTTGTTTCGCAGCTTGTTATCAATGCGATCTTTCCAAAAATGCATTCATGTTTATTACAAAAATTTGATGTCACAGGCACTTTAAGTCATTTGGATGTTACATTTCTTCCTCCTTCAGATGGAAAACCGGGAGCTTCGAGATCTTTTGGCCATCAGCAAGGGTTCTGTGAAGAGCGGGAGCGAAGAAACCAACCAGCCGTCAACACCAGCAGCAGTGTGGGAACATTCCCCTCAGGCGGCGACTGACTGATCAGAACACCTTCAGACTGAAAGAAGTCCACAAATAAAATAGAAGACTGTTTTTGTACGTAACATTCTAGTCAACAGAAACGTTTCCCTGTCGGTCTGTTAATATGATGCGTCACTATGTGTAGTTAGTGTCACTGCAGTAAGTTTGGTGTGAATTCCACCTAAACTGTGTGTTTAAAATGGTCAGTTTCTGGTTTCACTGATATGTTTTATATTTATCTGAATGCTGGAGGAACGGTGAAGGGTATTTCATTTCTTTTGTTGGCGCAGACATACGTTTTAAGAAGACTSCTTCTGTGTCTTGGGCGTACTGTTACAGAGACATCTAGAATGAGTAAATGCTGACAACCGTTATTAAAAACATATTTTACAGTCTGCGTCACAACTAGTAAGACTTTGTGCRCGCTGGCAAGTAAGCAACGATTTGCGATTTCATGAAAAGGTTGCTGAGGAGTGCACATAAAATGATTTTTTTTTTTTCAGAAAAAGTTTTTAAATGTTGGGTCTGACATTTGTTTTTTAGCAGCCGTCTCTGTAGGTGTTACAGCCTATTTTAAACGTGCAGTTCTGCTGTTGATTAAAAAAAACGAATCTGTCCTTTTTTGGACCAATTTTAAAATTGTAATTTATAAAAAATAATTAAAAGTTAATAATTGCAGCTGCATAAAATGCACACAAAATGTTTTGAAATGTTTCAGTCTGGTTTAAAGCCTCATAAACTGCACTTTTAGGCTGTTCGTCTGCTTTTAGACCTGGAAGCTTTCCGGCTGGACCAATGTGTCAAAGGTTTARGTCCTTCCTGTCTGACAGGAGTTTCTGTGTAAGCCTATGTAAGAATCAGTTTTTTTCTCCAGACCCTCTTTCATGGGGTTCCTCAAAGATCTACGCTTGGTCCCATTTTATTTTTCCATCTGTTTGCTACCATTACGCTCCCTCTTCAATTAAAAAAWTTTTTAAAAAATTTGATTCCTATGCAGACGGCACTCAGGTCCGTCTATAGTTGAAGCATAAATCGTTCTTTTCCATTAAAACCACAGTTCAACTGCATCACTGAGGTAAAAGCATGGATGGCTTCAAACTTTCTAAATTGAGAGAGAATAAGACTGAAGTTACTAGTTTTGGTCTCAGTGGAAACTACAGCACTTTTTTCTACAGAGGAGCTAGAGCTATTTGTAATTTTAACAAAAAATAAATTTATATATACATATTTCAAATAAGAATTGGGGTGATATTTGATTCAGCTTTGGTAGTTAATTTATTATTATTATTATTATTATTATTATTATTATTATTGAGTCATCTTCAGTGAAATCATTTTTGTCCTATTTTTTGTGACAATGTGTGATTCATTTATCCTGACTGGGTCCTCAGTTGTCCAGAGAGCGTCACTCCTAAACTAGCTGTCCCTTCATAACAGACAGGCTTCAACTCTTGGACGTTTTAAGTCTCACCTTAAAATAAATTTCTATAATTCATTTTATTTTGTCTTCCATTTTTTTAATAGTCTCTTGCATTCTTTTTTTTTGTTTTGTTTTKTTTTKTTTTTTTTTTTTTACTCTTGCTTTGTGTTCATCACTTTGGTCAAATGCAGTGCTAAATAAATTTGATTCACCTCAGGAAATTAGTGTTGGTTAAATCATTGTGTAATGAATTAATGGCTCTGTACTATTTTTGTGTAAAATAAAATTAATAAAAAAAAACAAATATACATTTTTGTGAGCTTTGTCTGAAACTATTCGTGCAGGTCAACTCCTTACCGCAAGGTGGCGACATAAAGGCAGGTGACGTTTGGAAAATACGTTCATTGCTGGTTTTTAAATGAAAAAAAAATTGTCTGTTTAAAATTACTTTTTAAATATAGCCGCAATATCCGTGTAATAACTTTATACGTCATATACGATGTGATACTTCTTTATATTCTACGTTTAATTCATTCGAATTTTGTATTTCCGACAACACGTGAAAGCATCACCAGAGCAGTGTTTTGTCCCTGTTAGCTTGGAGCGCAGCTAAGTATGTCCGAGAAGGAGCTTGGGAAAAAGTGGGACCGATGTCTCGCAGACGGTGTCATTAAAATCGGTAAATATGGCTGAGTCCTCGGCTCATAACGTTGATTTATCCCGGGTTAAAGACTYAATAAGCGGGTCATTCAAGCTGTCATTGACTGAGCGAGATGCTAACTACTAGCTAGCCGCAATGGAAAAGGACAACTATGACTTGTTAGTTCAAAAATGTGTTTCTTGAGTTATAATTTTGTTGTTTTCTTGCTTGGTAGAACACGACCAAGTGTATATAAGTGTTAGTTATGTGATGAGTATCGCTAACATAAAATGCTTTTTTTTTTTTAAAATACCTTTGCCAACCAGTTACTCATCACATGCCTAAAAACACGAATAAATATGTATTGTGATTCCACTTTTGTACTCAAACTTAATCAGTTGCAGATATTCGTCTTGTGATGATTTCCTGAAAGTTTCATTAAAATCTATCCAGTGGTTCATGACTTACCCTGCTAACAGACAGTGACTCTTAACTGGTTAATGGTAGCATTTAATACAAAGATCCTGCTCAGTCTGTTCCCCCTCAGAATATATTGGGGAGCAGTCTCAGCTACTACCACACCAAATTTAAGATCAGTGATTGTCAAACTGATTGAGCTAGTAACATTTTTGTGTGTTTTTTTTTAAGTTAGTTGTGGCAGCCATCTTGAGTCAAGCTGACTCAGATTTTAAATGTACATTTAGAAATTACTTTCTGTATATTTCATTGACATTTTGGAAACACACAGATGTGTAACTTTATGTGCATCAGAGGGCAGTGCATGCTTTCAAATAATGAAATTAACATTGTAGTTTATGAAGTTCTTCATGTTTCAGGTACTGGCCTGGGATTAGGGATCGTCTTCTCAGTCCTATTCTTCAAACGTAAGTAACGTTGCTGGGAGGTTGATCGACAGATTTGCTCACATGGTCACCAAACCATGTTTTTAAATGTCATTCATAAGTTCAACATTTTCCAGCCCATGCATGTTGTTGTTGTCAAACCCTGTTTATGTTTTATTCTCACTGTTTGTAAAAGATGTAAAACGTCTGTATATTTGTAGGGCGCACATGGCCGATTACGTTAGGCTCCGGAGCCGGACTTGGCATGGCCTACGCCAACTGTCAGAACGACCTGAGGGCACATTATCTGCAGCACATAAGCCAAAAGGTTGGTTTTGGTCGCATTTTGTCTCYTTAATTTGTTTCAGCTGGAACATCTGCTTCTGGTTTGTTCAAAGTTGAATTCATGCAGACGCAGAGATTTGAGCCATCGTTACGATAAAAGCAAGAGTCCAAACACTTGATGAAAAACGATATCCTGTTCCTGATTCCAAAGAATCTGTGATGACAGATCATTATATCAAATTGTGTTATGGGAAGAACATGTCATACTTGTGGATTTAATTGTGTCGTGGCTACTGACAGTTAGGAATGTTTCATTTTTGATTACTGAGTATAACGTCATTTTATCTGCWTGTGACACGCTATAACGTTCCCTTTTTCTGTTTCTATTTGTTTTCCTCTACAGGAACAGTAACTGCAAGTCGTCGTGTCATTTTAAAGTTTTGCTTTWGCAGTGATTTTGTCTGCGGGAGCCTCATCAATCATTTGCACTGGTCTCCAGTTGGATTGGTGTCTGCCTGTTGATTCTCTGTCCTCTGTATGATTTGTATGTGCCTGATCAGGACAGTCTGTTTTTATTTAATAAAATAATTATAACAATGAAAACGACTCATGGGGTGGTAATTACATTTATCACAGTACGCTTTATAAAAAAGAATTATCTTCAGTTTGTGGTATTATTATATTTATTTACAAGCATAGTTCAAATATTGAATAAATGCTGGTAAATAAATGGTAGATGGTCTATTGAAAGGAAATCTGTATCGGAAGGTCAGAGCCATTTGAAAGAATCAGATATCAGTATGACAAAACTAAAATCAGTGCATCTATCATCTAGWACAGGGGTGTCCAAAGTGTGGCCCGGGGGGGCATTTGTGGCCCCCGACTTCAGTTCAAGAATGAATTTGTCACCCCMCTGCACAGGTGTTTCATATGGAGACTTTCTATTTATTATTAGGGTGAATTTATCACAAAGTAAAATCTTACAATAAAAAATATTGGCAACAATACCAACTAGACATGGGTTTTTACACTGTAAAAACAAGTGTGCATTGCCATGTAGCATGTCATTGCAGCATGGCTTTGCCT
>NW_013952530.1:1464552-1465845 GCF_001266775.1 Austrofundulus limnaeus | reverse complement strand
GTACCATATTGTGTAGATGCAGCAGGGGGCAGTATTGGACCAATACAAGACTCCATTGACTGCCATTTTGCATGCAATTTATTAAACATTAATATTTCAAAAATTATAAGTTTTACAGGCACCAAAAGGCATAGCCATCATTTGGCACAGGGGCTTTACAGATATAAATTACAATGGCAGCTCTAGGACAAAGTATGCAGGAGGAGAAGCATGGCAAAGTTGAGATGACTTGGATGGGAAACGAATCACAATAGTATGCATTGCATTGGCAATGCRCACTATTTGTCTTTAAATAACCAGGCACTTGGCTTTTTCCACATCTATCCAGTGACTTCTACTCAAACGCTGATTTTGCTGCATGTCAATCTGCTTTTAATTAATTTATTAAATTCATCTGAATACAGCAAGCATTTTCAACAAAAGAGTGACATAAATCATCGTTTTATTCATCAGAATTGACTTAATTGGTTTATTTTTTCCCCGGCTGAAACCTAGAATATTGCAAATTCTTTCAATATGGGAAACCTGCAAAAGACTTCAAGTTCTGGATCTAGATTAATTTACGCATCCATTTCCAGCAATAATTCTGACTGTTTAATTAAAGTATTCAATGCTTAGTTTATTTTTGAGCAGCTAAAGGAAAAATATTTTAGCCCTCAAGTGCTTCTGTCTTTATGTTTGGAGCTTTAAAAAGACGTTTTAACCAGATAAATTATATTTTCTGTAAAAATCAGCAAAAGTGCAGATGAATCAGATTTACTACTTACAAATAAATGATGAGAAAATTGGCTGCAACTGGAAACAGGTGAATCTGGCAGGGTGACAGGAGAGCAGGGAGTGACTGAGAATTCAGGAAACATAAAGGCTGATAAAAACACATAATATGACTAACAAAAACAGATTCTGAGTTTGTCAGTATTCAGGGTCCATACCCATGTTTCACCCATGTTTTTTGGTACTTATGTTCCAGCAGAGGTGTATAGTAACTAAGTACATTTACTTAGCTCTGTAATTTTACTAATTATTTTTAATTGTAACTTTTACTTGTATTTCGTTACATTAAAAAAATTAAAAAACATACTTTTACTTATTTAAAAATTGAACACCTACAGTAGGTACACATTACTAATTTAAAAATGACCAGAACTCATCACTCTAAAAAATGAAGCGTTGACTTTACTTAACCAAGTTATTCAATTCAATTCAAAAATACTTTATTGATCCCAGAGGGATCAATTAGGTGTTGTAACTCATTGAACTAAAAACTTATAGTAGATGCTGATGGCTGTGGGC
>NW_013952530.1:1452515-1463552 GCF_001266775.1 Austrofundulus limnaeus | reverse complement strand
TTCTGCTGGGGATGGTGTTGTCCACACAGAAGTTTATATAGTCAGTCACACACTCAGTCATGGCAAAGGGCCTGTGACATGCTTATCCTTCAAGTACAAAAACTCAAAGTAAACATTAATATTTAAGAAAATTAGCATAATACATATGATTTTACCCATTTTGTCTCATAGCTGTCATATTTTTTCTTGGAATTGGCTCAGCAAAGTGAAATAGGAAGTGACATCAAAGGGGAACTCTAAGAAAATAAACTCTAGTCTTTRTTTATTAAAGCAATATGATTTAAACTCTTCTTCAACTCTGATAGTGACTCAAAATAATCTAAAGAAACATCAGATTTTTCTCTAATTACTGTAGCATCACTGTTTACAYGCAGACATTTCCCTTTGACATCMCTTCCTGTTTCTTCACATGCAAATATCTCAACAACTGTTCATCTCAAGGGCGTACGATTTATTTTGCAATATGTTATCAATGTTCTCTTTCCAAAAACGAATTCACATTTATTACAAAAATTTSATGTCACAAACRCTTTAAGGTCTTAGTTATTTMTTTTAAGYACTTTATTATACCTCTGGTTCCCATTGGGACCCCCTCTCCTTRTGCTCCCCAGTACCTAATTTGTTCCCAGGTACTTATGTTCCCCGGTATAGTACCTACGTTGTCCCGGGGTTGAAAGATGCTTGGCTCCYTCTTCAAACATCTTTTGAAACAAATGAAAAATATACTGAATGACAGAGCAGGCATTGTACCAGGGAWCAGGGTCATTCCTTTGTTCTCTGGTACAATGCTTGCACTGTAATTCAGTAAATTCTTCAGCATGTTTATTTTTTTAAATTAAAAAAAGCCTTATATACAATCTTAGTGTTTGCTTTAAAAATCATTGAAAAGCGAAATACGGTGACTACTGAATGAAGAAAATATTTAGGAAGCATCCAAGTCATTACCTGTTATTTGAGCTAATGGTGAACAATTACCCATATCTTTGTCTCATTTTATTTTTATGCAAGTATTAGTATACAAAAAAGTTTTATAACAAAATATTCACACTGTCTTTTAAAAGTATAACTATCATAAATAAGTGGTTTTTATATTCCTTTTACACAAATTTGGCAAGTTCACTACAGTAAACTAATGTTCTGTATGATGAAAAACAACATGAAGATATGAATTAGAGTTTCACTGACTTCGGGTACAAGAAGATGAAGATAAAGATGCAATCATGTCCACAATCATTTGGAAATTAAAAAAGAAGATGTTCACACAATTACTTGCTAATTGCAGCAGASCTACAGTAGTTGTCACCCACGTGTCTCTGCTGTCTAACAATATATTTATATTGTCCCCTAACATATTCACATTTTATTGCGTTACATAAGTAGCAGGGTTTTCTTGACACTGATGAGAGGGAAAATAAGGGAATATATGTGAAATACATTGCTAAAGCATCAAGGCGATGGTTAGAAGTCACAGAATGTTTCTAAAAAAAACCTCCAAAACAATACCAGGCTTGTCTTGGCCCGTGGGAGGCACATCCAGAGAAAAACTCTCACAAAACGTGGGAACTCCRTGCAGAAACCATGGCTTATTTGGAACCAAACCCTTTCAGCTAATTACTGCAAAGATGCTAGTTTAAGTTATGTTGTTAAAGAAATGTTATTGTGTTTGGAAGGCAGCAAAAACTGTCCAAATATTTGCACCAGTATAATCTAAAAGGGTTCTTCTTTGTAGAAACGTATTCAGTCAAACTCTTATTTATAAGCAGCACCTTCACAAAGTGGATCCAACAGTTTGTCATTGGCGCCCAAAACTGGATGTCCACATGCAGAAGGAGAACCATCAACATCTCGTACTGAAGAAGTCCTTTGGATAAAAGAAAAAGAAGAACCCTTTCAGAGGACCTGGATTACATGCATCAGAACGTTCTAATAAAATCCTTTGAATTCAAGAAAACAGTCAAAATCATCAAAACATTTAAGAACTGAGATGTGATCTGAAAAGTACGACCAAATATTAGGGCCACATAACAAGATTGTTTTCATTATTTATATGAAAAGTCATAATTTACGAGATTAAAGCTGTAATAATATGAGAAAAAAGTCATAATATTATGAAAAAAGTCATAATCTTACATGACATGTCTATTTTCCATTCCTCATTTCCTCCTTGTTTTCCCCACACCTTCTGTGGCCATGTGTCTGTTTTTATAAAGTAGTCCGCAATGACTCGGGGTAACTGTTAGATTAATATGCTTTTACCCAAATTAGCTACATGACAACTAAATTTGTCAATGCATGCGTCCATTTATCTTATAGTCATTTGCACAATTTCTAAGTCCTGCTAGTGATAATTTGATGCTAATGTGCTTAAAGATTACCGTAACTATTTATTTTAAGCAATATTAAAGAACAACATAACAAATTGCTCAACATTCCTCATTTTAATGCAGTGGTAACTGCATGCTTTTATAGTATTATGACTTTAATTTTACTTTCTTACAATACTATGACTTTAATCTCGTAATATTATTACTTTATTTACGTACAACTTTAATGTCATAATATTATGACTTTATTCTCATAATAAAAAAAAACTTGTGTGGCCCTAATTGTTGTAGAAATTAAAAAAAAATCATTGTAGAAATGAAATATAGTTGTCAAAAACTATCATATTGAATAAAAAATGCTCTTGCAGGTATATCTGCATACAAATATCTTTTGTTTGAAAATGCTTCATCAAATTTAAATTTGTTGTTGAACAAACAAAGCCATCAGACTTTCACAAATCGTAACAAAAATATTAACGGTCACAACAAAAGTGGATAAAAACACCACAACCAAACAAGGAGAAAGACCACCCACACAGTTCCTATGATGCAGAATTAGCATATCCTGGCTGTGATTGTGCATGGTTATGCATTAACAGCCCAACGCTTTGACACGCTCTTTCTCAGTATCTGTGCGCTCCGGCTGGGAGACACGCTGGAGTGGCTGCCACAGGGATTAACAGCATCCAGCGGATGTGGCATCATGAGGACCATGATACCCATAAAGCACTTCTGAACAGAGCCCGGCTTGCTAATGAGTTTTATTTTTTAAGTCTTTTTTTTTTTGCTCCTCTTCACCAAATCCCAGAATAAAAAGCACTTGTGTATGAAGTGAAGAGCTCCAGCTCAACAAAGGACTTGCAAAAGATSAAATCCACTGACGTGAGGTAGGTTTTCTGAGAATTTCTTTCCATCCTCAGCGGGTCATCTCAGTGGCACAGCTTGTGTACRTGTTGTAAAGACTTTGTTTCTCTTTGTGCCCTCCTCCAGCGCYTGTCATCATGCTGCTTAAAAGCTCTCTGCTAACGAACGACTCATTCTGGGGCTCTTAGCCGTGTGTGAGGCAGAGGCATGCTGGCCAGAAACGGAGAGATGAGAGAAAACAGTTTTGGTGATCTTTGGCACAGAACGTGAGCCCACTCTGCTTGGAAGGGATTCCTGCCRATATGGAGACGTGTACCCGTGGAGAAAGCTGGACTTGGTCGGATGGGGATCTCGTCAGTTRTTATTTTTATCTGACATCTCTTGAGTGTAATCTTTTGCAGGATAGAGGAACCACTGAGTGAAACAGATTTCGTTGATTACCGCCAGCCGGCACCATGGCTGACTCTCACTTGTCTGGCTCAGTGGGAAGCTCCAACGGCAGCTCTCCCACCACCAGCGACTGGAACGTCGCCGGCAGCGGCCCGTGGCTGTTGGCCTTTATGCTGACCGTCATCATCCTGGTGACGATCTGTGGCAAYGTATTGCTCATCGCCTTGGTGTTCGCCCACCGCTCTTTGCGCTGCACCTCAAACTGCTTCCTGGTTTCCCTGTTCTTCTCYGATCTGATGGTGGCCCTGGTGGTCATGCCCCCCGCCATGCTCAACGTGCTGTGCGGGGCCTGGGTGCTGTGGCCCGCTTTCTGCCCCGTTTGGCTTTGCTTCGACGTCATGTGCTGCAGCGCGTCCATCCTCAATCTGTGCGTGATCAGCCTGGACCGCTACCTCTTCATCATCTCGCCGCTGAGCTACAAGCAGAGGATGACCCCGCCTCGCGCTCTTCTCCTGGTGGGGGCTGCTTGGGGCTTGGCTGCATTGGCTTCCTTCCTGCCCATYGAGATGAAATGGCATATTTTAGGCCACGGGAAGGAATATCTACCGATTCCTGAAGCCGGTGTTAGTAACATCTCTATTTCTGACAAACTCTACCCAGAGTCCTACTTTCAGCTTTCGCCATCAGGAGGCGTGTCATTTCAGTGCCGCCTGCAGGTCACCCTGCCCTTTGCTCTGGTGGCGTCTGTGCTTACCTTCTTTTTGCCATCCAGTGCCATTTGCTTTACCTACTGTCGGATCCTCCTGGCTGCAAGGAGACAGGCAAAAAGAGTTGCAGCACTGAGTCAYCCTCCTCATCCGCATCCCTCCCTCGAAGAACCTTCCCGGCCTCCTTCACCTACGTCTGGTGTAAGGCAAGCTCAACAGGATGGATACGACTGCCGTCATCAAGGGCCTCCTGTGTCACAAAACGAACCGGTAAGAAAAGTCAACCAGCCACGGTGACATTGTGTCGACCACTGAGCAAAGTTTTTTATTATTATAGACGAGACATTTTCTTATATGCCTGTTGAAACTCAGCAGAGATGCTGAAAAGGCACCTTGACCTTTAACTAGCAGGAGTAGGAGTTAAGCCTGAGAGGACACAAAGCTTTCTATCTAAAGTGTCTATTCCTTGACATTTTAAGACAACACCTAACACTTTTCACACAAACCTTTCATGTCTCATGCCATTTTCTAAAAAAAAAGAAAAGACGTTATTACCAAAAAGTTGTTTTCCTTCAAACTACGCAAGCACAAAATTCGGCCTTGAAAGTATCTATTGACCATTTAAAAATATATTTTTTCCCAGTAAGTTTTAAAAAACACTCTGCATCTTAGAAACTCTGCTTACAACACAAAGAACTCGGGTTTCTGCAAAAGGCTGCTAATTAAATGTAGGAGAGGAGAGGACATTCAGAAATAAACCTGAGCTCAACCTTTGAGTGGATTTCTGCAAGGCTGAGTAGAAAAAAAAACATTACATACTTCTTTTTATGAGTTTAGAAAATGATTACCCTCAACCTAAAAAAAGAATCCGATGCTCATTCGGTTTAGCTCAATTGCAAGAAAATGTGTAAAATGTATAATATTCCCATCTGTGAGGATTGATGTCACCCAGTTTATATTACAATTTGGTGATGTCCATATAAGCCACAACTAAACAAGTGTTGCTAAATCAGTTTTAACTTTGCTTTGCTAAGGTTTCTTTAAACAATAACCTGTTTTATCAAAATATTTTATGGCTCAAGTGTATACCACTAAAGAATAGTAATAAAAAAAATAACACCGAAATAAACTTTTTTACTGTTAAATAAAAGCATAATGTACACAAGATTTGTAATTTAAATTTTAGCATACKGTTTCAAAAGAAGTTAGCTTAGCTTAGTCTAGCTTAGCATACGCTGGCTTAAGACTCAAAGGGGGACAAAAAAATGCAAAAATTTATCCAAAAAAAAAATACACCTATTAAAACCAATTAAGATGCACTTAATTGGTGCACAATTAAGATGCACAAGTGAGTTAACATTTTACAGAGCACCACAAGGAAATTTATTTGATTTAATTTTATTTTTTTATAACTCTTAGAGAACTATAAAACAGTGGTTGAGCAAGTCAAAGTGCATTACGGTGATGTTGTATTACTGTGTTACATTAGTGGCTAGATTAGCTTAGCTTAGCATAAAGACATGAAGCAGTGGAAAAAAAGGCAAAAACCTCCCCCTAGTTTAGCAAAACTACACGACTGCTAGCACTAGCATACTAAATCACCTTTTCTATTGTTTTTACTCTCCGTAGCCTTGTGTGAACAGTGAGCGGCGTCTCGCACACAGACAGGGTCGGAGGGCACTGAAGGCCAGCCTCACTCTGGGAGTTCTTCTGGGGCTTTTCTTCAGCGCTTGGCTGCCCTTTTTCATCACCAACATGGCTCAGGTCAGTGGAGCTGCACTTGAATGGCACACTTTGTGTGGTCAGTGTACAAGGAAAGAAGTAAAAGCAAATCTTGTATTTTCGTGTTACATTAGTAAAATGTCACCCACAGATTGTTTTGCCCTCCATCTCAAAACATTTTGCTTCAAATAATTCAGTGTTTTTTTTTTCTCAAAAAAATGTATTTCTGTGACAAAGAAAAAGTGTAGAAAACCAAGAGCCTATTTAAAAAAATAAGATCAAGAGAAAACACTTGGATACCATTCTATTTTTGTACTGGCCAGCCTTGGCGTCACTGCCTTGCCAAGCCAACAGGGAAATAAATTGGCATTTCAGCTTTCATATGTCTGACTCATTCCTTAGCAGAGCAGACAACCTACAAAACTACAGTTTACAATTGCCACRTTGTTGACATTGCTAATTTTGATTTGATTGGACTGAATATTATTCAGCCAAGACACAGGAAGTAACAAGAGCCTCCGCCAGACTAAATGACTGTCAAAAAAAAAAAAAAAAAAAAACAGCTTAATTTAAATCGTCAATGACACTTGCCCTGTTTTTCAAGATTTTGGAAGATCAAGTCATTCTGATATCCCATCTGTGCCCTCTTGCTTTTCTTCTGCATAACATAGAGCTCAGAGGCTTGGCTGTCAATGCGCTCCTTTTCTTTTCACACTCAATGTGGTGTGTGAACCCCCCCCCTTTTTTTTTTCCTATCCCATTCCCACCGCCTCCCCGTCTCATCTTGAAAGTATTGGAAGCTGTACTCTAACAGCTGTCTCCTTCTTCACTGCCGCTATTTAAACCTTAAGGACACATTTAAGATCCATGTTTCTAACAATCAAATGCAAGATATTATTGGAAGTTTTAACTGAATTAATGGACCTTTTGTGCTCAGGCTGAGTGGGCATGCTTGTGCTACATTTCTTCTATAAAATTTGGATTTTGCATAAACCCATCAGTTTATTTTCTCAGTTGTTGCCCACTTCAAACAGACATGGTTTTGCAACAAGACAATCTGCTGCTGTGAATTTTACCCTAAAACTAATTCACTTAAATAGTTATGTAACCATTGATAACTGGAACATTTTGTCTTTTGATTTAAAAGTATTACAGTTATAGTATATTTAAGGGTGCTTTACGGGATTAGTTATTGTGCTCTGTATGACAAAGGTTTATCTTATCTTATTCGAAATGATATAATGTTGAGGTGGTGATGTTGTGTATTGTTTGATTAATTTATTGTCGGTTTAGTGTGTTTTTTTCCCTTTTGTCTAGTGTTTTGTAGGAGTTTTAAGTTGATTTACATTTTGGGGTTTTCAAATGGATGTTTTTTGTTATGATGTTTGCACTGGCTTTTAATTTTTATTTATTTATATTTTCATTTTAAATGTGTTTGTTTATTGATTGTGTTGTGTTTTATTTTGTGTGTTAGGCCCCAGGAAGAGTAGTCTCTGCCTTGGCAGAGACTAATGGTGACTTTAAATAAAAAATAAAGAAAGAATAAATAGCTAACAGCAGAATAATTTTTTTATTTAGTGGATTAGGCGTTTTTTTTTTTTTACTAACTTTGAAAACTGTTAGCGAACCAATTAGCTTCTGCCAAATTTTTTACCCCTTTTTTTTTTTACAAAATTTTATTGTAAATAAAAGAACACAGTTACAAAACGACTATATAAGAGAATGACACGAGAATTGTGTGGAAACCCTAAAGTCTCAGATATCACATCATCAACAGTTTAGTCAGTTGTCTTGTCTTAGCGGTTAGCAATTAGCTGTTAATATGTCTGCTAATTTTGGTACTTATTTAGCATTAACTTTCGCAAAATGTATTTATTTATTTATTTTTACACTTTTAGCACTAGCATTGCTATAGTTTTTGTTAGGGGATTATGAGTTTGAGTTAAGGAAGCTAAACTTTTTGGGTAGCCGATAGCAATCCCCAAATTTCTGCCTGAAAATAGGCAGTATTTTAGGAATTGTTTGCCCTCTCTTGAATTTTTTACTTTCTTGTAATTGAGTTATACAAACATTTGTAAAGAACCATATCAAATTTGACCTGTAATAATGTTTTAATCCCTTATTTATTGCCTGCTACACTTTTCAC
The DNA here is from genome assembly GCF_001266775.1 of Austrofundulus limnaeus. Classification (NCBI taxonomy): domain Eukaryota; kingdom Metazoa; phylum Chordata; class Actinopteri; order Cyprinodontiformes; family Rivulidae; genus Austrofundulus; species Austrofundulus limnaeus. Next base: position 1,455,399 of record NW_013952530.1, on the reverse strand, counting down.
TGTTCCCATTCAGGCAGTGTGCGACTGTGTCCCTCTTGAGCTCTTTGATGCCATCACCTGGCTGGGTTACTGCAACAGCACCATGAACCCCATCATCTACCCGCTGTTCATGAGGGACTTCAAGAGAGCTCTGGCAAAGCTCCTGCCCTGCTGTTCCTCGCGTTCGCCGAGGAGGCCCTCGCCTGCGCTCTCCATCTCCCTGCGAAATTCGGGAGAGCCCAACATAGCCAGCAGCCCACCCTCGCCTCTGGCCTTCGAACCCACGCAACCCCCCGCCACCGCCACGGACGCCGTCAACCTGCTGGACGCCGAGCATGCTGGGATTGAGCTGCCTCTGCTTCTTCCCAATCAGGTTGACACCCTGGACTGAATAGTTATGGAGGTAACCATTGCAGTGCAGGTTTAAGAACAACACAGGGTACGTTCACACTGCAGGTCTTAATGCTCAATTCAGATTTCTTGAAAAAAAAATCCAGTCTTTTGGTGTAAAAGTTCACATTACATTTTAAATGTCACCTGCATCAGACGCCTGTGTGAACGCTTCACGGCACTGATGTGATGCGCAAAAGATGTTCCGTCTAGTTCGAGTAACCCCCAGCTGCAAACCGCGGAACGGGGCGGGGTTGGATAATAGGCGGGGTCAGATGTCTGACCCCGCCCTCAACTCTAAAATTAACCTTTCCCAATGTTTCAAGCCTCATATTCCGACAAGCTGTCACCACGCGCACTGTACGTCTGACCCCGCCCCGATCCGTGGACTGCAACGGGGGGGGGGGTACTTGTCTCGTTCAGCCGGCTTGTTTGTTTACAGAGTTAGCATGGATGCTATTTTTAGCACATCGAATCTGAAGTTGTTCAATCAGAGCCGATTAAATAATTATCTGACATGCTTGTTTAGTTCAGTGTTTATATCTGAACCTGCCTCTGACCGGATGCTCCGGTGAAGCATTTTATTTTTGGAACGAAGCAATGAGCTAGACATAAACTGTCAATTRAATAACTTAGGATCGATACGCTCGCAACTGAGGCTGAGTGTTATTATCATACTATCTACATGGAAAATTAGGCTACAAGTACATAGACAAAGCATTTGGACTTGTGTTTTGGAGCTGTAAACACATGGCGCTACAGATTTAAACAGCATGACTTGAGGTTAGTGTCTTTTCGATCCTTCACCCCCACCTCCCTGATGAAAAGTCAGATGGAATGTGACACGAGCGTTCACACTGCAGTTGCTTTGAAAACATCAGGTATGTATCCGATTTAGAACCACATAATGAAACGGTCTGGGTCGGATTTGAAAAAATCGGATTTGTCGGGTTCAGACTGTCATAAAAAAATCGGATCATCAGCACTGTGGCGCGTTCCCACAGGAGTCTGATGGAAGTCGCATTTAAAATGTAATGTGAACGTTCGTGCCAAAAGATCAGATTAAAAAAAATCAGAATTGAGCATTAAGACCTGCAGTAGCCAAAGACTCTTCTCATCTTTTTCAGGGAAGACCTTGCATATTTCAGCAAGACGATGCTAAACCACACGCCGCATTCATCACAACAGCATGGCTTTATAGTAGAAGAGTCCAGGTGCTGATCAATGTAAAATTAAAGATAGTTTCCAGTTATCAGTGCTACTATTCTGTATCAGTTCAACTGAACCGTTTCACATTTCTCTTGTGTAGCAGTAAAACAGGCCACAAAAACAACACATTTTCTGAACTGCCTCCAGCCATATGGAAATCAAACTGTTGTGATCATATCCATAGCAACCAAGCTAACAGATTAAAAATGAGCAGGATGAGAGAAAAGGATGGAATTGTCACTGTTTTCATAATTTCCACAAATAACCCGCAAGACACACAAAAACAGCAGGGGGATTTGATTTCACAGTAGGTGTAGAAAACAAACGAGCAAATCATCATTTTGAAAACTACAAAATGTACAAAACTCTAAATAATTATTATTAAATACTTACAAGATTACTTCTAATTTCATTGAAATACTAAGATAAAGGTTTTTGTTTTTCCTAAAAGCTGCCATATGAGCGCACCGCTTGTCATTGTGTTGAGAATGAAATTAATATTCGGTTCAAGTTGACGCTTCTCTGTTGCAGAAAATAACTCTGAGAAGATGAGCTCACACAGAAGCAGCTGGTTCTGGAGCAGACCCTTCACGAGTTTGGATGCTTTTATTTGTGCAGGTGCTCTTCGGTCCAGTTCGTGTCRTTCCAGCTCCAAGAAACCTGTTCATCGTCGGGGTCCTCGGCGCCGCCACGCTGCGTATTAAACTCTGAGGATGCTTCGTTGTCAGGGGTGTCCTCCTCTTTGATAAGAGCCGCACCGTTCGGGACGGACTCGGTCTCACCTAATGAGTCCAGCAGATCTGAGATGTCGGGGATGTCCCAACCATCACCTGCGTTCTCTGTCTCTGTCTCTTCATGTGGGGGAGTCTCAGCGGGGCTTTCTGTCCCGCTCACATGTTGCTCCTCGGTGGTTTGGTCGGGACTGTCCACAGTTCTCTCTGTAACTTTTACAGACCGAGGCAGGACGAAGGATGCTCCGGGGACTTCTTTGGTGGGGATTCCTACTGCCACCAGGATGGTGTCCATCTGACGCATGTAGTCCAGGTGACCTTTCACCTGGAAACAAAAACACAAACTCTCATCCGTGGTTTTAAAATGACTCATAACTTGGTTTAAGTTTGATATTACTGTACATCGGTTGAAATAAGTATTGAACACGTCACCATTTTTCTCAGTAAATATATTACTAGAGGTGCTAATGACATGAAATTTTCACCAGATGTTGGTAACAAACCAAGTGATCCATACATACAAAGAAATCAAACCATAAATGTCCAGAAATGTTTCATCTTCATCATCCTGGTAG
>NW_013952530.1:1448583-1450893 GCF_001266775.1 Austrofundulus limnaeus | reverse complement strand
CTACCAGGATGATGAAGATGAAACGTGGCTGGACATTTATGGTTTGATTTCTTTGTATGTATGGATCACTTGGTTTGTTACCAACATCTGGTGAAAATTTCATGTCATTAGCACCTCTAGTAATATATTTATTGAGAAAAATGGTGACGTGTTCAATACTTATTTTACCTGCTTTATGAGATTTGTAAAAGTTTATTTGGTATTTAACGACTTATAATTCAGCAACTGTTTTATACTCTCTACTTTATGTTGGCTTAACAGCAGCTTGTGTGTTTGTCATATAGAGAGGGGGTCCCTTAATGCTACAGCCTCAACTGTTGTGTTCTCACTGCTGCTCTTTTTACACAATAAATATCCTTATTGCCCGTGTTTGTGTTTGTCTCATTATATAGTAGTAGTTGAGAGTTATTCCCAACACATAAATTGAAACTCTGTTTTAAATGTGACCTAATATGACATCTTTACTTTAGGAGTTTACGCACTGCACGGCCCGCCCCGGCTTCGTCGTTTTTGCATTTGCCTTTTAGGGCCGGATCCAGCCCAACTTCTGGAACCTGGCAAGGTGAGGTTCCAATCGGGCCGGGCTGACCCAGTTTTATGTCATGTACTGCTAATCATTTGATTGTTTTTTTTTGCAGACGAGTCTGGCAAGTCATTAAAAATCATATAGATCTACTAAATAGCAACTATTTTCATAACCTTATAATGTAACAACAAGCTAATAATGCTAGCTAATAGCTTACCAGTCGATGTCGTCTCGCTCTAGCCCAGGGGTGTCCAAACATTTTGTCACATGGGCCAAAATCATGAAGTTAGAAGGACTTGAGGGTCAAAAATATTTTTCCTTTACCTGCTCAACAATAAAGTAAGCATTGAATACTTTAATTAAACAAATAAAGTAGTCAGATTTATTGCTGGAAATGGATGTGTAAATTAATCTAGATCCAGAACTTTAAAAGCATTTTGTAGGATTCCCTTATTGAAAGAAATTTTGCAATTTTCTAGCTTTCAATTGGGGAAAAAAATAGCCCAATTTAGTCAATTCTGATCAATAAAATCAGGATTTAGGCCACTCTTTTGTTGAAAATGCTTGYTATGTTCAGATAAATTTATTCTATAATTTAAAGCAGATTGAAGTGCAGCAAAATCAGCTTTTGGGTAGAAGTCACTAGATAGATGTGGAAAAAACTATGAGCCTGGTGATTTAAAGACAAATAATTGGTATTGTTGCCAATATTTTTTATTGTAAGATTTTACTTTGTGATAAATTTGCATTAATAATAAATAAAAAGTCTCCATCTACATCAAACACCTGTGCCGGGGGGACAAATTTGTAAACAAATTAGTATAACTCTTGAACTGAAGTCAGGGGCCACAAATGGCCCCCGGGCCACACTTTGGACACCCCTGCTCTAGCCGCTTGTTGTTGCTGTATGGCCAGGTACAGCCTTCGGTACCCCGCTCTATTTTGCATCGCCATTCGTCGTCTAACTCTACGTTTAAGTATCCATTCTTGCACTGCAATCTGTAATTTAACTACTTGTATGAACAACATCAAAACAGTCAGGAGCTCAGTGGCGGCGTCCATTGTTGAGTCGCAAACCAAATGATGTCACTATCCTAATTCGCGCATTTCTGGTAAGAAGTTCACACCCACTTTGAGGCGGCTCTCCACAGAGTGCGAAACAAGCAGGGCCGGGCTGGTCTTGGTGCCAGGCCGGGCCGTGCAGTGCATAAATGTTTTTTGTTCTCCTTGAATGTTCTAAAGACAGCAGAACCGTCCTGTGAAGAAGTAGGTGGAGTCTCAGCTTGAGTTACCAGGTGAGGGGCTGGACTCAGGTCGGGGTGGGTTAGAGTGCTGTTTGTGACATCACAAACATTGGTGTTTGAAAACAGGTMATTTCAAGACACAAAAAAATACATTTACTTAWAGTAAAAAATACCCCTGAGTGCATGTTTTTGGTGCTTGGACTGTTTTTAGAAGCAGTACAGACCTAACTGTAGGTTAAAAAAAACAGAAAAAAGTGTATTTTGCATATTAGGTCCCCTTTAAAATCTTGCCATTAACTGTTTGTTTGTTTTTTTTTTTAGCAAAGAACCTCTTGAACAAAATCTTCAGAAAACAACAGTTACGTGTACATCTACAGTCTCATAAGCTTTTGGAGTTGACTTCATTCAAAATAGATGCCACACCTAATTATACTTAACCAACACAAAAATGCTACAGTTGTACAGATACTGAGTTTGGTGGGCTGAGACTCAACCTCAAAAAAACAGTCCTGATCTGCATAATGTCCTTTAAAGTTTGAC
>NW_013952530.1:1446447-1447551 GCF_001266775.1 Austrofundulus limnaeus | reverse complement strand
TGTGTTGACAGAATAAATTTTTTATATAAAGTATTTGTACAAAAAATAACCTTCAACTTCTGATCTGAACTTTAACTTTTTAAATTTAACTTCTTAAATCAATTTCCATTATTCACCACAGAAGAAAGATCCACGTTGATCATGCGTCGATCCTGAATGTTGATTGGCTGCAGCCCAGCGACGGACAGCTGCGCGGACGAGCTGCGGTACAAGTAGCCGAGCAGCCAGTCACCTCTGACGGACGGACATTTCAGAAAGTCATTTATACAAACAGCACCACTGCCACAAAGTCTTCAGGATGTAACAGAAATCTTTACCTGCAGTATCCATTAACTATCTTTCCAGCCACCACTTTCGCCATTTTCTTCCAGGACTTCTCCGAGCCGTCTACTGGCGCTCCCAGGAGGACCACGTCCTCCACCACTCCTTCACTACCTGAGAGTTTAAGTAAAGAGATTCATCATTTTAATAAGTCAGGATGAAATGAGTGAAATCTCGTCTGCTTAATGTTGCAGATGTTAAAGTCAAGACGAGTCAGGAGTGCTTTGTTCAGTACCKTTATCACTGGCGAGCTCCTGCAGACAGTAGTAGATAACTCGAGCTCCGAGACTAAAACCTATGAGGCTGACGGGCCGCTTCCCCTAAAACACAAACATACGCAACGTGTCTGTTTATTTTTACTATTTTACAGACATTAAAAAGACTATAGAAAAAAAACAAGTTTACATGTTGAACAGATGAAAAATGAGATGAATAATTTCCATAAACATGACCCATCACATTGAAACAAGGATTAAGTCCAAAAGTGGAATGTGGAAAAGTAGGAAAATTTAGGGTTTTGATTTTAATGTGTGCAAAAATTGCATTTTGTCTGAATATAATGAAGTAATGCCTTATCAATGTATCATTTGAATGAATTGTGTGAAATATAATCCTAAAAAAAATTGAAGCATTTTTTTGAGCAGTAGCAACAAAAATCCTGATTTTGAGGATGTAATGGAACTAATACTTTTATGTTTAAGCAAGTAACTCATACTTTAATGACCTAGGTTTTCATGACATGCTGTTCATCTGCAGATACAATGATTAAAGTCAGAACAAGAT
>NW_013952530.1:1438846-1445595 GCF_001266775.1 Austrofundulus limnaeus | reverse complement strand
GTTTTACGTATTATACTTGAATAAATACGGTAGTTGGGTCATTTTGTCCAAATTTGACTTAATCCTCATTTCGATATGATGGGTCACAAATGTGTCGATGAAATACAGAAAATATAGAAAAGAGGTGCCATACCTGCTGCCTGCTTCTTAAAACTTGTGCCAGATGTTTGCCCACCTCAGCCGAGCGGTTCAGACAAACACACCAGGGGTTGTCAATGACACTGGCTGCTGCAAGCAGCGAGGCGGGCCACGTCAGAGCCGTCACGATACCTGAATCGGAGTGCGGGGTAAATACATGTAGCACCAGGTGAAAATCAGTATCCAGTAAGAATCAGAATACTTTATTAATCCCCGAGGGAAATTACAGGTATTACAGCTGCAACCGTTCAGATCAGAGAAATGTGAAAGGAAGAAATAAGCACTCTAGAATAAAATAAACAAACACCCAGGATTACAAAATAAGCACACTTATGTACACATTAACAGTGTACAATAAAAATAATAGAAATATTAAGAAAAATATGTACAGCCTGTCACGAGAGATGGTGTTTGGTATATTGCACGTTTGGTCAGTTTCATGGGTAAAATACAGTAAATTAAATATAAAAAAAGACTAAAAATAATACAGATATATTAATGTAAATGTACAGATGATCTAGTTTCACACGTTTAGAGAGGAGTTATAGAGTGGTGACTAAATGCAAAGTCCCCTCCTGTCCCCCGTTACCTGAGAGCACAGTGTACTTCAGGGCTTCCTGAGCCATCATGCTGACCAGCCCGTCCAGCAGAGAGGTCATGGCTGAGCCCAGGTCCCTGAGGAAACGTGACTCCCACACCAGGCAGTACTGCTCTCCACACTCGCCCAAACTGCACCACGGAGCCTGGAACGAATCTGGAACACAGCAGCTGTGCTTCAACGTCAAGTGTTTTTGCAGCTATTGTACGAGAAGTGTGCGTCGAGCAGGTAACAGAGAGTGTTTCAGTGTTTGGTTTTGTGTGAAAACAATGTTTACTTTCTGCCTACTCAGAATTGCACTTTGAAAATGGGAGCAACTTAAAGTAAAATTAAACCCATCATAGTGACATGACTGTAGYAACACAGAAGACAGTTTACTTACTGTATTTCCCACTGCAGAGCCAACCTGTCACTGCTATCGTCAGGTGAAGATGTTTCCCCGAGTTCAGTGGCAGGAATTTAAACTCTTCTATTGCCCCGACACACTTATTCATCTTATATCCTGCAACGTATGAAAAAAAAAGATTTTGAATGACACATATGCAGATTGTGATTTTTTTTTTTTTTGGCAAAAATCTCAGCATAAACTCTTCCCACACAATTATTCAGTGCTGTTACCAGTCAGCCCGGCTCCTGCTGCTCCAAACAGAGAGGCCATTATTGCGATGCCAGCAGCAGATCCCAGAGCAGCGGCGCCTCCGGCCCCCAGAACGGCACCGGCTCCAGCTGCCACCAAAGGTGCAGCCAGTCCACCTGTCACACCTGGACAACARAGAGTCTGAAATAAAGCCAGTGCAGAGTTTGAAAGTAAATCTCTTCAGATGACTTTTAGCCATTTCGCTGTATATTTTAGCTGATGTTTGACATGAAACAAAGAGGAATCACCGATCACGGTCCCTCCGCCCACTGTGGCTAAACCRATGAGGAGGTAACGCCGGAACTTTTGCCTCCTTTCTCTCTTCAACCGCCTGGATGACTCTTCTCTGGTGGAAACAGAGTGACACAGATTAGTCTGGTGACTGTTTTAATCCCTTTAAGATAACATCTGGGAAACAATAAGCTCCTTGTTCACACAACGACGTTATCTTAATGCTAGCATTACATTAGTTTTGTATAACCACACTGAACACTGTTTAGAAATATTGTTCACTTCAAAAACTGCTTTTGTCTTCTTATGCTACTTTTAGTTTTTAGCTACTGTTCTGCTACCTCTAGCATTCCTTTCGCTAATTAGCTTTTAGCTTGCCTTTTGCTACTTGTAACTGCTTTTATATTTTAGTTAGCTTTAGCTACTTTTAGAATTTTCYTTTAATTTTACTGTCCACCTAGCCTTTGATAGTTTCAGCTAGGGTATTGATATGTTTAGAAAGCCTTCAGCTACTTTTATCAATTTACTTTTAGCTATCCTTTTGCTAAATCAGCTTTACGCCTGCCTCTTGCTACATTTAGTTAGTAGCTTACTTTTTCCTGCTTTAAGATTTTAGCTAGCAGTGGCTTTTTTATTTTTAGAAAACCTTTCCAGCCKATAGCTATCCTTTTGCTACTTTAGCTTTTAGCTTGCCTTTTGCTACTTGTAACATTTAGCTAACTTTTTTACAACTTTTAGATTTTAGCTAACAGTTATTTTTATTTTTAAAAAATAATCATTTTTAGCCTATAGCTAGCCCTTTGCTACTTTAGATAGCTTTTTGCTACGATTCACTTATTTTTGTTAATTTTATCTTGACGTTTGCTTTATTTAGCATTTAGCTAACATTTTGAAGCAGCTGTTATCTAGAAAGCATTTTTCTACTTATATTTTACACAGGAGTTTTGTTGCTTTTGCATTTTTCAGCTCTAACATTACGGTTTCAGTTTCATTCAGTGCTCCCCATAATTTTGACATTTTCTTTCCAGCTAAATGTTCATAGCTTCAGTTGTTAATAAAATCTAAAAGTGTCTGACTTTTTAGTCGTATCTTACTCGCWCTCCTCTCCCGCTTCCTTCAGCTTTTCTCCCAACGTTTCCTCGAACTCCTCCAGCTGCTGCGGAGCGACTCGAAGCAAACAGCTGACGTGACGGATGAGAACCCTCGCTCTGGCATCGTACTGGCCTGAATCCAAAACAAATCATCTTACAAATAACAAGAAGCTTCTTCTGTATTTGTAGCAAGTTTGATCTATTTAAGAGACTCTCACCATCTTTGACAGAAAAAGACACCAAATCCTGCCACACAAAAACAAAGCTGGTTAGAAAAGGTGAATTTAATAGCAGCACAGACCACAGAAAGRAACTGTCGGACACCTGGACGATCGGAGTAGCTCCTGCTACCAGCAGAGGATCAGCCTGGAGGATGGAGAGAAAAGTGTCAGAGCCCTCGGAGCCCAGACCCGACAAGAAAGCCTCCATAACTGGCTTCACCGACTCGTCCAGATCCAACCAGCAAACCAGCCCGTGCAAGTACTGCTCCCTGAACACACTGAGAAACAAGAAGTCACAGTGATTTTAAATTGATACGGGTTCTGAATGTTCAAAATGTCATGATGTCACGATCCTCTACCCACCTGTTTTCAGGACCACCAAACAACTGGCTCAAAGAGACGCCACACAGTGCAGCAAAAGCAAACCGGCTCTGTTCGTTCAGCTGTCTGCTGATGATTTTCTCTGGATCTCCATCACACGAGGCACCTTCTTCTTTTCCTGACCCTCCAGGGTCTCCATTAAAAAAAAAAAGAAAGAAAGAAATTAGTCCCATAAATGAGTGCGCAACTTGTGATAATGTACTTTTAATCAATGAAAAACTGAATYGATGTGTTCTGCAATAAATAATAGGAATTAGACATGAGGACAATAAAAACTTGATGAAAGGTAAAGCAAATGAATGCTACCTTTATTATAAGAAGTTCGTGAAATTTATTTTTTAAATAACATATTTTTCTGTCTGGCMTGGACACAAGTTAATATTTTATTATTTTAAAGGGGAACATTTTATAATTAGCCTAACAACACAGACAGCTTTGTATTATTTTTGTATATATATATTTTTTACATTTGTCCCAATATGCAAATATGTTAATAAATATGTCAAATACCAACTGTTTACATAGCTTCACAAACTGCTAAATTCAAAGGGATTTTTTTTCATACAAATAAAACAATTATATAATAATAAATTGTGCTGTCCTGATTTCAACTTAAAGGACATTTGATTGGTTGTAAATGTTGCACATTACTGAGCAGAAACCTTAAAGATGGGTTATTAGAAAGTATAAAGACTGCTTTTTATAATTAATGTAGTTTAGTGGATAATCTTTAGAGCCGAATTTATCAAAACATCCCCAGTTTTACATAGAGCCTGGTGTCACGGTCAGTTAAATAACTTTAATGCTAAATATCTAAGTTTCAACATAAACTGTCAGCATTTTGAACGGAGTTTTGTTTTCATTTTTAGCTTCTCTGACCCACAAAACTGGGTTACCATCTAACTCTGTACTATCTTTCTGATGAGGTGGCCTGAATTCAGCACATCGAGGCTGCTAATTTAGGAACTACATCTTTTCATTTGTCATTATCAAACTTTTGTCTCAAATAAMGATAGTGTTTGTTACTTGAAATGAGTTTGAACAAGCCGTAAACAACAACAGCTGTAGTTAATTGAGTCGGTAAATACAAAAATAAAATAGTTACAACAGTAATTGTAGACGATGTGGCTGATTCATTTTCTTATTTTAGACCACAAACGAGGAACGAATAAAACATATTTTGGTTGTACCTGGAGAGAAATCGGTGTCAGCACGGCTCATTTTTTCGTCCATGATTAAGTTTCACATCTGAACTTTTGATGCTTTCATGAACTCGTTCGAAGCTCCGATATTACAACTTCTTTAACAGTAACTCGTTCCAGTTGCTGAAACAGTAGGGTTAAGATGTTTTTAAATCCTAGATTTATGGTAAATAAACTATTTTATAATTTTTAGGGGTTTATTTGACGTTCACACTCACGTTTTTCTATTTTTCTGTATGTTTTTTATTCTATCTTTTGAACGTTTAATATTTACGAGTGTTTMTGAACGCATCGCTCACTCACAAGTTTAAAAAGACGTCACTTCCACGTTCTTCACGTTAGGCAGAGGTTGCTTTGACTTATGAATCATTTTCTCATATAAACGTGGCAAATTTTACACATTTAACTTAAGAACAAAACTATTCGAAATCATTTTTCTAAACAAAATCAGCAACATTGTTATAATAAAAAAAAAACAATTTCTTCAAACAGAAAGAAAACCACTGAGCCTGTGAGATGTAGTGTTTTACATCTATGGCCAGCAGGTGTAGGTGTAGCATCTATTTTCGTTCAACATACCTGTTTTATTTGAAGAACAGTTCTCCCTTACCCTTGTTTTAAGAGTAAAACTGTTTCTGATTTCAACTATTTTGTAGGGGTGTTGCAGAATCATATATGCTTTAAATAAATGTTAATAAATTTAAGGGCTGTTAATTTCATTGTAACACAATTTAATAGTTTAGCAAATATCATATAGTTTATTATAGATTATTTATTCATTTATTATTACTTTACTTACTATTATAGATACTGCATGTRTTTCAGTTATAATAAAGTAGAAAATATTTTGTGATATAATAAATGTCTAAATAAACTACTCTATGAGCATAATGTTAGTATACATAAGGAGCTTGGCTATTCTTGCTCAGGGAGGCACAAACATTGAAAGCCAAGAGCTCATGAGTTGTAGTAATTATTGTCATTATGTGAATTTAATTTACAATTTAAAATCAAGTTTTATTTTAAATGAACTCAGCGGTGGGCCAGACAGAGCTCACCCACTGGCCCAAAATGGCCCCCGGACCACTAGTTGAATAGGCCTAATATAAAGTTTAAAACGTTATAAATTGGTACAGTTTGCAGTAGTTTTACTGTAGATGATTAAAAAGTATAAATGTGTGGATAAATCTTAAATAAAATTTTTAATATTTTAATTGTCATGTCAAGAAAAATATGAGCTTGAATATAGCAGTCATTTTCACATTTTAATCTAAAAAATGCTTTTAAAATACTTTTCATTCTTCGTTTGACGTTTGTCCTCGAGCAGATTTCCTCTTTAGGTATTGGCCGTCCGCTCCTCTTCCTCTCGGTCTGCTTCGTCAGCTCATACAGGCTCACCAGCCGCTCCTTCTTTCCTCCTGGTTTCCAGTCTGATTTATTAGCAATGAACCAAGAGGCCAAACATAGCAAACACCGGAAAAGTGTGCGAATGTGCGTTAGACCTCCAACCAGGTCTGAGTGTAACGGAGCAGCCGACACAATATGCTGCTACTTTGTCAAAAATAATATCCTGGACGTGTCAGATGGAAGTCTGCAGAACCTGTGAGAGCTGTATTCATCTGTTTGGGAAAGGCATCCTGTTTATACAGTCTGCTTGATGAGCTCAAGAGTTTTATAAACACGTCTTTAAATGTAAGAAAACAACAGCTTCTTATAAATGAGCTGCTGACAGTCTGGATTTATTCTTCATATGGATATAAATACTTTAAAGCTATGTCCCCTCAGTGCTCAAAGTTTCTCCAGTTTTAAATCATTTTGGCTCTTTTGTTTGGCAGATTTATTCTAATCATGATTTTAGGAATCTGACAGAAAAACGCCAGGAGGTATAAATATATTGTACGTACAGAACAGTAGTGGGCTAAGCACACATCCATGAGGAGCACCAGTGTTGATTGTTCTGGAGCTGGATGTCAAGTTCATGCCTGTCAAATATTTTGATTTTGTTCTGTTTTCGGTTGAAATCACTAAACTGTGTTGTCGTAGCTGCATGTGAACGCTGACATAAATTAATAATAAATAAAAACACATCTGTGCTCCGCTTTCCAGGCACAAAGTGCTTCCACTTTTTCTCTTATCAGATGTGGAGTTTCAGGAGCTGCTCCTGTTGAATCAGACTAAAGTCAAAAATAATAACATTAATAAGTCTTTTTTATTGTTATTTTTGTCATTTTTTCTGAAATTACCTAAACA
>NW_013952530.1:1431467-1436419 GCF_001266775.1 Austrofundulus limnaeus | reverse complement strand
TGTGTGTGTGTGTGTGTGTGTGTGTGTGTGTGTGTGTGTGTGTGTGTTCAGTCATACAATGGATTACTCATTGAAAAACAGTCAAACCTCAAGCCAGACGAGTTCAAACACACCACCCCTCCTGTCTGCTCTGATAGCATGCCGCTAACAGACAATGTCAGACCTTTTCTCCTCTCTGTCAGAGCAGGGAGCTGAGTGAAATCAACACCGGGTGGACTGTGTGACCTTTGGTGTGTGTGTGTGTGTGTTTGTGTTCATTCATTACATTAAACAGAGGGACCAGGAAGCAGCGAGGCGGATGATAAAAGAGAAATCTGAAACTGTAAACCTGTGCTTCAAAGTGAAAGGTGCAAACTTTTAAGTGGGGAGGCGGGCCGAGGATGTGGATGACAGGTTAACGGGCCGAACAGACGGCCTGTCATCTTTCTGTCTGTGGGGAGATCTGGGTCGATCCGAGTACCTGGTGGAGCATTTCGATTAAAAAAAAAACACGTGCAACATCAACCCCACCCTGAAAAAGCCGAGACTCGCAATGTGAATCAAAACATCATCAATCCATTATAAACACGTTGAAATCAGGAAATTGTATCAATTTTTAGTACTTTTTCCTAATTTCAAGGCAGCAACACATCTCAAAACCTTTACAGAGGGAAAAAAGACTGTAAATGTAGTGGTACAAATAAGAAACAGCCAGAGGAGCATTTTCGAACTAATTAGTTAAATTGACAACAGATCAGAATGAGGACTGGGTATAAAAAAGAGGTTTAGAAAAACTGATTCTCTCAGCAGTAAAGGCAGATTTTCACCAGTTTGTGAAAAACAGCATCTAAAGCAGGGGTGTAAAACAATATTACATATGTGGGACAAATTTCAAAACTTGGTCCAAGTTATTGTTGAAATCTATTGAAAAAATGCTATATATCAAATTATTCTTATAGAAAAACAAATAATATTTTCCAAATGATATTTTGGTTTGATACTTTAGTCTCAAGGTTCAATATTTTTTCCATRCAAAATAAATGAATAAAAAAATGTCCATGCCCTTCTTAACTCGTAATTTATTGAAATTATTTATGAACTTTTGTTTAACCACAAAAGTACAGTTTTCAAATTAAATTTTGCTGAAACAACGAGTTTCTCAGTGGATCTGTGCTCAACAATGCAGCCTAGATGGAGTAGTCGAACACAGATCCACTGATCCTTCAACACAGCATCTTCAGAAGACAAGCTGATAATTTTTAAAATATGTATTGTTTGATACATAGGGTGTATTGAACCAAAGCAACGTATTGAACGGTTCGATACAGATACATGTATCGTTACAGAACATACATAACTTAACAAATAAAGAAAAAAAAACTACATTAGCATTTGTTTAGTTTGTATCTCCTTTTTTAATTAATTATTTCTTAGAGAAACATTTTCTCTTTGAGAAATAATAATTWAAAAAATATACATTTAATCACAATCCAAAAAGAAAACCTTCTCCAAACATCCAATAATTTAGCTTTAAAACAAGAGAAGATTACAGAAAAAGATAATGAAAGTTGGTTCTCTCTGGCTTTTTCTGCACCAAAAATTAAAGATGAAATTTCTCAGCTTGAAAGTTGAGAAGAATGAACTACAATACAGCGACAAAAAGAGAAATCAAAGTGGGGCCAAAAAAATATGTTAATGGGGCCAGATTTGGCCTGCGGGCCTTGAGTTTGACGCATGCGGAGTTAATAATCAATTTTAAAACAATAAAATTGATTTACAATGTTCCATTGTGAATAAAATGTTTTTTTTTATTTTAAAGAGAGAGAGATTTACAAGTCATTACATTCAGTTTTTATTATATTTGACGTAACATTTCAGGACTGGGGTTCTTTTAACAGCTGTCTTTACTGATGTTTGTCCAGGCTCTCCGTCAGAACAAGCACACACACGAGACGAGGTTGATTTTTTTTTTGCTGGTTTCCAGATCCTCCCTAAACCCAACCTGCCCTGACAGATCTGGTGCGGCTACACTTGTAATTACAACACATCGCTGCATCTTCAGGCCTCCAGACATACCAAAAAAGTGACTTCAGATGTTCTTTTTTTTTTCTTTGTTCATCAGCTTGAGTGTGTGTTTCTTTTGCACACAGGCGTGGAAGGCAGCTGGGAGCGTTAAGGAAAAAATGAACCATAAACTGCAGAAGAATCACAACAAAAGGGGAGGAGAGAGAAGAGACAAATATCCAGCTGTTGTCCGCAGTGACCGAAACACTTTGGCCAACGAGCTAAAAGGGAAATGATGCAAAAGAGAGCAATGATCGGCTGGCACTGTTTTCAGTTAAAAGCCTAGAATTCCCTCCATGGAATGCATGTCACCATTTTCACGCCAGACACGTGACGGATGATGTCATGCATAATCCCGTGTCATATCATGAGACCTTGCAGGAAGCGTTGATGCTTGCAGGATGTGTTAAGGTTGACTCTCAGTTTCAGCAAATAGTAGCTCAAGAAGTGACTGAATTTTAGATATTTTGTGTTCAGCTGTGGCRGCCATCTTTATTGCAAATGTTAATGGGTTACAGAGCTAAAATGAGGGATMACTTCCTGAGCCTTTCAGTAAAATCTATCCAGCGGACACTTGTCTCCCACAGTCTTTCACAGCCTGCAGTGTGTGTTTGTGTGAGAATTGTCGCTCCGAGGACTCTGACGTCCATGAGTCACAGCTTCTGACCTTTTTCATGTGGTTTCTGAAATAGTGGAGTTTTTGTGTTCCTTGGTTTGTGCTGAATTTAAAGTCGTTTTTAAAAGAACACACGGGTCGGGGACCAAACTGAGGCTGTGAATGGAATTTTTAATCTGAAAAAAAAAAAAAAAAAGCCCAGTTTTAGCTCTCGGTCCKTCTCTTTAAAAGCGTAATAGCTAACAGAAGAACCCTTCCCGAGGGCTTTAAGCTCATTAGAGGGTTTTAACATTTTGCTTGAACCAGAGATTTTTATGTGGTTAAAATCAGTCTTATGGTCAGCTTCTTTATGAATCACAAGGTGTTCTTTTTTTTTAAACTCAAGTGTTGGATGTAAACAAGTATTTAACTTACTGTTCAAAAAGATCACCCTGATCAGATTAGACTAATTTTTGTCATAAAAGATGGATGTGTATTTCCTCTATCTATAAATTAACCCCCCTCTTTCCAGTTTCCAACATAATAAGATCTTTGTTYGAGCAGAGTTATCGAGAGGACGTTCGCTGATCCAACTGAGGCGTTCTGTTCTGTGACATTTTACTGTGGAAACTTGCAGAGGGTGTTGGCCTCAGTGTTGGAGACTCACTGGCTGTCGATTAGCTTAAAACAGATGCTCTAATGTAGGMGAGTCAAACTCAGCGACACAAGTTAAATTAGAAACTCGGTCCAAGGTTGGTCGGTAATTACAGATACTTTGTTGGCTTTTCAGATGGACATATTTTAAGGTTGGCTTGGCTGCAAGCTCATCAGAAAGATTTGTCCAAAATGCAGCACAGAAGGAGCTCAAAAATAAACCTGTTTTATTATCAATTTTTTTTAAAAAAATGCTGTTGTGGCAGCAAAACTTACAAAACCTAAGGAATCACAATGAGAACATGTGGAGGGCGACCGGACTGTGGCATAAATCCAACGATGCACTGCTAGTTCAGGAGAGTAAATGGTTGCACATGGACAGCAGCTGATGAGCATACCTGGGCTGAATGCAGACTGAGAACAGGTGAGAGTGGGCGGGGCAGGCTAACTGACTGAGGCAGATGGGAAAACAAAACACCAAAAAATCACAAAACCTTAAATAAACCTAATCCTAAAACGCATAAAACAATAAACAAAAACTCAGATCGTGACAGGACCAGAGAAAACGAGGACCAGTTTGACCCTGGAGGCTGGTGTTTTCTGTTAGATTTACTTTGTGTCTCTTCCAGTGTTTCTGTAATCCCAGTGGTTTTTTTAYGCCTTTGTTCCTCCAGCAGCCACACCCACTCTCACCTGATTCTTGTTGTCTCTGTTGTTCCATCTTGTTCGTGTCTCTTGTTCTTGTCACTTAGTCAGGTCAGCAGGTCCTTTTGTCAGTAGAGTTTTTGGCTGCCTCATCAGTACCTTTTGTTTAATAAACATCTACTTTTGCATCCTTCAAAACCTTTTGCCATTCTGGGTCCAACGACGCTACAATCGTGACAGAGGCACGAGTTTTTCTTTAAAAAAATGACACCGGCTCCAGTTTTACTCTGAGACACGAAGCAGGCTCACGACCTTTTGTTCTRACTAGAATATTCCCATTTTGATTTATTCTGTGAAAATCCAGTCCTGGTGTTTAATCTAACCTGTCATATTTGTTTAGGAGAAGCAGAGATTAGGCAGGGATTCCTCAGAGGGAGTTAAAGTCTTGGATTCTTGGAAAACAGAGCAGCATCGTACCAGTTGTGTCTGAAATCAGCGTCCCAACGAGCCGTTGTTTGTTCAGGTTTCTGRTGGGTGTGTAAAAATAAAGCAACATGTGTTTTTTAAATCCGAGATAATCTCAAAATCAAAACGTTAGGGAAATGCCTCCACTTGGCTTTAAAGACACGACCCACCACACACAGGATGCTGATCAGGGACAGGAAAGTACCGCCGACGCACCACCGGAGGGGTGTGCTGCTCAGGAAGGCCGTGGGTACTTTCTGTATTTCTCTTTTCTTTTTCTTTTTTTTCTTCTGCACATCTCATTGATGGGAAATCCCTCCTTGTCTGTATTTTTAGTTCAGATGAATGGTCTGTATGTGTCAGATTTCACTATGTGAAAAGCAAGGATTCCTTCCTGGCTGCAAAATCTATTCTGGATAATCTGGGATTTAAATGTAAATAAGAACAAAGTGCAGTGATTTTTATTTTTTTATTAACCTTTATTTAACCAGGCGTTGAGATCACAGATCTCTTGTGCAGGGGAGGTCTTAGCTAGAACCCATATATATAT
>NW_013952530.1:1425722-1430797 GCF_001266775.1 Austrofundulus limnaeus | reverse complement strand
CCCGCTGTGGGACAATAAAGGCTATTTCCATTCAATTCTATTCTATTCTATTCTATTCTATTCTATTCTATTCTATTCTATTCTATTCTATTCTATTCTATTCTATATAACATTAATGTTTTTGATCTGTGGGAGGAAACTGGATTGCCTAGAGAAAATCTACGCAAGCACAAAGAGAGTGTGCAAACTTGGCAGAGAACGACCCCGGGTTTGAACTGGGGATCAAACCCAGGATATTCTAGCAGTAAGGCATCATTGCTAACAACTCAACCATCAAATTTTATCAACCCATAAACAATATATCAAATGTTAAACTAAAAAGAAATTGCACCATTTTAGGTAGAAAAAATAAGTTTTGAATTTAAATGATAAGAAATTTTTCCACAAATCTTGAACACAGTTCGTCTACAAATAGTGCTTAAAGCTCTGTCGTACAATGCAGAAGAATTACGCAACAACCATCCAGAAACACTACCATCTTCTTTGGGCCAAAAGTCATTAAAAATGGACTCGATTGTATCCAAATGTCTTAAAGATCTCAGTTCTCACCTCTTTTTCTCTAAAYGTTTTCCCTTCCTACGTTCGGGGTTTTATTTGTTTCTCGTCGTTATTTTTGTATCTTTAAAGCAAGGCAGCACTTTGAGGCAAAAMCCACAATTCAACAGCTGCACATCGGCAGAAAACGCTGAGAAGTGTAGGGCTGAGGAATTTGCTGAAGCACCAACAGTGGCATTTCATGGTGCAGCCGAATTCCAAATAGGTAATTACAACCAGGCTTCTGTTATGGGCCAAAGTTACAGCAGCTTGTATAACAGGTTGTAAACAAACTGCTCAAAGTTTCAGGCTTTAACCTTTTCCTCTAAGAAAGGGCTGCTTTCTGTCTCCATACTATCCAAAACTTGGCTGTAAACTCTTCCATTTCTCCGTCTTACTGCTTTACCCTTTCCTCCCATTCCTAACAGTGTTTCTCTCTTTACGACACCCTTGCACTTTTATTTACAAAAAAAAAAAAAAAAAAAACCTTCAAGAGGCCGTCCTTGCAGGAGTACGACGGTTTGCAGAAATGAGCTGCAACAGATCACTGCTCGGTTGCATAATCTTCCTTTGGTGCCCGTGACAGCGGAGACATCTTGCTGACACGAGGCAGTGCTCGGTGGAAACAGCTGAAGATTTCAGCGCGGTGTCGAACGCTAACATGAGCTGGAGCGCTCGTCAGTCAGTTGTCGCGCGGCTAATGCAGTGCTTGACGGAAGGAGAAATGGAGTTCAAACAGGCTTGCTTGTTCTTGAGAGCACTAGAGATACAATAATAATAATAAWAATAAATAAAAACTACAGGAAAAGAACTCCAAGGATTCCGGACGGCGATCACGTGCTACAGGGGGCCCGCGTGTGAAAGCTTGTTCAGCTGCACAAAAACCACAGAAAACTTAATGTTGCATGTCCATTGTTCGGTAGCAGCCGGGCCTAAATGGAGCCAAATGGAGCAAGTGTTCCATTATACAAAAAGGAACTTTTATTGACCGGTCACGGGCGTAAATCTTTGTGGCTGACCAAATCTCACTTTTTTATAAATTCGAACAAATGGTGACTCATGACCCACAAGTGTAATTACATGCTGGTACTTGTCTCACTGTAAATGATCACAATGAGCTGTCAGAGACCCAACAGCTCTATTCTGCTCTGAACTGGGTCTCTGTGTTTGAGAAGGGTGTGTTTATTGTCGGCGTCTCACTGGAACAATAGAAGTATTTGGACGAAATGCATCGCGGAGGAATCCCAGATTTGTTTTTTCGGCCCCACTTGAATTCCTCTTTCATCTGTTTATCTCTTCCCACAACCTTTTCGTTTGCGTGTGCGCCTCCCCGCTGCACGCACACCCAAAACCGGACCAGTATTAATAGTTTCCATGCTGAATCATCCAACTGGGGACCGAAGGCAGGAAGATGAATTCTGTAAACTGTGGATAAGTGGTGGTTGACAGAACAGGCCACATACTTGTTTACTTTCTGTTTTCTTTTTTCTACACACAGAACTTTGTGCTGCATAATTGCAGATTTTCACTCCCAGTAGCAGAATTGCTGAAAGTCTTTATCTGTTTTCTCCCCTTCTGGGTGTTTTAGCAATTCTTTTTGTTTGTCAAACTCAAAAAAAAGAACGTTAAAGTGAAAAAAACCTACTTACAAGCATATTGAGAGTGCAAACCTCCGCCAAGACCAATTTCCTCCATCCTGTAAGAGTTGATGCTCAAAAGCAGAGATGGAAACACATTTGCCGAATAAGTTCTGACGTAGCGAACATTTAAGCAGGCAGTATGCACGGGATTTCTTCTCGGTGGAGTCCAATGTGAAAAAAAAAAAAAGGAAGTCAGACTCGTCACCTGATGTTTTTCATCATGTAACGGGTGTGGGATTAAGCTCCTAAGTTTTCATCAGTCACATTTCATCATGTAAAACGTCTGTTTTATCCCCTTGTATGAGTTTGTAATGGTTTGACTCTCTTTATAAAGTGCTTCCTGACTCCCCCGTCTCCAAACTTTGAGGCCTGCAGCTCTCTGTTTACAAGCCTAGTAGAAAGAAACTGTTTTGATTGGTTGTTTGGAAAATGTGGTGTGTTTGTGGAAATGGGAAAAATAGGTTTCATGGTGCAGTCACACACTTCCTGGTCACAAGTTCTGTAAATGCGCATATTATGGCAAAAATAATTAATCACTAAATGTGGTTTTAACATTACTTTTATAAAGTTTGAAGTCCGTGCTGTCCAATCCAGCTCACTGTTTTTTACAGAAGCCCTGTGAAAGCATCACAGCTTTGCCGATCTCAGAGTGTTAAAAGAAAAAAAAATTCACGTATCTGCATCGTGATCYRRAACATCACCAAAATTTAAAGGTGTGTTCCTTGGCCCAGTACCCACATGTGTTAAAAATGTCATGACAATCCGTCCACAAGTTTTTGAGTAATGTTGTCCACATACAGAACGACAGACATACGTGACCGAAAACATTGCCTCGCCCTTGGCGGAGGTAAAAAGAACCTGAGGAGATCTCAGGGATGTACCAGACTTGGCATATAAGATAATGCTCAAATAATGAGTATATAACAACTGACAGGATATATGGACTGAACCAGGTGAGGAAACCTGGGCTAAACACAGACTGGGAACCAGGTGAGAGTGGGTGGAGCAGAAATGAGTAATGGCACAGGGAAAACACAAAAACTAAATAATAACACGAGGAACAGAACCAAAGATAAAAAATCAGAAGATAAATATGAACCTAATTCATCCATTTATTTCTTCCTGTGCCAATGACTCATTTGAAAACCTTCCAGCAACAGATGCTCGGTTTGTTTGTTTATTTGTTTGCATGGTTTTTCGTTTTCAGAGGCTGCTAATGGGGTGAAGACAGAAATATAAGTCTGTTTCAGTTTCAAAGTGTTGACGCCTGCTTGGTGAATCTATTTATTATTATGAGTTACTGGGAGGGAGGGGAGGGAGAAGCCTCTCCAGCCAGTGGATTGTGTCAAGTACAAGAAACAGACAGGAAGTTGAAACAATCCTGCCTTCTAAATAAAATGTCTCATCGGTGGCACTGATGATCATTCATAAACTCTTTTTTCTATGGTATATGGTGTACTGTATACGCATTATTCATGAGTTTCTGGTAATATAAACGCTATAATATAGTATCTTAAAGTGTACTTTGTTTTTTAAAATACCTAAATAGAATAGTTCAATTTTAGCGTTTGCTCATTTGAGTTTTTAGATTCAGTTTCAGCTTTTTACCAAGATTGCTTGTTTGCTTTTAGCTGCTGTTTTGTTAATTTCAGGTTAACGCCTAATATTCTGCCAACTTGAACTTTTACTTACAGTTTTGTTAAATTTAGCTTTTAGCTTCTGTTTTACGAATTTTAACTTGATGTATGTTTGATGTTTGATGTTTGATGTTTGATGTATTTATTTAACACATAAGAAGTAAAACAAAGAATACAACAACAATTCAAAATGACATATTTCACGTGCAAGGGAAGGGTAAAAGCCTTATGTAAAATCCACTCCCAATCAAATCAAACACAACAGTAAAAACCATAAAATAGACATAACCACACAAATAAAAATAACAAATTAATCTATTTTTATACACAAAAAGAGATACTGAAGGTTCCACAAGTTCTACATTAGAAGTCCACATCTTAGCTCCATAAAATCTAACTGAAAACTGGTCATGCAATGATTTGTATAATAGAAGATGCAAATGAAAAGATTGCCTAGTAGGATAATTAAGAATTTGTGAGTTCATATGAAAATAGCTTTTAATATAGGAAAGCCAATTTGAACTCTGAACACAAATGTACAAGTAAGAAATTAATTTATATCAAAAACATTCAACAGTTTTAATTTATAAAACAAAGGTGCACTAGGGGTATCAAATTTTGAGAAGGTAACTATTCTTACAAACTTTTTGTGTAGAATAAATGTTTTGTTCAGATGAGTTGGAAATGTAGCTCCCCAAACAATTTTACAATAGGTGAGATCAGAGCCGGCTCTTGGCATAGGCGAACTAGGCGGTCGCCTAGAGCGCCATCTGCTGGAGGGGGCGCCGAACTGCAGAAGAAGAAAGTAATTATTTGTAATCCCTGGTTGTAACTCTGCTCAGCGCCCCTTTCAATT
Organism: Austrofundulus limnaeus; assembly: GCF_001266775.1. Taxonomy (NCBI): domain Eukaryota; kingdom Metazoa; phylum Chordata; class Actinopteri; order Cyprinodontiformes; family Rivulidae; genus Austrofundulus; species Austrofundulus limnaeus. The sequence continues at coordinate 1,426,130 of NW_013952530.1, read as the reverse complement.
AGCTTTGTCTTTAAAAACTATAATGAAGTATTACAGGAAAAATAAACCACTCTACMCATAAAACATCCCGCCCCCAATGCAGCAAACGCCTCCACCCTCTCTCTCATTTGATTGACGTTGCACTGACTCGTCCTGCTCCGACACGCTGACRGGGGAGGGGCTAGTTGTGCCTCTCAGGTAGCGGTTCGTGTTGACAAACTCAATAACAACAAGTCTGTATTTTGTTGTCCCATACATGTCAACCTCTTTGGACGTTTACCTGTATAAAAAGCCTCAAAAATCCGTAAATTTTGCAAAAAGTCCATACAACTCGCACCCAAATAAATCTAAGTTTACCATAGTAACTCACACTGTCAAACTTGTTTTTAGGGGTTCAAATTGGGGGGAGTGGGACATAGTTTGGGGGGG
>NW_013952530.1:1420918-1425169 GCF_001266775.1 Austrofundulus limnaeus | reverse complement strand
AAAGGAGAATAATGTCATGGCCTAAGGCAGTGGTTCCCAAAGTTGGGGTCGGGACGCACAGTGGGGTCCCGAAACATCAAGGTGGGGTCCTGAAAAGATTTTCTGAATTAATTACACTAAAAAATGACAACAAACAACATTTTTTTGCCTTTGTGGTTACAAAAGAGTAAAGTTAGTGGGTAACGCTTTCTTTACGGTACCCTTATCACCGTGAAATTACAAGGTAATAAAAATATAATTAAATGTAATTACTACCTTATTACCATGTAATTACATGGTAAATAGGGTACACTTTTACTATATAATTAATTGCAGTAATGTATCACTTACCTGGTAAGATATTACAATTCACTATGTAACACTTAAATAAGTAGTAGGTAATTTGAACAGTTTTAAAGTAATATTTTATTGCAATTAACCACTAACCCCAAAATTTAGCAGCATCCTTTTGGTCATAAATATAGTGTTGAGTTACTATTGAATAGTAATTTGATTGTAGTTACCTGATAAAGGTAGTTTTACTAACAGTAGTTTTTTTTGTACCATAATACCACGTAATTACATGGTAATAAGGTAGTAATTACATTTAATCACATTTTTTGTTACATTGTAATTACATGGTAATAAGGATACTGTGAAAGCAAGCATTACGTTTGTGTACTTAAAATGGACAAAAATATTGTGACTATGATCTTGTTTATTTGACACGAAAACGATGTTTATCAGCCAAAAACAGCTGTGGTCCCAGGTCTCTTCTGCTGGTATTTTGTGGGTCAAAAGCTGAAAAGTTTGGGAACCAGTAGCCTAGGGCAGTGGTTCCCAAACTTTTTATCTTCTGACCCACAAAGTATCCATGGCAAGAACTTGTGACCCCAAATATTACTGGTTTGAATACATAAATTTTGTTAATAACCCTAAAAACACAGTTTTTTTGACAATCTAAACAGCTTGTACACAAATATAAATACTTATTTATACTTATTTWGTGTTTTTGTAATAGTTATAGGGAAAATATTACATCAACAATTATTTTTTTACCCTTTAAATTGATTTCTGGAGATTATCCAAGGTGCTTCATGACCCATAATTGGGTCCCAAGCCCAACTTTGGGAACCAAAGTGCAGTGGTTCCCAAACTTTTCAGCTTTTGACCCACAAAATAACAGTAGCAGAGACCTGTGCCCCCAACTGTTTCTGGATGATAAACATTTGTATCAGGCCAACTTAACATGGGCATAGTAACGGTATTTTTATACTACATTAATCCATTTTAAATATACTAACCTCACTCCTTTGTAACAACTAAGGCAAAAATGTAATTAATTCAGAAAATCTTTTCAGGACCCCACCTTGATGTTTCGGGACCCCACTTTGGGTCCCGACCCCAACTTTGGGAAACACTGGCCCAGGGCACCAAAATGGCTAGAGCCAGCACTGGGTGAGTTAAGGATAAATTATAGGATTAAAAAACAAGATTTATAAACAAAATGTCTAATATTGCTTAAAATTCCAATAGATTTGGCAATTCTATTTGCAGACACGTCCAATATGGTGTTTCCAGCAAAGTTTTTCATCGATCCAGACCCAAAAAAACTTGTCAATGAAACTTGAATTATTTCTTCATCGTGGATGTAAATTTTGATTTGATCACTATTGTATGTTTTATTCCCAGCAAACACTTTTATCTATGGTTTTGCTGATGTAAGCTTTTTTCCACAGTTTTATAATTTAAGCGTTTGGCACTTTTAGTTTTACTTTGAAAGTCCATTTCCGGGTCTTTCCACATTAAATCCGTCGGGCTTGACCTTTGTTGCCCTGAGCGGGGGGAGAAGCGCGTTGGATTCAGCGGACGGGCTCTGAAGTTCTGGCTTCAGTTTGAGCCCGCAGCAGGTACCGCTCGGCTCGGCTGGTCGTGTTCAGGAGGAGGAAAGTCACATAAGGAGATAATTTAAAGACAGAAAGAGGAAAGGCAAGCTGGGATGTGACTCGTGTAAATTATGCTTCTGCCAGTGATTTACTGACAGGGAGTGTTCTCCGGGCTGTGGTAAATGTCGGGTTGAAGTCGGAAGATTTGTGATCTGTTCTGTCTGAGTGGACCCCTCTTCAGAACCACCGTGATGGATGTCCACATGCTGACATGGGTGATGGTGGGCTGGTTCCTGCGCCTCTCTGCTGCTCAGGACTCTGCATCTGAAGGAGGTAAACACAAAAGATGAACAGAAAACAATCAAACAGAAGCAAGTCATGAATTAATGTTCAGTTCTTTGTTGATTAATTGTTTAAATTTACATTAAAAACTACAATAAAGTGATTATTGGAACTGGTGTTTCTGTAGATGGAGTAATTTAGTCCTAAAAAGTGTCAGGGTAAAAGAGGGCACAGTGGATCAGGGTGGGGTTGGTTCTACATGGCATGGCTCCAGGTAGAAAACTGTCAGGTGATGAAATCTCACTGCCTCAGGCCGGGGGTCCAGAGACTCTCAGGGACCACCCAGGCATGTAGATGACCTCAGGTGCAGAATAAAAAAGGCTGTTATCAGCTGATAAAATCTCATGTTGGTTTAAGGTGAAACTTGTCTCCAGATCTACAAGATAGAAAAGGCAGTTTAATGAGCGGGAAATGACAGATAACAAGAATAAATAAATGAGTTTTCTTCGTTAGATTTTATTTTTTCTGCTCTAGTTTGTTAGTTTTTAAATTCAGATCACATACAAAAAAATGAAATCAGCTATTAAAAGTTGACACCAAATGCTGTCCGAGCTTCATTAGGGGCTAAAATTAGTCTCGTCATAACGAGACTGGATCTTTATAAGTRTATTAGTCCTGAACTTGATCTGTTACTTTGGTGGCTTCACATTTAGGTTTACAGTAATTAAATGTGAGCGCTTGTTAAATAAATGTGACTCATTAATCACTGGGGGGTTCTGAAAGAAAGGTTTACGCGCTTCTTGTAACTTAAAGTTTGCAAAAACACAAAGCAGATTCCATTTTGTCATTTTTTAAAGATATACAAAGAAAAGCTGTTTATTATATAATACACAAAGACGTTGATTTAATGGCTGCAAGGTGCAAAAACAATCCCAAACCATCAACACTCCACCACCGTGCTCTATAACTGATATGAGGTGTTTGTTTTTTTGTTGCCTCTATTTTAGTCTCATTTAAGGTAAAGTCCCAGAAGTCTTGTTTTTTTTTTATTCTCATGCAGTTTTGCAAACCTAATCTGGCCTGTTTGTTTAGAAGAGGCTTTCTTCTTTAACCCTCTCCAAAGGAACTGTTAAATATATTTTTTTAATTGCACAATCAAGAACTCATTGAAACGTGATGAAGAGCTGTCAGGAGATAAATAAAAATCACAAGAAACGGTAGCAGCGGAGAATGTTTTTTTTTTTCAGCCATAGTTGGTCATGTCTTATCTGGCAACCCTGCCTGGCATTGAAACCACAACGGATTTATCAAAAGTTTCTTTTTCCACATTTTTTTTTGTCAAATCTGCACAGAAAAAAAGAGATTGTTCACGTATAAATAAGGAAACAAGGTCCAAATTAAAACAGACTTAAAAACATGTATTTCAAACACTTTTCTAGAAAATACAACCAGTTAAAATTCAACTGACTACAACCTTTGGTTAATCACGAGTCGAAAGTCCGTGTGGTTTTTAGCTGTTTCAGCCAGGTGCTTTGTTTACATTGAGTGCATACCCGCATTTCAGTGCTGCGTATCGATATATTTAGAATAAACTCTTTCAAATTTGCACCATTTGATGTAGTTCAAGATCAAAGGCATTCTAAAAGTTCTTAAAAAGCTTTGTTATAGATTTTTTTCTTCTTTCTGCTGCCTTTCATTCTATTTGATTTGGTTTTTTTTCCTGTTTTTAAATGAAAATGATGAAATAATTATTGTATTGCATTTAAATTGTTTGCGTATATGTTTGGTGTTCATACATGTTCAAAAACCTGCAGTTTATTTGACTTAATTCTGTACTTGAAAGTTGCCAGGCCTGCTCTGCTTCCCTTCACGTTTCCACAGTCAAACCCCTCCCAAATCATCGGCTCATTAACGTGTTTGATTCCTGCGCAGTAACAGTGACTGGGATGGGTCGCTAGCAGAGAGTGAGTGATGTCTGTTGGTGAATCTGCCCAAAGGCAGAGGCGTGAAGCTGTGATGAGGAGCAGCTCCCCTCGCTCCAATCGTCCCGACAGTCCAAAGAGCAAAAACAGAGACGTGAAGTATTCTTCAGATGGACGGAGAC
>NW_013952530.1:1402059-1420872 GCF_001266775.1 Austrofundulus limnaeus | reverse complement strand
TGTGCAAATGTTTGATTTATGTGCGTAGGCTGCGCTGCTTTCCCAGCTTTCATCACTCCAGAGGAATCCAGAGAAAAAGGAGAGTTTTGAGCCGAAAGTCAGGAAAGAAAAAACGTAATTTTCACAGTCTTCCTCTCACAAGCTTATTTTTCTGAACTCCTGGTTTGGGACTTGAGCAGCGGGGTGGGTTTCCTCTGGACGAGTGCACAATCTGAAGATCTCCAACCAAATATTTTCTTTTAGATGTTGTCTCTGCTGCTGCGGCTTGTCGTGTCGTCTTTCTGCTGCTGTATTTGCCCCCCCCCACAGCATTCCTCCTTGTCTCTCATATGGAACTGCCTGTACCCCCCCTCCACTCCCCCACATTAAACTCTATTTAACACCTTTTATTTCCCTTTAGACCTCCTTCTTTTTCACCTCCTCCTGCACAAACGACAGCTTTCCTTCCCTCGTTTCCCTCCGTTTTGATGGTATCTTTTATGTTTAATTGAGTTGTGAAAAATGTAAAACCGGAGACGGCTCGTAGCCTGGAGGCCGTGGATCTGTTGCCGTTTCTGAACGTTGTTCAATAGCATGGTTTTGCTGTTTGTTTTGATTTTCGCCCACAGACACAGTAATTGCCTGGATTTGCCTCTGATTTTCTGCTGCTGAGGTTTTCATGCTGACAATACTCCCCATATTGCAATCAGAGTGTTTTTCCAAGAAAGTGGTTTTTTTGGGGGGTGGTGTGAGGAGAGACCTGTGGAAAAATCTGCAGGGTGAAAAGGAATTCTGGAGGAAAATGTGTGCAGTTCTCAGATGAGCACAGTGCATATTTCCTGACTGATGACCGTATCAATCTGTTTTTTTTTTTCTTTTCCCCACAGTGCTGAATTGCTGCGAGGGCGACGTCTTGTTTCTAGTCGATTCTTCCGGGAGCGTAACGTCCTACGAGCACACCCGCATGCTCTCTTTCCTGTCCGAGCTCCTCCTGCCCTTTTCGCTGGGAGAGGACCAAGTGAGGGTGGGACTCCTGCAGGTGGGCACCAAGCCGCGCCTCGAGTTCAACTTCAACAGACACCTCACCCAAAACGGCCTGCAGAGGGCCCTGAAAAACATCCGGCCCCTCAGGGGGGACACGAACACGGTGGACGCTCTCAAAATGGCACAACAGTGGGCGCTGCGACCCGGGACGGAGGGCGGGGCTCGGGCGGGACTGCCCAGGGTGCTGGTGTGGATGACCGACGGGGTGAAACCCGGGGACGTGATCGGACCAATGGCGGAGCTGCGGGAGGAGGGCGTGGCGGTGCTGGTGGTCTCCACCGGGCACAGCAACTACAAGGTGCTGAGGGAGGTGGTGACCCCCCCTGTGGATAACCACCTGTACTTTGTGGACATCGATGACATGAGCATCATCACAAAAGACCTGCGGGACGCCATCATCGGTGAGTCGGGTTAAACGGAGCACTGTGGCTGATAGACTTTTTATAAGATGATACAGTTTGTACCAACTAAAAAGCTGACACACAGTTTAAATTTGTAGCTGCGCCCTCTGCTGGTAATTAGAAGAAATGCAAKACATTTCGACATTGGCCTCATTTTTCAGATACATTTAAATTTCCTCTGTAGTTTTGAGCTTAAACTRTCGACACTTATCTAAAATAATTGCCCAAGTAATTTTTTCCAAGTTTTTCAGGAAAGAAAACATTTATTTACTGCATATGTCTCTTTTTCAGTGTGTGAATGTGAGTGTGAATGGGTGAATGTCTGTTAGTGTAAAGCGCTTTGGGGTCCGGAGGGACTTGAAAAGCACTCTATAAGCTCAGTACCATTTAACATTTTTGAGATTCCTGACAAACTTGATAAAAAATGACTTTTAGGTAGATATGTTTTGGCTGGATTGTGTCACTTAAATGTTTTTTTTCTTATTTATTAACAAGAGATGTTTAAATAATGCATTAAAATCTTAAATAATTAATTATTGAAAGTCCTTTACAACAATAAAACATAAAATCAATGTTTTGATTGACAGACATTAGGCTGAAAAGTATTACAAAACAATTTTTAAATCAGTAAACAGCAAATCTGTGGTTCACAAAGTATTTGTGGCAAATGATTGGTTGTTCAAATATTCAAGAGCTTCTAATCTAATTAGTCGCAACCTAATGACACCATAAACAATCTTAATAGTTGCAATATAAATAAGTTTACGACTACCGCTTTTATCTTTTGTCTCAATTCTGATATAATCAAACAGTAAACAATCATTTGGAATGTGAGTAATTCTAAATGGATAAAACCAAAATCAGTATAATTCAGTGGCTTTAAGAACCGTCTTGTTAGCAGCCACAGCCCGCTTTAGTTTTCTGCCAGGTGTGTAACACGTCTCTGCTCCTGTTCTTCAGGAGGGATTTAAATAGGATGTCGGGACACTGAGAGAGCCTGTCTGCATGTGAAACCTGATAGTCTGATCTATTAATGGATTAACGATTCAACTCTTTCTTCATCCTCCAGCGTTATTCCAGACATGATGCGTGTTTATAAATACAGACTGTGGGGGGGATTGCCCATTTCTCAGGCTAGATTAAGTAACTGCCATAATAGTCAGAAGAGGCACTTCATACAGCGTGTGCTGCATATGTAAGACTTGATGCACAGTATAAATAAAGACTGTGTCGTTGGTAAGAGCCCGGTGATTTAAACACGGACATCARTATCTCTATGGAGTTGGGTATTTTGTTGCAGGGCCTCACTTAGTTTGCTATTTCAAGTTGTCTTATTTCAAGGGTTGTGAATGCATGTAGAAATTTAAGTCTGGCTGAAGTCAGAAGTGTTTTTCTCTGCGTCTCTTCTTCTTGTGTCATGTTTTGTGCACAATAACRTCAGTTTTCTCCAACAGAGATCATCCGAGCCGAGCGCATCAACGTTCGAGACGTTACCACCAGCGCCGCCACCCTCAACTGGCGGCCCGTTCTGTCCGGTTTGACGGGCTACTACGAGATCCGCTTTGCTCAGGTTCCGACAGAAGGGGCCGGAGGCAGCGGCGGAAGCGGTACCAGTCCGAGCACTGGTGGGAGTCATTACCAGCGACTAACCCAGCCTGCTGAGTCYAACAGCATCAGGCTGACCGGCTTGAAGCCCGACACCACCTATACCGCCAAATTAATTCCAGAGTCCAACGAACATTCATTTAACGCTCTCTCTGTCTCCTTCACAACCAAACCAGGTTAGACTGTTTTGCATGCAAAGTTATTTTAGCTGATTGTTTTTAGAATATAAACCTTTAAACGTCCACATTTCAGTTCAGTCCTCGTTTTATGTTGTGGCCAAAAGAGCMGAGTCTTAACATAAATTGGGGTCTCGTCCGGGATCATCCAATGACCCCCATGTACATCCAAATATTACTTTGTGCAAGTTTATTGTATCTTATCCAGAGGACCCAAATACTGGCTGTTGTAAAAATCCAAACACTGCAAATATTTATACGGCCCAACCTTTCAGTTTGAAGGGTGTGCTTCTTTTATTTGTTGTTGAATGCTTTGTGATTCTGAATGGCTGAATAAAGAGTTGCATTGTTTACTAGAACTCTTCCATCAGTCTTACTTAACAATAAACACATTTTTAACATTAACATGAAAATTTTAAAGAAAAAAAACTTTTCTATCAGTAAAAAGTTTTGTAGCTGTGATGCATAAAAAGAATTGTGACAATTTCCCTAATTTCTTGCTTTTGTGCTCCAGAGGCGGTGAGCCCATCTGTAGTAACAGTCTCTGAGTCCGGGCGAACCAGCGCCYGGGTGAGTTGGGGTCCTCTTCAGCCAGAGGCGGTAGCGAGTTACTACATCGAGTACTCGGCCCTGCCCAGAGGAGAGCTCCACACGGTCACGGTGGGCCGGGCGCAGAACTCAACCCTGCTGAAAGACCTCCGACCCGGCACCACGTACCTGGTCACAGTGACCGCTCAGTACGCGTCAGGAAAGAAGAAGGCGATGTCTGTCAAAATGTGCACTCAAGAAGGTGAGTTTTATACAAGAACAAACAGTAACAACCGTTTTYATCTTCTAAATTTGAYAATTGTTCTTACATTAAAGTGAGTTTTGTGCTTCTACTGAACCTAGGATCAGTTATAATCCAAGTGAAGTCGGCTCTGTAGTTCTGGTTCTGCTCTCTTTCCCTTTGAAGTACGCCCTGACTAACATCTAAGGTTTTCCTTATCCAGTGACTCCAGCCCTGGCAGACCTCCAGCTGACTACCGTTGGCAGTGACTCGGTGCAGGTGGACTGGAAGGGCGGGGTGGACGGTTTGAGGGGCTACTGGCTCACCTGGGAGGCGCAGCATAGCTCCGTGCCAGGCCATCGCTCCTCCTTCTATTTGCCACCTGACTCCCTGTCAACACGACTCACGCACCTCCCCCCTTCCGCCAGAGTGTGTGTGTCACCCATTTACCAGAGCGCAAGGGGGGAGGGACTCTGCTGCACGGCACAGTTTCATTCAGGTCGGTGAGGAGGGAGGAAAGCCACTCAGTGAAGCCAGTTATTCTCCTGACTGAAAATGTTTCTTCTCTCCCACAAAAGTTTTAAACATCAGCATTTCAACTCTTGTTTTTTTTTTTTTGTTTCCCACTTCTCTTAGCTGCGTTAGCGTACGGCTACCAGTCATAGCATCCCCCCATGACTGCACGGGCACCTTACCAAACATGGAGGGAGGAGGACGACGACGAGAATGCTGACTTCAGTCGACAATTCTRCTGGATGCCTCTCCCCTCCGTGAACGTTATCCAGGAGGGAAGTGCTTTGGCTCAGCGAGCGCTCATGTGGAAGTCATAGACATTTAAGAATGTTGCAGGAGATGCTGACTGCTAAATTCTGCAACACAAAAGTATTATCTTCTCTCCTGTGTTTACTACACCATCTGTTTTTCACCTGTTGTAAAATTGATCACTTTAAAAGTCAGATTTGATAATGTGTTGGGTCTGGTTTGCAGACTCTGAAAGCTGGGGACTGTTAACATTTTCTTTTTCCCTCTGGCTTGTTTTGGAGAGAGAATTTACAACATATGTACGCCATGTGTCCAAATCAGTATTTTTTTTATAACTCTTGCCAATGCAGAGGGGACATCTGAAACACATTTACTATAAATATTTTTGTAAACTTGTACTTAAGTGACTTGTCTTTCAATGACATGCATTGAATACTTGTGTGTGTACACTGGAGCGCAGCAGGTTGAAACGGATCTTCAGGGTTATTTTGAACTTTTAAAAACAGACCACAATCACGTGTTTTGACACATACCAGAGAGACGCTGTACACGATAGAGATACTTGTAACTCGGTAGCTTTATGACATCTGAATTAATCCAATTCATATTTATTTACAAAGAATTATGTAAGAATAAAAATGAATGGCTTGAAATGTTCGCAAACATGCAGTTTACATGAGACTGTTACTTTTCCACAGCCTATCTTTGCTGCCCCCTACTGTAAAGATCATTACTGTTTTACTGCATCCAGAACAAAATAAAATGTTTTGTTTGTTGTTTTCTGTTGAAATCTAACAGAGATGTGTCCAATAAAATCAGTTAACAATGTTTATAATGTACTCCTTTGTATCCCTATATTTTATTTGTTTAAGATAAAGCAGTATAAGATGAATATTCTTATAATTTGAATTATCTTTGAGAACTCTGTATGGTAAGTGCATATCTGAATTTCAGAAATGCAAAYCAATAAACGGTATTTAGATTTGAACACAGATTGTGTGAYTCTCAAGCAAATGACTGCTCTTACAGGACACTGAATTACTGAGGAGACATCATTTCTGCTTAAATTCTCCCTCTGCAGGAGAAAACATCAAGAACATAAACATTAGGGGAAAGACAAATGTGTAGAAAAAAAGCTAAATGCAAGTGTATGCAGATGCATTAAAAAACAGAACTAAGTTTCTTTAAGGGGTGAGCCATCTGCATAGTTAGAAAATATTTTTTATTAGCTTTAATTACTATTAAAGCCTGTATTTTGTTGCTTCGTTAGGAGTTACTTCATAAAATTAGTTTTAAGAGTAAAAAATTTATTTATTTATTTATTTATTTATTTATTTAAGTCACACCTGTATAAATTCTTGTCTCCTTCAAAACATCTACCTTTCAGGCACGTTAGGGGGCGGTAACCGCTGGTGTAGTGTCGAAAAAAAGCACCCTGTCGGTCTAAAGGACCCCTGAAGTGGGCGGGGCATTTTCAGGCATCTTTATTAAAAATATCAAACGGACTTGTGCTTTTTAAAARTTTCCCTTTAAAACACATATGTCCATAGTTGTTGTTATCCAAGCATAAAGTATTTTTTGCACCACAGATAAAGAATGTCGTAGCCGAAAACCTTTTTTTGGTCAGGAATAGCTAGAGGCGCACATCCTGGCAGCATACATTCTTGACAACCCGCTCTGTACCCAAATATSTCTTAAACATAATTTTACACAATTATATTCTTAAAGGTTCTGAAAACTAAAAGCCAGTTTGTCATTTGTACTTGTTAAGCAATTTCATTAGTGGAAAAACAAAAGCCATTGTGGCGCTGCTGCGACCGGGYTGCTTTTTTCGACACAACACCCCATTCTGTTTCCCCCGTTAGCCCGTCAAACCCTGACATTGCGAAGATGGAAGCTGTTGTGGTTTAGACCAAGTTTTGTGAAAAGCGTAGCCTGGGACTTTTTCGAGCTCTGTTATGACAACGTATCCAGTTGTTCCAGGTAAAAAAAAATGAGAAAAAAACAGCTTAAGTAGCTTTGCAAAGTTGGACAATTAGTTAGCCTGCAGAGACAGCGAGCTAATGTCAACGAAGAGGCTAACACAGAAGCGAACTAGTAGCTCGTTACGTAGAATGTAATACAACGTAGTTTAAAATATATAACAATGAGTGTCTAAAACCATCAGTTTTTTAATAGTAATAGCTTTTTCCACTTGTTCAGTAAGACGGTCTTGTAACGTCAAACAACCCTGCCTCCAAGTTAAGCTAATGTCACTAGCAAGAGGAAGATGGTTATGCTAGCTAATGCTAACGAGCTGCTCGATCCGTTTCCTGGTTGTGATTCTTCTGCCTGCTAACGATCCTAAAGACTTAACCTTCCGAGACACCAACACCCTGGTGGTACTTTTCAGACCATTTTACTTGAAACTGAGGACGAAACGTAAGCGGTAACATTAAAATCTGTAGACCTRGTGTAAGAAGCTGCATCATTTAGCTCTTTGTATTGTTGTTTAGCCTATATCCGCATACATTAGTTGGTTTACTGCTGCAAAGTTTTTATTTTCTAGTAATTGTCATACATTTTGATCTTTTATGCARTGCCACGCGAGATGAGCTAAAACCTGTTAAACTAGTTAAAGTTGAGCAGTTTCTTTTCTCYCAGCTCAGTTTTGAAATAAATATTTCTCATGTAAATGTCACAACTGATTAATTGCTCAACTTGGATTGGATGAACAAACCATGAACTTTCCACCTTAGGATCACAGCTGTGTGTCTTGCAGGTGGGAGGCGAGAGGTGTGAACCGAGAGAGCAACATGTACTCCGAGTGGCGCTCGCTGCAGTTGGTGGTGCAGAGTGACCAGGGCCACCTCAGCGTTCTGCACACCTACCCTCCCGGCGTGGGCACGGAGGTGGCAAATGCTGTGGTCAAACCTCTGGGCGTGGCTGTGAGCCCCGTCGCCACGGAGAACATCCTCAAAACAGACAAAGAGGTAAGCGAGTGGACCGCGCTTTATATCGATGAATCGTTTAAAATGATTCCTTTCAGCCTGCTGCCTCTATTTCTGGACCTCTTATTGGCCCAGGAAGCTTGTCTCCGTGTGAGGACTGATCCTGCTGTAGCACCTTAATATATTTAACAGGCAAAGCCAGTTAACACAGCTCAGCCTGGACTRTGTTGTCAAAGTGGTGTGTATTTTGTACAAGTTAGCTTTTGTATCAAGAAAAATTTAGGCCCTCGATGTACCATAAATGACACAAAACAACAAATACTCAATAACAATTTTGTGGTTTGTGACATTTCATTTTCTGTTTTGCAAATGATTGAGGGCAAAAACAAACAAAACATAAATAAAAAATCTGTAGTTTGGAGATATTTTAAGATAAACACAGGTGATGAGGGCTGACAGCGGACTATTTGCTGTGTTTTTCATAAAATAAATGTTCTTTTAAAGTCATTGTATGTTTAAATACTAGCTTATTCACTATTTGTTATTAGTACTCAGTATTGCAAGTACGCAGACTAAAACACTTATAAAAACCTAGGGTTGTGCGATTAATCGATTAATTTGAATTTGCCMTTTATAAAGATTTAATTTTGGGAAAATCAAGATTTTTTTTTCTCACCAGTGCACTCGTTGGGGCTTCTGCAGGTCAGAGGTCACACCACCTGTCCCTCAAGACACTTGGKACATGACATGACAATATGGCAGCTAGCAAAGAGGATCTGGAACTGGTTAGGGTTTTGCAACCTTGGACTTGGAGCAACAATCACCTCACTGCTAAATCTGTTTGAAGGCTCTTTGTTACAAAAAGCAGGAGTAAAACAAATTTGTTTTGACCCCTGAAACAGAGGCACTTCATTAAGTGGGAAACAAATCGATTAAAATCGAAAATTGAATTCGGGATGAAAATAAATCAGAGTTTTTTTTTTTTTTGGGCCATATCGCCCAGCCCTATAAAAACCTAATAAATGGTAAATGGTAAATGGTACTGAACTTAATATAGACACCTCTAACTACAAAACATTTTTCTGAAATGCAGTGCTAATTGTTATATTTTAAGTGCCAGATTCAAGCTTGAATGCTTAACAAAGAAGTTAAATCTTAAGTTTATGTAATTTTAATTAAAAGAGAAACAATAAAAGGAACAGTTTACATATTTTTTCCGTATAATCTTTAGTGATAAATGACACATTTTTCAATCAAACTACAGTGTTGTGTTGAGTTTTGGCTTTCATATTGTGCTGTCAAATATTCAAATCACTCTTGAGTGTGTGTGCACACAGACAACTGTAAAAACAACCGTTTTGCATTTTGCTTTTTTCCAATTTTTTCAGTTTAACCAGATTCAGCACCCCTTATGTCACAATAAAGGTTGAATACGATCACCAGCATGTTTCACTCAGCGTGTGAGCATGTGTGTTAAAATAGACTTGACATTGAGTTAAAAATGTTTTTCTCATGCTCTCAAAGTACGTTTACCCTCCATTAAGCTGAGTCCCTTTGGGTTTTATGTCTTTTGCTCAGGGATTATTTTCTGTGTAGCTAATCTACCAGGTAAAGGCAAGCGTGATGCTAAGTGCTGTACTGATAGTTTTGTATATCGTCTGCACTTGATGCAAGTTCGAAATTAAATAGTTCGCCCTCAGCTTCTCATTCAAGGTTAGTCAAAAATACCTAAACTTTAACATTTATTTTTTTGCTTTGTGTATTTACTTGCATAAAGACGTTATAAGCTGTGGTTTTTTTAAACTGTGTTTTGTAGCTAGCGATATATGATTGTGAGTCACTTTGTAGGATTTTGACAGATGCTGATTCAGCTTGCTTTTGTTATTATGGCTGCCCAGTTTTTGGCCTCTTTGTGTGCCCAATGTGCAAAAAAGCATCGGCTTTTAAAAAATCCTTCTCGTATTAAAACAAAAAAACTATAAAATGAACCAACTGCTGCCGCATGCTGCTTTGAGCTGGTAAAGCAGTGGCTTTAATTTATGATATGACAGCAAATATCAGATATTAATGTGACAGAAAGTTAATAATATTTTGTTAATATTTAAGTGCTGAGGTTTTAAACACTCTTCAGTTTTGAGTATAAAAGACATTAATCTATAAATTCTAAAACAAACTCAAACGTCATTCAAAAAACTTCAGTAAATTATTAAGACATGGATTTAATTCAATATAATATCTGTCTTTTGTGGTGAATTAAAGTTTTAAATTAAACAACTTAAGATTTGTATGAACATGTTATTGAATAAAACATGATTTTCTTTTTCTGTCATCTTTTAAATTTATAGTGTATCAGTCACAAAATGATGATCTGGTGTTCTTTTTTTATTATTTTTATAAWGAGATGTTTTAGTAGAGCCACAGTACATATTTTTTTATTGTTGTCATCATCCTAGCATAAACCTTTGGCCTTTTATTGTTTTCCCACTGTGGATCAGTCAGAAGTGCTTTACTCGTCATTATGACCCTCTTGAGATAGTTTTGACGGTCAACATAGTTTCATATTATCTCAAAAGTATGCTACTAAAAATATGTTGAGCAACACGCAACGATAAATGAGTCTCCACCCCTGTAATGTTTTGTAAAACCCAATGGTTCAACAAACAGTGACTCATCTAAAWAAAAAAAACACTGCTTCTCAGGTAAAGTGGACCATGGAGGTGCTTTGTTATGGCCTGACACTCCCTTTGGAGGGRGACACCGTCAAGCTGTGCGTGGACGTGTACACGGACTGGATGATGGCCCTGGTGTCGCCGAGGGACTCGATGCCGCAGCCTGTGGTGAAGGAGCCCAACATGTACATCCAGACCATTCTCAAACACCTCTACAACGTCTTTGTGCCAAGGTATGTGGAAATATGAGTGTGTGTTTCCCATGAAAACATGAGAAGAACATGCAAACGCCACACAGAAAGAACCCAGGACCTCCTTGCTGTGAGGCATCAGTGCTAAAACCACTGATCTGTCAGAAAAAACAAATAGTTACAGAGACTGTTGTAAGAGATGATCAACATAAGCTGCTTGTTGTTTCAGCATTTGTCAGACTTGACTGTTTCTGCCTCCAGGCCTGAGCAACACAGTCTGAACCACATCAGGCTCTGCCAGCAGGTTCTGACCGCGGTCCAGAAGCTGGCGCGGGAATCCGTTTCCATGGTGAGGGAAACCTGGGAGGTGCTGCTGCTCTTCCTGCTTCGCATCAATGACACGTTGCTCGCACCGCCGTCGGTCGGCGGTAAGTGCTTACCGGCCCGTTTCTTCGTCCTCAGTCCTGGTGACTAACGGTAATCCAACGGCGCCTTTTTGTTTGTTTGTTTTATTTTGTTTAGTTGGGGTAGCGGAGAAGCTGGCAGAGAAATTGATGGCGGTGCTGTTCGAGGTGTGGCTGCTTGCGTGCGCGCGCTGCTTCCCMACGCCGCCATATTGGAAGACAGCGAGAGAGATGCTGTCCAACTGGAGACATCACCCTCCTGTTATAGAGCAGTGGAGCAGAGTCGCTTGTGCACTAACCTCAAGGTAAGAGYCGACCTGGTGCAACTTCATTTGCATCAATCAAATTTGTCAGTTAAATGAGTGTTTTTAAACCTGCTTTTATATTTTAATTAGAAAAAATGAAGACTACTAAATGAATAATTTCACTAAAAGGGAAATAATAATGTTWGTATTTTTGTCCCATTTTGACACGACAGACTTCTGCGGTTCACTCACGGCCCATCCTTCCCACCTTTTAAAGTTCCTGACGAGGACACCAACTTGATTCCTTTAGAGATGGACAACGATTGTGTGGCGCAGACGTGGTACCGTTTCCTCCACATGATCGGGTGCGTGATGCCTCAGTGCRAGTTCTTCTTTTAACTGAAAGAAAGAATGATGGTTTGTTTAAACACGTTTGTTAYGAGGAAGTGGAAGTTACCTGTGCTCTACTTCCTTTAAACAACTGACTACATTTAAGTCTAAATAATTGACCTTTAGTTTGTATTTTATTCATCTCTCATCTTATTTAGGGCGTTTCTGCTCATTYAGTCATAGATCTCTATGCTTTTTACTCAAATCTTGAATGCGCATCCTCTTTTATTTGCAGCAATCCGGTAGACCTGAGCAACCCTGCGATAGTGAGCACCACTCCGAAGTTTCAAGAACAGTTTTTAAACTCGAGTGGAATTCCCCACGAGGTCGTGTTGCACCCATGTTTAAAACAGCTACCCCAGATCTTCTTCAGGGCCATGAAGGGCATCAGCTGCCTCGTGGATGCTTTCCTCGGTAAGAAGATGCTGAGTTATGTGACACTCAGAACTGATTAAAAAAATAATTTTCCCTAAATGTCAAAATCAAACAAATAAAAACAAGAAGATAAGATCTGTAGTTGTGATTTTTCAAGGCTAGTAAAATTTCACTGTCCTTTTAGGAAGRATTAAAAAAAAATCTTAGGTTAGATTAACCCTAAAATTACGTTTTAATCAAATGATAGATGTGGATAGTGAAAGATAAAAGAAAAAGTCAACATAGAAATGTTAGTTTGTTGTAAATATTTTGCTGTTTTCAGGTATCGTTAATTCAGAAATTGGTGTGTTTTCCACAAATGTTGCTCACATTACATTCAGAAATGCCTGTGAAAGTGACAGAATCACAGTTTGACTGGACAGTAAMTAAATATAGACGCTGTAATAAACGGAATAAGGAACAGGTTTGTTATTTATTTGTTGTTAATGAAAAACTGGAAAAATATACATTTAAGCTCATTAAGGAACAAAGTTTGACCTTTTTTTTAATCAGTAAAGCACCACATTGTGGGCTTTTGCAAGCAGTAGAAAGAGCAAAGTTACAGTTTTTATTTTTTAGACAAATAAAACTTGGGTAATAATTTTTTTCCCCAACTTTTCCTTTCTCCCAGTACAATCTTGACATTATTCCTGTGTAAACTGAAAATGGCGATTCTGAATTATAGAAACATACTTTTCAAAGCTTGAATAGAAACATGTCCGTATGTATTTTTCTCTTTACGCTGTAGGTGTGTCTGTTGAAAAGAGAGATGTACGCGAGAGGGTGTTCTCTTTTTGTCCAGTGCTGCTCTCTCATGGTACCAACACCAGCTGATCCATCATATAATGAGATATTCTGGACAGATGATTTATTTTATTTGTGGTGTTTTATCCGTTAAAGGTCCAGTGTGTAGTATTTAGTGAGTAATTTACCCCCCTGCACGCCCTTTTAAATTACAGTGGTCGCAAAAAAAAATGAAACAGATCTGGTTTAGATTCAGCGACAGCTTTGTCTCTTTGGGGCCACTGTAGTAAGAAAGGGTGAAGTGAAAAGTTGTTGTTTTTGCTTTATTTTAACGTAACAAAAACACAAGATTCCTTTTTTCCTGCATTAGTACAAATATATTGCATTTACGCAGTAATTAGTCAAAATGTTGCACACTGGAACTTTAAAGTCTTTGGGTTTTTGTCACTCAGCAACTTAACACCCCAGTTATTCAGACTTGACTATGAGATCACCACCAAAGGGCTTCCTTCAGGCATAAAGAGTCAATCAGTAATATTCTTCGTGATTCATATCTAACTATCGTCTTGCATGTTTACAAACGATCACCTCCCCTGATTAACTCACCGTTTCCTTCACCAAATCATTTTCTCTTCTCTTCACATCATCGCCTCTGAGTAATTAAACCCCACTCTCCAGCTTAAAGAGGAAACAACAACGTGGGCTCTGCTTACTTTACTTTTTACGTTTTTTTTAAATTACAGGTATATCACGTCCCAGAGCTGACAGTGCCCCGCCCACCCCGGTGAACAGAATGAGCATGTCCCCCCCGCCTTCCATCACCAACACGACACCCCCTCACAGCCGCAAGCAACGCCACGCGGTGGTCACTAAAACTACGAGCAAGAGTTCAACTGTAAGTTTCATTGTTTCAAAGGAAGGACATCCAGTAAAATCAACTCCAAATGTTTAATTTTTTTAACTGTTGCATTATGTTGCTAGGAGTTGACTTCTAAAGCACTTTACTTTTTATTTTCACTTCTTTTCAGATCATCTTTTTGTGATTTCTTAAAGGCTGTTCAGTCATTTGTAATGTGATGACTGGTTGTCATTTACTGGCTGTCTATAACAGGCAGTCGAACACGTGACGGCAAGACTGTTG
Source organism: Austrofundulus limnaeus (assembly GCF_001266775.1). Lineage (NCBI taxonomy): Eukaryota > Metazoa > Chordata > Actinopteri > Cyprinodontiformes > Rivulidae > Austrofundulus > Austrofundulus limnaeus. Next base: position 1,407,008 of record NW_013952530.1, on the reverse strand, counting down.
TTTCTGTAAAAACTAAAGCACAATTCAGACAGCTATTATTTTGGCATTAACACAGCTTAAGGGCTCGACACACKGGGAGCGACAAACTACAGCGATTAAYGGCTGTCATCGCAGCCAGGGTGAAACCTGACACACAGGACACGATAGGGACGGCAGCGTTGCGAATCGCACTCTTGGGTCGCTTGTCTTCACGAAATTTGATTGGTTCTTCTACTGCCTCTTGTAAAGGTTGTTGGTGGTTAACAAAAAAGAGGGGTGTGCATTACGGACATGTAAACTAAACAAATCTTGCGATGCTAATGATATTGAAAAACAAACACACACCAAGATACAGTTTTATGAGGACAAACTTACCGGATAACTTCACCCTGGCGCCAACAAATTCCCACAAAGCTGCCTTTTTTAGTAATCCCTTGGTGAAAGTGTTAGCTAACTGCAGTGTGTAGCATACTCTCTGCTCATTGGTCAGTCAATGAAACCCTCACTGATTGGTTGTACGCTAAGCGACAGCGACAAAAGTTGAACATTTTTTGACTTTCAAATRTCGCGTCGCAAGCTTGCGTGCACGTCTACGTGTACGAGCGCAAAATTTCACATGCACTATTTTCGCCGGTCGCTTAGCTGGAGGAGGGCAAGCGATTGTCGCCTCACCGCACAGGCTCCATAGGAAATGAATGGAGAGTGAGCGACGTCGCCTCCCGTGTGTCGAGCYCTTAAGAGTCATTTGAGTTGAATTTGTGTAGAATTATCTTTATAAATTTGATTGCTAGCTCTGTGTCAAAGCAAAAAGTAAACATTTTAACCCATAAAACCGCTTTGCTTGCTTATGTAAACATAAAGTGAACACATTACAGCTAAAGGCCCTGTCACACAATTACGTTTATACAACTTGTGAAAGTTTTGTCCAACACTGAAGATATCTATGCTGAAGATGGAAAAAAAAAATCTAATGGAAGACTCTTTTGGATGTGAGTTGATCGAATATAAATACTCTTGAGTAATTTATTCATAAAAAATGTTCATGAGTTGGTATAATTTTTCAAAAACGTTGGRTCTTAACAGTGACCTCAATGGGTCCAACCAGCTCTAAAAACAACCAGAACAAACATTAAACCCAAGACAAACATACCCAGACAGTAAATAAAAAACATCCCAACAAACTGAACATTTATTTTGAGCCTGATTCAGATAAAMTTCTCACTAAAACAAACAAAAAAAGGCTGGATTTTCAGAATATTTATATGGGGTCACATCAGCTCAGTGAGGCTCCTACATCAGTGTTGAGGTTAGATTGTGTTCAGACCATCTGATGTATGTGAATAAAAGCTCTCTTAGTTGAGCTGTTCAAGTTGTTTGAAGCTCGGTCACATATCTGCCCTCTCTCCACCCTGCAGAGCAGTAACAGTCAACCAACCAAAGCGTCCCAGCAACAGCAGCAGCAGCAGCCGACGTCCTCCCCAACCCTGCTTTCCAGCCCCAACCAGAGTAGTTTAGAGTCCCGGCCGCTGCCGGCCCCGGCACGGCCYAAGGTCAACAGCATCCTTAACCTGTTCGGTCAGTGGCTTTTCGACGCCGCTCTGGTCCACTGTAAACTCCACAGCGGCCTCAGCCGAGACCCCAGCATGACYGGTGAGAAGGGGAATGTAATGTTTTATTATTTTTGTAACTCACGCATGAGCAAGTGTTTAAGTTGCTGTTCATTAGTGTGTGTTTTTTGTGGAGTTACGTGTTTGTGTTGTTGTTCTTTTTACTGTGTGTTATTGGGACGTGTTTTCTTTTTTTTCCCCCATCTTTTTCTCAGAAACTTTGTTGTGCCTTTCTGTGCGTGGAGGGCTTGGTTAGAAGTGGCCACATGGAGTCAGATGGAAATATCCTAATTCATTTGCATCCTGCAGCTTTTCTAAAACTGGCTAAATTTAGGCTACAATTACACACAAAGGATTCAWTATAGTCCTGTCTTTTGTAAAGAGTCGATGACCCCACAGAGTCATTATTTGAAAGGATAAACAGCTGATTATTGGCTCTCTGTTTATATTTCTCTTCTTGGTGTAATGTCCTGCACGTGTCTACCATGTCTGATTAATGTCAGTAGTTGTAATTTGGTCAAACGTCGTGTATTGAGGAGAACAAAAATACAATTCATGCCTGATTATGACTTTGATCCTGAAATATTGGATCTGCTTTGATTTTGTGTCTCTCCACTATTTCTGTTATCTTGCAGCCTCTTTTATCCAAATTCTCCTTTCTTATAAATCTTGTAAGTAGGAATGGCAGCTTTTGTTTTTGTTTTTCCCTCCTCTCACTTGATTTGCGTTTCTTGACAAATCTTCCTGCTTTTCAGTTGAATTCCTCATGATCATTGCCATCACCGCCATCGTTTTCTGTCCCCATTGATCTTTGTCATAAATATAAAAGTTTACCAGCGTTTTCCCCCAAAGGTGATGAAATGGATTTCACCAACTGACCATTTGTCTCAGCCATAATGTTGCCAGTTTATTTATTTATTTATTTTTTACAATGCCACATCATTTTATTTATTTACCTTTTTGATTTATGCTAATCTGGATTTATGCGTTTCAGACCCCCCCTCACACTCAACTTCAGCATCAATGTTTTTTATTTTTGTAAATTATTTTGGTACCACTTTACAATAAGGCTCCCCTTATMGATGACTTTTAAAGAGTTTATAGATAGGTTATTAATTCATCTGTAAACACTTAATAAATTATTACTAAGTGTTTATTATGCATTAATTAGGTCAAGAAAGAGACTAAACTGTCCAGTTTAGTACCAAATACTGAGCCAAATCTGTTTGGGTATTAAACATCTCAGACTAGTGAACTACATTGTAAGTACAATAATGATTAGGAAATGCATATTTTAACATATAATAATGTACTGTATTACTGCATTATAAATATCCACACATATTAAAGGGATCCCTATTGTACAGTGTAAAACTACACTATTTTAGATTGGGTTGGATTATTTGGTACATTAACATGACTTTTTTTTAGCTTTTTGATACATCAACATTGTAGTAGTAWTAATAAATAGTGTACTGTATTACACTTTGCTATAAGTCTCCCTTTGACAGTTGTGAATATTAATAATGCAGTAATACAGTACAATATTAATATATTAAAATATGTGTTTCTAATTGTTATTGTGCTTACAATGTAGAAACCTAGTTTGAAATATTTAATATACCACCTTTTAGATGTAATATGTATGTGAACAGATTTGTCTCATTATTTGGTAAGAAACTGGAGGTTTCGTCTTTATCATCCTTTATTGTTGCACAATAAACATTTATTAATGATTTATAAAGTGTTTACAGATGAATTAGTAGCATATCTATGAACTCTTTATAATGGGAGCCTTAATGTAAAGTGGTACCATTATTTTTATGTTGTCTGTTTACTTGAGTTGTGATTTTATTGCTTTTGTGCCTCAGTGCATGAATTGAATGATCCGTATTTTTAAGTGACAGTCATATAATTGCAACATGAAGGAAGCTGACACAGGGACTTTGCATTGTGGGCATGCAAATAAATGGCATATTGTTCACTATATGTTTGTAACAGTGTTGAACTTTAATCACAAATTCTTTGTGTCAGAGTTTCCTTTTCCGAATGCTTTCAAAGGATGTCTCAGTTTGGAATCATTGAAGTGTTCTCTTTTGTGAATAAATGTCTGCTTTTTTTGTTTTTACATGTTAAATCTCTGCTGTTGCCTTTTTATCGTCCACATAAAGTAGATATGTTTGTGTTTGCCCGTTTCTCGTACGTGCACGAAAGCAGTGGAGCGCATAAYGATTCTGGGTTCTTTTTGTTCTGGTTCTTGGCACGTCCTTCAGCGATCGCCACTCAGGTGGGTTTGGAGCTGAGGAGGAAGGGTTCCCAAATGTCCACGGACTCCATGGTGCCCAACCCTCTGTTTGACATCAACGAGTTCCCCGAGAGCTACGAGGCGGGGCGCGCCGAGGCCTGCGGGACACTCTGTCGCATTTTCTGTAGCAAAAAAACCGGAGAGGATATTCTTCCTGTTTACCTGTCCAGGTAGTAATAACAAAAAATACAGCTCGAAGTTATATTTTCACTACTGTCGACAGCGTAGATAAGTTAAATCTGTTTCTAATCTTTGTTTTTTTTTTTTTTTAGGTTCTACATGGTTCTGATTCAGGGTCTCCAGATTTCTGATTTCATCTGTAGACCTGTCCTGGCTTCTATCATCCTCAACTCTTCCTCTCTCTTCTGTACTGACCTGAAAGGCATCAACGTTGTCGTGCCCTATTTCATAGCTGCTTTGGAGACAATTGTACCAGACAGGTAGCTTTTTGAAACAATGTTTGTATTTAAATAATGAAAGACTTGCTTTCCTCTCCTCCTCTCTTCAATAATGGCTTCTTTAAAATATTTATTAATGCTTTATAAATAAGTTATTCATGGGTTTATGAAACAACACTCTTCATGTGTTGAAGCAGGCTCACTACTTGGTACTACTCAGTGCTTTACTTTGATTAATTTCTTCATAATATAGATTTTTAAGATYTAACATTTGTCAGTGAGTTGAATGTTTTTCACTATCCAGTCTGGTAACGACTCAATTCAACTCTACTCAGGTGTACACAGTCTCTGTGGTTTTCCAAATAACTTGTGCTGCCTTGTAGAGATAGACCGATACAGGTTTTTGAAGACCTATACCGATTTTTTAAACATCACTCTAACTGATACGTGCAGCCGATTTTTTTTGGCCGATTCTTGAAGCCGATACTACTTTTTTCCTCCATTAACTTGATAAAAATAAGAATGATAACAAATGTTACACAAGTCTTAATTTAAAACCTTGTCTGATGCAGGCTGTATGAAGTGCTGCCACACAGGATTTCTTCTTTCAGCCCTTTCTTTAAAAAAACAACAACAACAAATTAATGATTTATTTTATCT
>NW_013952530.1:1399815-1401984 GCF_001266775.1 Austrofundulus limnaeus | reverse complement strand
TCAGAGCTAAACAACAAAGAAAATCTGAAGCTCTTATATTTGAGCAATAACCATTTTTATGTGTCCAGACACTCCTTTTTCAGGTAAATTGGGGTCCGGGGAGGGTGCACTGATTGATAGGCCTGATGGATAGAGCTTCATCAGAGCTAAACATCAAAAGAAATCTGAAGCTCCTATGTTTAATATTTTTTGAGCTATAACCACTTTTGTATGTCCAGACCCCACTTTTTCAGAAAAATTGGGTGGGAGGGGGCACTGATTGGTGGGCCTGATGGATAGAGCTTCATCAGAGCTAAACAACAAAAGAAATCTGAAGCTCCTATGTTGAACAGTTTCTGAGTTATAAGTATTTTTGCATGTACAGACCCCGCTTTTTCAGATAAATTGGGGGTCATCTACAGTCCTGCCAAATTTCATGTTTATCAGTGCAGTCGTTTTTGTGGTACGGTTGACCAAAAATCACTGGAAAAATAAATTAAAAAATAAAAATAAACAGTACGACAACAATATGACTCCCGCTTACGCTTCGTGTGCGGGGGTCATAATAACTCACCCTATTGTTGTTAGCACTTGGTCTCACAACATTAGCAGCTGCTCTCTCCCCAAGGGAGGGGGCGGCACCATGCGCTCGTGTGACCCAAAGAATGGATCAGCCGAACGGATGGACAAATCGGCTGAAAATATCGGCCGGCCGATGTATCGGTCGACCCCTACTGCTATGATTATTTGTAGAAACAAAGTTTTTTAATTAAAGTAAACTGAGCAACTAAATTACTTTTACTTGACTAAATAATAGCACAGCAGTTATTGCCAACTAGTGAGCTTGCTTCAGTGTTTTATAAATTGTTCACAGCTTTATAAATAATATTTATGTAACATTAATAAACYATTTATAAAAGGACCATGTTTTTGTAAAGTGGTCCCAAAAATCTCTTCTTAGGCTGAATAATTTGTTGCTTTAAAATGTTATGTGCAATTTTGAGGCAGTCGCTTTTTTTGTCCAGGGTTCCTCACTGTTTTGTCATTTTTTTCCCTCTCTGTCTTTATTGCATTTTTCAGGGAGTTGTCCAAATTCAAGATTTATGTAAATCCTACTGACTTGAGGAGAGCTTCCATTAACATTCTTCTTGCCATGCTGCCGCTGCCGCATCACTTTGGAAACATTAAATCAGAGGTAAACTGCTTATAAAAGCTTTTTAATTATTAACAGCAGTGTTAKTGGAGGCTTGTTTTCTATTGCTTAAGAAAAAAAAATAGTGTGGCGTTTATTTAGACTTTCTTAATGTTCAACTTAAGACTTGATGTTTTCCAAAGTTTTTGTTTGGATGTTTTAAACACAGGCTTTAATTGGGTTTGAATTGTTTTAGTTGCTTTGACTTTGTGATTCATTTATTTATTTTCTAAACAGAGCTGGGACTGTGCTACATGATAAATTGTACAAGTACAGTTGTATAGATCATCAAATAATTGCTGGTTAAATGTTAAAAATAAATTTTTAGTGATTTTAACTCAAAGCAGAAAAAGAAACTAAATGCATGAAACGGTAATGAAAAGGCATTTTTACTCATTMAGCTGTTTTTATGCTGGTTAATGATTCTAATAAATTATAAGTGTTGGGTTGAATATTAATTGTGAGGGATAATTGTGTCCTGTAGGTTCTGCTGGAGGGGAAGTTTAACGAGGAGGACGGSTGGCCTCATGACCAGCCCGTGTCTTTCCTGTCTCTGAGGCTTCGTCTCGTCAACGTCCTCATCGGAGCGCTGCAGACTGAGACCGACCCCACCAACACACAATTGATCCTTGGTATAACCTACTGGTTGTTCCCTATACAGTATTTACTCTGGCATGAATTTAAAGGGATCCACGATTAGTTGTAACATTAGATTTTATTTGATAAACATTTATTTTAACTGTAAAATAAAAGCTGTAAAATAAACTGTAGGCTGTTTAATTTAGTAATTTTTTACAAATATATTTTAACACGGACGGAGCCATTTTATTTACACACAAAGCATTCTGGGTAAATGATGATGTGGATAGGTCCTCGGCGTGAGCGAGCTATATCCACCCTGAAGGTTAATCTTGGACAATATCTGACGATCGTCTGTTTTAAGTAAAACCAGAGAGCGTTGACAGAGAGAAGAAGGTAAAAATGACTCAGCCTGGAAC
>NW_013952530.1:1397048-1399805 GCF_001266775.1 Austrofundulus limnaeus | reverse complement strand
GTTCCAGGCTGAGTCATTTTTACCTTCTTCTCTCTGTCAACGCTCTCTGGTTTTACTTAAAACAGACGATCGTCAGATATTGTCCAAGATTAACATTCAGGGTGGATATAGCTTGCTAGCAGCCTCGCACTATTCACTATTGGTGAAATATATGTTTATCAAACAAAGTAATGCTACAACTAATCATGGATCCTTTTAAATATATTTTTATTTTATACAGTATTCTTTTTTTTCTCTGTCTTAGGTGCAATGCTGAATATTGTCCAAGACTCTGCATTGTTAGAGTCCATAGGAGCACAGACGGAAACAGTAAGGCTCCGATCGCTCCTGTTTTTCTGACMAACGATGAGAAATAGAAAAGCATTTGATGTGAACACCAGCGTTGCTGTGATTTCAGGGCAGCATAGACGGGAGCCACGTGACCCTGAGGGGTCACAGTCGCACCAACAGTGGTGTCAGCTACACCAGTGGAAGCACCGCAGAGGCTACCAGTCCAGACTGTGAGCGTCCTGCACAGGCGCTGCTCAGAGATTATGGTGAGATTTACAGCTGATGCTTTGGTCAGATGAGGCTTAACGGTGTGGAGGCAGAGTTAGTCAAAGTGCTTACACCGCATGTAATCTGTTAAACTAACTCATTTGTTCTCTGTAGCTAACGTGGTTAAAGTGGTTTGCAGAGTTAAAAAGCGCTGGGTAAAATGTCTTTGTAGGTGATTTTAGTTATTTGCTGTGATGCTGTTTAACAAACTGTTCGTTGTGTATGAAGGTCTCCGTCTATATGGGGCTAGAATGATGACTTAAAAAATCAAAACCGTAAAATAAACATAAAAAGTTTCAAATTCTGATTTAAATAAACACTTTTTTTATTTTTATTTTCACTACCAGTTGGAGCCGTTGTCCTTGTGAGCCCCATACCAGATTATTTTCCCTCTCCTAATGCATGTTGTCTTTATGGGCACCCTAAGCTCATATCCTGTGTAACATTTCAGGTGTGGTGCTTTAACTCTGCATTGCTTTGTRTGCTTTTTCATATTTGTTTGCGGTGTTTGGTATTTCGGGGTGTTATATGGTCTAGCTCTTACAGATACGGCGTCGGGTCTGCTGGTGCGCAGCATCCACCTCGTCACTCAGAGGCTCAATTCCCAGTGGAGACAGGACATGAGCATTTCACTGGCTGCCCTGGAGCTGCTGGCTGGGCTCGCCAAGGTACAGCAAACACAACATACACAGGCTGTATCTGATAAGTGACAAACCTGACAGAAATTGTACAGATTTTATTTGGTGGCTTAACTAATAATTTAGATATTAGGATGTTTCAAACTCATGTTTTTTTATTTTATTTTTTTAATTGAATTAAATTTTTTTGTATGTTTTAATCAGGTAAAGGTAGGAGTGGATTCTGGAGACCGCAAACGTGCCGTCAGCTCTATATGTGGMTATATTGTGTACCAGTGCAGCCGTCCAGCTCCTCTTCAGTCAAGAGACCTTCACTCCATGATCGTGGCTGCCTTCCAGTTCCTCTGCGTGTGGCTGACGGAGCACCCTGACATGCTCGATGAGAAGGCAGGTTTASAAACAGATATGACGTATGACCTGAAATAAGTGTTGAGTTTAAAGACTTAGAGGCATGTTTCAATTAATAAGCTGTTTTTTTTTGGGTTGGTTCAAGGTTTGTTTGATGGAAGTGTTGGAAATAGTGGAGCTAGGAATCTCCGGCAGTAAATCTCGCCAAGATCAGGAGGTTCGTCATAAAGGAGAGAAGGAGCACAACCCAGCTTCAATGAGGGTGAAGGATGCTGCGGAGGCCACTTTATCCTGGTGAGACGTTTAAACGAACACTTGGACACAAATAACTGACTGATATATGACTGAGAACCYGCAGTGCATTTCTAGCTCTAGACCAGAGGTGCCTAAAGTGGGGCCCAAATTGGCCCGCCAAGCCATTTGATTTGGCTCACCAGCAGTTGTCCTGGTTATTAATCTCCTGTCCTGTGTAGAAACACTGTATTTCCACTTTTCAACCATTGGTCCAACTACAGGTACAAGGAGCTGAAGTCAGATAGTCTTAACTCATGGTGCTCACTTTATCTTTGAATTACGTTAAGATTAAACATAAAATACAAGTAACTACAAGAGATATTTAGATTAGATTTAAGCACACATCTAGATTAACACACCTTATAAGACCACATGTACCGTATTTATTCAACTATAATACGTAAAATGAAATCCATAAAATCATCCACAAAGTTGGGGGTTAGTACTATACTCAGATAGATATTTTTACTTATGTATTTTAACTGAAATATCAGCTTAATTCACAAAATGCCTGAGTCTGGAAATGAGACTGCGTCGTAAAAAGCAGTTGAAACGAGCTTACCTCTGACAGTCCTCCGTGCTTCAGAGCGAGATAATAACAGATCCAGGCAGGCAACATGATGTGAAAAAAAGGGGGGAAAAGTAGTCCTACACCTTAGTAATGATAACAAACTAATGACATTAGCGTGTGACCGAGCCGCTCCTCGAACAACAACAAACACATGTTTGTCTGTAATGGCTGCCGTCTACCGGTGTTCTGAAAAATTTGTATTGTTGTGTCTTGGCCCGGTTCGGTTCTGCTGGGCTTTGTCGGTTGCTGGACCCTCCTCTCGTCTCCCCTCCGTCTGCTCAAGTCTGGTGCTGCTGCTTCGCTGCTTGGTTGATGAAAATCAGAGAGCGTTCTTGCCTGTAAGCTGCTGGAAAATCACAAGGCTTCTTC
>NW_013952530.1:1394730-1396676 GCF_001266775.1 Austrofundulus limnaeus | reverse complement strand
ACATCTGGTGAAAATTTCATGTCATTAGCACCTCTAGTAATATATTTACTGAGAAAAATGGTGACATGTTCAATACTTATTTTACCTGTTGTGTTTTTTAACAGTAATGAGCAGAAATGTAATAAAAGTAACAACTTTCTATTTCTTACATTGTTTAAAAATGTAAGGAGTAGAAAGTACAGATAATTGTAAAAATGTAAGGATTAGAAGTAAAAGGTAGTCTGAAAAATAATTGGTAAAGTACAGGTAACCAAAGTATTTGTAGTTAGTTACTTCACAACTCTGGCAACTCTTAATTACTGAGTCTTCTGGAAAAGTCTTAAACTGTTTGTGAGAGTAAGACTGAATAACTTGCATTAACACTCAAGTCAGAGAGTAGGAGTAAATCTGAGACATTTTCAGCACTAATAAGTTTGGTAAATACAGGCCCAGGATGGCTGTGGCAGCCATCTTGAATTTGCTCGACTCATAAGGTTTTATCAAAAATCGTCATAGTAAATTTGTTCACGAGATATTTTACTGACAGTCACAGACCAAGAGCAATTGTAAATCTTTTATTTTCCTGATTAAATTAACAGCGTCTGAAAAATTGAAAACGGCACGTTTTGCTTCTCGCCACTAGATGGCGCCATTTCCCAAACATCATTAACTGGTCTTATTTTATCATTCTGAATTAAAGGTCTGGCCTCGAATTATTAAAAATGGTAAGACGTCATTCCTAAGTTGATTTAACAATTTAAATACATTTATTAAATGTTTGAAGTCAGTTCTAAATCACCGTTCATTCAGCTAATGACGTCTTTGTTTGTATATTTTGCAAAACGTCAAACATTGGTTCGGTTTCGGCTTGTTTTTTTAACGTTTCGATGTATATTTAACTTTATTGTATTTTATATACGTCTAATTTTGGTTTATTTGTTTGGCGGCAACAAGCTAAATCAACGCTTCACGTCTGAAACGAGCTGCAGGGTTCGGTTCGGATCCACCTTGAGCGTTTTGTTTGTTTGTGTGCTCACAGTCCGTCCCTCCTCCTCCTCCTCCTCCTCCTCTTCCTCTCTTGAGTTTCTCCTCTCCGCTGCCTCGCTTCGCTCTCAGCTGGTTCCGCGACCACAGAGTGCACCGAGCCGAGCCGAGCCGAGCCGAGCTCCTCCGCTTCTTCTTCTTTGGTACTTTTTGACGAACTTTTTTTGTTTCCAGCGGTGCGTCGAGCATCACCAGAATCTGCGGGATGGACTGAGCTGACGTCAGAGAGTCCAGTCAGCGTGGATCCTTCAGGGAAGACGCGTGGTTCTTCTTGAGACCGTGTCCCAGGAGGAGGGGGGGTTTGTTTGCGAGGATCCTCATCATGGAAGAGGACGAAGGGCACCGGGAGAACGGGATCCAAGTCGCTAAAGACTCGGACCGACAGCAGCGGCTCCGGCTCTGCGTTTTAAACGAGATCCTGAACACGGAGCGGGATTATGTTCGGACCCTGCTCTTCCTCCAGTCGGTGAGTTCGTGACATTTTACCCTCTCATGTCGCCCACTTTCCTCTGTCACCCACTGAAACAACCCACTAGTTAGCTTCTTTATTTATTTATTTATTTATGTATTTGTTTTAAAGCAGCACGCTGGGTCTCTGCAGGATGTGATCAAACCCTCCATCCATATCWAAAACAAAATTGTTAAAACTTGTTTTTTAATAGTGAAGGGCTTGGCAAATAAACAAACATACTTCTTATGTCAGTGCCAGACAGCTTATTCTGTTATTGACTGTCATTTATTGGACTGGATGATTCAAGAACTAAATGTGTCGTCAGTCCATTTAATGAACATGGGCCTCCTCAGTAGCATGCGGAAGAACCATACACAGCCACAACAGCCTGCACTGCAAAAACTGTCCATCTTACCAAGTTTTAAAATCTTATATCCAGTCAAAAAAATCTTTTTGGTCTTGTTTTGAGACT
>NW_013952530.1:1360687-1393726 GCF_001266775.1 Austrofundulus limnaeus | reverse complement strand
TACACAAATATAAATACTTATTTTTACTTATTTTGTGTTTTTGTAATAATTATAGGGAAAATATTACATCAGTAATTGTTTTATTACCCTTTAAATTGATTTCTGGAGATTATCCAAGGTGCTTCATGACCCATAATTGGGTCCCAAGTACAAATTTGGGAACCAAAGTGCAGTGGTTCCCAAACTTTTCAGCTTTTGACCCACAAAATAACAGCAGCAGAGACCTGTGGCCCCAGCTATTTTTGGATGACAAACATTTGTATCAGGTCAACAAAACATGGGCATAGTAACAATATTTTTTTATATTAAATTTACCAAATTTAAATATACTAACCTCACTCATTTGTAACAACTAAGACAAAAATGTAATTAATTCAGAAAATCTTTTCAGGACCCCACCTTGATGTTTCGGGACCCCACTTTGGGTCCCGACCCCAACGTTGGGAAACACTTTTATGGGATTCCACCTGGGGAACCAGAATCTTAAAACAAGAGTCCGTAACTGGTTCACCAAGTTTGTAATGGGTGCAGCCGATTTAGACAAATTCRCCTCTCAACCCTAAATAGATTTTTCTTACAAACGTGACACCATTTAGAAATAAATCAACATTCTTCCCAAATATAAAAATGTCCATTGCTAAGAAGCATAGCTTCATCAAAGAAATAATCAGTAATATTAATTGCTTTGCTCTTTGTGCTGTGTTTATATATCCTAAATGTGACCTCAAATTTATTATCATTGCAGAGGTCTGCGATAAATAATGGTTCATTTTGTTTCAACTATCATTCATTAATGTTCTGCTGATGACATATTTGGTTAACCTAGCTGATCTGGTTTAGATAAATAATGAAAGAAGAGAGGGAGGAGTGAGAAAAAATAGTATTTATTGTAATCAATATTGCATTTTCAGTATTGACTGGAGCAACTTTTTCAGATATTGTGCAGCCCTGATATTAAGGAGGATTTGTTCATGAATGCCAGTCAGATAAAAGGTGAAATAGCAGCTTCCTAGTTTCTCCTTGTGTACAGTTGCCTCATTGTAAATGAACATCCTGATAATTTGACGTTCGTTTCAATCATTAACACCCTGGTTTCACAAGCTGCAAGTGACAACTCACCTCATCACTTTAGTTTGTATTCTTCCTCCCTTTCCTCTTCTGCCGTGGTTCTTCRCTGCAGATGGTTTCTGTCTCCAGCTGCAGCCAAAAATATGTGTAACGTCATAACATGACAGAGCAATGCTTTATTTTATTTTCCTAATCGCTAAGAAGAAATACTCTTGTTTTGTCGCACGGCGGGGGGAAAAAAAAAACGTAGTCGTAGGTCAGACTCGCCCTGGAGCCACGCTTCCCGAACCGTTTCAGCCTCTCACCCACAAAATAACAGCTGCAACCCTTCAAATTGCTGGTTTAAATGGACTCGTTGCAGCATTATGAAGCTGGGAGTTTTTATTTTAAAGCAGTAAACAAAATCTGCGTCGTATGTTTCTCGTGTGGACGGTTTGAATCTGGAGGAGAAATTTGTGACCCGATGCCAACGACCATGTGCGTTTGTTTATTTACAGAAACAGCTGACCTTGCACCACCTGATATAAGGCTCTGCTTTTCATCGAGTACCTTTTTAAAATGTTGCTAATAAGTCACATATTATTTGATGTATGGAATTCATCTGAAGACCCCTCGCTTGTTGTTTCCCGACCCTCTGTGGGGTCCCAGCCCCGGCTTTGGGAACCCACTGCCCTAGAGCAAACAGGCTTTTCGGTTCCTCTGCTTTGGCACCCTGCTGGTTCAAAGGCGACCGCTGAATGTTATCATTCTCACCCGTGATTAGAGGCTGTTCCTTGTTAACATTCTCATGATTCCTTGCATTTTCCGGTTCTCAACATCCGGCAGATATTTTTGTGTTTTTTTTTTTTTAAACGTGGTGTTGGTTCCCTCTTTCTTCCTCGCTCGTCACATGAACAGAAACTTCCTCAAAGTTCTGGCTCGACACAGGCGTGTGTCACGCAGATGGTGCCTGAAAACCTGTGTTTTTCTCAAAGAGAGAGAGAGAAAAAAAGAAAAACTACAACCGCGTATGGACGAATGTTTGTGCACTTTTAGTTTCCGAGCGTCTTTTGGATGGCGATCCCCTTCGGCACGGCTTCCAGTCTTGGTGGCGGTGCAGTGGGCGAAGGCTTATCATCTGCTGGAAGACAGAGCGGACACTGAAGGGACACACTGTGACCCTCCTTCCTCCTGAAACCGTTTCTGGCACCACAATCCCACCCCCCACAGATTTATCAGAGAAAGTCTGGGAGGCTTTTCTTGTGGACATCTGAAAGCTGTTAGTGCCATCGGTTGCGCTCATTCACGTCATCTTTGATTTTAAGCCTCACCGTTTGTATTCCGAGAGAGAGAAGAATGTGGTCCGGATTAAAGAATGTTATCGCCCAGATCTTTGCATGGAACGGCAGTCTTTTTAAATGCGAGTGTCAACATGAAGCTCGTGTTATTTGCAGTCATAACTGAGAATTTGATCTGTTTGATATCTAAACACCAATCGTTTTTTTTTTAAGCTAAAGATGCTTAAACCATGAAATCACCTTTAGTACAATCCTGTGAACTTTTTGTCCTTTATCTCAGCTTAGAAATAAAACACGCAAATTATATACCTATAGTGGTGGTACGGCTCATGAAATTGACTAAATTTACAAAAAACATAAGAGGAAAGAAACAAACAATGGTGATCAATGGGATTTGGGCAAAATGCGTAAGAAAAACTCCTTTTTTTTTACTAGGGCTGCCACAAACGATTATTTTTATAATCGATTAATCACCGATTATTTTTTTCGATTAGTCGACTAAACAGATCATACGTTAACTGAATATAAAACATAGAGCTTATTGTGCCAGAATGCAGCTGTTATTATATAACCATCGTTAGATTTTAGCTATATGCTAACTAAAAATAATTGCTGTGGAAGGTAAGTTCTGCTCTGCAGATATTACACAGGTTTCTCTTTCATTTTCTTAAAATGATCCCACACTTTGAGCTCCGTTGCTGGGTAGCCATGATACCAGAGCCTGTCTGTATAATGTCTTGTGACGTCCACGGCCTACCCCAGTTACCACTACTGTGCATGTGTGTCAAGGACAGAAAGGCAGATGTGGCAGTGGAAGGTGTCAAAGCAGTTTGGAGAGAAAAACAACGTAAAGAACAAAAAGAAAAAGAAAACGATTAATCGATTATTAAATTAGTCGTCGATTAATCGTTGCAGCCCTACAGAAGTCTGTAGCTCGGATATAATTCACTGTAAAAACATCTTTCAATGCTGAAAGTTAGACTTTATATGTCTGAACTGGTGCTTTGGTATCTTCTGCAGTTTTTACACATTTGCAGCTTAAGCTTGATGATTTTATGAAGTCACGTCTTTTAAAGTGTTCAAATCCTTTGCAAACATCTTCTTTCCTCTATAAATCTGTGGTAAATATGCAAACTATGCCTCAAAACGCAGGCATTTYTGTCTTCTTTCATCCAGTGTGTCTCTTACTGCTGTATGAATTAGTTTTTCTATCGAATCCCTCCAGAATGCGAAGAATGCACACCAAAACTACCGATTTCAATTATGTCTTTGCAAAGTATTCTCATTAAAACTGAACGTAAAGAGTTATTACAGGTCATATCTTCTACATAAAACACTGTAGGATCATAGGAAGTGAAATGTCATRGAAATTTTACTTTGCTTTAAATTTTTTTTGAGAAATATCCTAATTGAAAAGCRTTCATGTGGTTTTTGTGAAGTGAAAACATCGAGACTCTATCTTTTATTGACAGATGTCTGCTTATGATTCCTCTTGTCAAACGTTTTGGCACTTCCAGGACTTCGCTCCAACAATGTACCCGTGTGTCATCAGCCGCAAAATCTCCCAGTGTTCTGACATGATGCTTTACGCCGCTTTTGTCCTGCGTTTGACATTCAAAACTGAGAGGGGGGGGGCGAAGAAATAAATAAGTCAGTCACTGCCACCATACCACTGCCAATCCTTTACAAATCCCCTCGTCTTCTCTGCTGAGGGGTCCGGCCAAGCCCGCCGCCTTTCCCCTCAGCGGGAGCCAAAGATTTGTCACCAAGCAGCTCACTGGGGTGTTGATAAGAGAGGTCTAGCTGTGGGAGCTCCCAGCATATGGTTTCAGTAAAGATAAAGTCTGGTTCCGAATGAGAGGGAGTTGTGTGTTAAAGCTAAAGCTAGTTGTTGGAGCTAAAAATAGTCTTATTTGTGTTTTTTTTTTAATTCCTCAAATTTGATTATTTGTGAGGGAAACCCTCATTTTCCCAGTTTGACTTCCTTCCTTCGAACCTGTGGTTGCGTTCTCTGTGTTGCAGAAATGATGTGCTCACTGGACAGTTAGATATTTTCGATTTGCTGGTGCTGCTGCCCCGTCCTTCGTGCTGAATTTTAAGAGAGTGTGGAACTAACGCCAGAGTGTGAATGAGAGATTTTCAGACGTTGACCTCAGCAGCAACAAGTGTAAAGAAATCTGGATAAGCGATSATGTACAGTGAAATGAATTTTTATGAGATCCCTTACATTTTCGTAATTCTTCTCTAATTCATCGCCCAGCTTCAAACAGAGAAGACGAGTTAATATTGTGTGTCTCTGTTTGTGTGTTTTTGTTTTTGGCCTGTGGGTTAGCAAAACATTTTATTAACTAATGAAACTATCAGTAAATATTAATTGGATGTACCTTTGCAGTTGTGAGTACCTTTTTTGGAGCTAACCCAATTCAAGATGGCAGCCACAGCCAACTGAACCTAAAAACCCCAAAAAGTGTCTTTAGTTTGGTTACTTTTACAGATATTGTTTAAAAAAATTGGAGTGGTTGTAGCTGAGAGTCATTTACAACAAAGTGCCACTCATTGCACTAGATGTGTCTGTGATCAAAACATTTCATGAACCACTGGACAGATTTTAATTTACCAGTAACTCCTGAGAACATCATAATTGGACGTACATCTACGACCAATGAACTTTTAGAGTTGGGTATAAGGGCTCCAATTTTATAGACATTGGCTTTTATTTGCTTGGTTGTTTTCTTCAATGATGACGGAATGTTTTGGACGTAGCAAAGTTGCAAATGGAACAGTCTGCCCCCACCCTTTACTCATCTTCCACAACCCTTTGGCCCTCAGTCCCCTCTTCATCCCTGCTCCTCAATCAGAACGATGGCACCACCAACGCACAAAAGCGACGGTTATCCGGTTTTGGCATCCCAGCTGTTCCGCACGTCTCTCATCCCCTGGCAATTACCAGTTCCAACAAGCTCGTCTAAGAGGGGGAATGTGTCGGGATGGTGAGAGCACAAGAGGTGAGAAGGGGACTGGAGTGTGAAAACGGAGATTAGAGGATTCATTTTGCTCGGCGTTATCACTCCCAAAATCTCTAAATCGTTTACCTCTTTGAGCGGAGTGGAAGCAAGGTGGTATCTTTTCAGGTTTTTGGTGATAACTCAAACGTTTTGTTGAGACACATTCCCATGTTTGTGTCTTTTACATTCTCAGGTTTATTTGTGGCGTGGGATTTTTTTTAAAACAGCATTTTGTTGATTTAATCCAGCCGGCTGGATTTTCCCCGACAGGATCCACTATGTCGGCTATCTGACAGGAATATGGTCACTTGAGTCATACCTGGTAGGTTGAGGGATTTTCCTTCAAAACCATAGTAAATATGGTCGTTAGCCACATTTAAATACTCTGGATGTTTCTTTGTCTGTCCACAATGACCCACGTCTTTGCCCTGTAAAAACAACAAGTTGGAAATGTGTGACCAATAAATCCGTCAGATGTTGACCTCCCTTCTTAACTCTGAGRATTGAGAGACAGAAAAGGGTTGAGTGACCCAGGAAGGTGCTGTGGGATAATAGGAAACATCTGGAAATCCTGCCTCCTGTGACCTTTGCTTCGGGCCACACACAAATGAGATTACTGCTCTAAAGCTGATGTTTGTTTGTTAGAAGAAAGAAAATATATGTTTCGGTGCAGGATGGCACGCTTTGCTAAAAAAAATTTTTTTTTCTGG
Organism: Austrofundulus limnaeus; assembly: GCF_001266775.1. Classification (NCBI taxonomy): domain Eukaryota; kingdom Metazoa; phylum Chordata; class Actinopteri; order Cyprinodontiformes; family Rivulidae; genus Austrofundulus; species Austrofundulus limnaeus. The sequence goes on along the minus strand of NW_013952530.1, from coordinate 1,387,666 downwards.
TGTTTGCCTGTTGTTGGCATTCCTCTGCATCCCGTTCTGCTGTAGAGACGGAACGTGCCGCTCGAACAGGATGACGTGTGTGCAGGTTTCACACACAAACGCAGCGCACCGTCCAGCTGAGGCTGAGGAAGACGGACGTGCAGGAAGTCAGCGCCGAGCTTCCTCCACGAGCTCTACCTCTTTCCTCTCTCACTMTTTTCTTTTTATTTTTTCCCTCCGTTACACCTCTCGTACCCTCCCCACTCGGTGGGAAAGACCGGCATCAAATTTCTCTTGGCTGGGGGGAGTATAAATAGCTTTAGATTTTAGCTCTTGTCTTTGCCACAACGCTAGTGGGTTCATGTGATCATACAAGCATAGATGCAAGATTTGAGGGATTTGCAACAGTCTGCTTGGACTTTGTGATGGCTTTTTTTTATATTACTGGACTTTAAACACCCCTTGTCTTCATTCTTGGCAAACTTTTTGGGTTTTATTTTGTTGTCTCACAACCTGCACTTCATTCAGATGTTTAATTCGATTAAAAAGGATTATTTTAAAAAATGTCCCAGATTAATGAAGTTAAATGAGGAAAAAACTGTTTTAAATATGATTGAAATAAAAATGTCTAGAAAGCAGTGCATGCATATCTATTCGGGCCCAACAGTTTCCTTTAAGGCCCTGACACACTAGACAAATTATGACAAATTATGAAACATTTTTATGTCTAAAATGCTAAGAAAAGTTGTATATTTAATCAATTTGTTCGAATTACATTATATACACACCGAAAATAAGCTTCCTGTTGATTTTTTTCAATTCCATCTTCAATGTAGGTGTCTTTAAAATGTTCATAAGTTGGCATAAGTTGTCTAGTGTGACAGGGCCTCACAGGTAGATCTCATCTGAGACCAATCTACAAGCTTTCACTGTGCAGAGAACACCATCTCCACAGTGAAACATGGAGGTGGCAGCATCATGTTGTGTTTTCTTTTCCTCAGCAGGAACTGGGAAACTGCTCAGAGTAAAAAAAATACAGARAAATCCTTTAGGTTTGAAGAACAGGACAACGACCCTGATCTCACTGCTGAAGCAACACTCCACTAGTTTGAATGTCCTGGAATGGTCGAATCAAAGCTGAGGATTTCTGGTTTGACTTAAAGACTGTTGGACACAGACAGCAACCCGAAGGAGCTGGAGCTGTCGGTCAGGAAGAACGGACAAAAAGTCCAGTGGTTGGACGTTTCAAGGTCACGGAGACCAGAATAAAGAAACTTAAACGTTAAGTTTTTACAGTATGAACGAATTTAAAACCCATTTAAATTCCACATTGCAAGGCAACAAAACGGAAAGAATTCCAAAAGAGATGAATATTTTTGCAACCCACAATGACTTGCATGCCTAAACAAATCATCGTATTTAAAATGAAGAAAAGAAACACATTTTTGTCTAAATCGTCCACCCTCCCCTCCTGACAATTGGTACCTTGCGTTGACAGTTTTCTGCCAGTCTAAGCCATTACAGAGCAAGGGCGGTAATTGCCATTTTTAAACCTTAATCTTTGTGCTTTTTATGTCATGTGTGCTGATAAGCCATTTCTTTAAGGCATAAGATCTCAGTAGGAATTTTAAGTATTCTGTCTAACAAGTCTGAACCACTTGGACCCAAAGGCATGATGTAAAAAAGTAGCGGAGGGTTGCAGATTCTTATTTGTACATCAGTGCAGTAGAAACTGGATTTTGCATAAGCAGTTATAAGTGAAAGTTCCCTGTTTTTGAYCGCCGTGAACCGTGCAGTTCGAGAAGTATATCTGTTCAGGACTGCGAGAAATCTGAGGTGTTCGTCGCTGAGAAYATCACAAAAATTGGTCTCTATCAAATATCTGATCTTGCAATCTGAAGAATGCAGACCAGGGAGGCCTTTCAGATGCACTTTAGCGTAAAATATTTTTCTTTTTTTTACTTTAGCGAGCAGTAAASACATTAAAAAAAGAAGTGGGAAGTGTTTTTCAGCAGGCTGACGTACTATACTTCTCTCAGCCTGGCCTGAATTGTAAAAACAAGGTAACACGAGCTCACCTGTGTCCCCTAAGTGACTTGTACAAAGTTTGGGCAATGACTTTCTCAAGGAGGCTTCAGTACGAGTGCAGAGTAGACTTGATGGGCAGAAGGACTTGGCACAGGCACTCCCAAGAGATTAACAAGTTGGTTTATGAACTGGGGCAGCAGGCTTACAGTGTTTGTTTGCTTTCTCAAATACAACCAGATGTGTGCTGCCTTTCAAGAGAGAAAGTCTGTTTACCTGACAGAAAATGCTGACAAATCAAATAACCATAAAAGGAACTTGACACAATTTGTTTGCTCTCCAGTGCCAAAGAAATAGATCAGATTACTAATTTTAGATTGGTTTTGGATTGTCTCCATCCTGAGGTTATCATTGATCAGAGGAATGCCATGAAAGTGGTTGGAAGATACAATGAAGACAAATCATTTCCAGAGTTGCAAACAAGAAACTTTTATAATATTACATAATTAATGTTCAATGAGTTCAATTCAAAGCGGGAAGTGGGGCCATGCAGGAAGACGGCTCGAAATCTAAAAAAGCCCAATCTGTTCTGACTGGTTGAGCTTCTATTCTGAACAAATTTGTAGTCAGGTTGAGAAATTCAAGAAAATTTTATCTTTTGATGCTAAGTTGTTTGTTTCTAAATACATCAGGAACTATATGTGACCCATCACACTGAACCGAGGATTAGGTTACAAACTGGTATGTGGAGAAAGCTAGAGTGTGTTAGTTAAAACGTTTGCAACAATTGCAAATTGTCATAATATAAAGAATAAGAAACTTATTTATGGGTCGTTTATATGACATGTGAAATATAATTGTAAAAACAAATTTTTTGAAGCCGTTTTTTGAGCATTAGCTACAAAAAAGCACAATTTTGAGCAGAAAAGCCTTAAATTTCTGTCATTTTACCTGTGAGCCAGCAAAGGTTTTTTTTTCTTTCCATCTGGTAAATCTTAATATCCAAWTATTGTTTTAGGTTTCCTCTTTTAAAATAATAGGGATGCACCGATATGAAAATAACAGCCGATATTAATATTTGATATTATTCTTGGTGTTGTGGCTGATGACAGATAATACACAAACACACAAGTTATATATACATATATGCACAAATATACTTGTRCCTTTTTTCAATACCATAAAAAAATGACCAGAACGTTGACATAGTTTACTACTTCAGTTAGCCCTGTGCAGCGCCACTATCACTATTAGGGATACACGCTATATAGGTATTGATATCAGTATCGGCCGATATTGGTCATTTTTTGGAATGTTTGTATTGGTCCGATATGTAAAACTGGGCCCATATTAACATCCTATATTTATTTCCCACTTTTTAGCTTTGTGTTTCTGTTTTGGGAGGGGAAATGGTTGGTTGAGCAGCATCTGTTTGATCATGATCGTGATATAGATGCTGCACAGCCAGGAATAACTGAGGTAGGGAGCCATGTCAGAGGTCTGGTTGTTTGTTTACGGTATCAAAAACAGACCCAAGTGTGTTTGTTCGTATATGTATAATATAATTAGTGTGTTTGTGTAATATTGGTAAATATTGGTTATCATCCATAATAGCAATAAATGTRTCRGATATCGATATYGGCTGAAATTTTCATATCGTGCATCCCTAATCACAATCAYGATCAAACTGATACTCGACCAACCTTTTCCCTCCCAAAACAGAAACGCAGAGCCAAGAAGTGAGAAAWCAATATCGGACGTTGACATTGGCCCAAGTTTTACTTGTCGTTTTACTTGTCGGACCGATWCARATATTCTAAAAAATGACCAATATCGTCCGATACTGATGTTAACGCCAATATATYGTGCAACCCTATAAAATAGCATGAAAAATTCCTCCTTTAAAATAAGCTAAAATTAGGATTCAGACCAAATCTCAGAGTTATCCTGATCAGGAAGACAAACCAAGCCGTATCTCTGGAATGCCACATTTTGATCCAGGTATCAAAATGTAGCTTAAAACACGTTAAAAATGTTCTCGGATAATTTTTACTAAATTTGACTTAATCCTCAATTTGATGTGATGGGTCATATACAGTATGTGCTTTGAAAGCGATTTACTCCATATTTTGGATGCAGTACTGGTGTGTTGCATCAAAAATAACAGTTTGATTTGATGTTTTTCTTGAGCTTTGTAAGGAAAAACAGCTTTATTTTGACATTTGTTCTTTGCAATGCAGCACTAATAGAGATTTTAAAATATACACAAAGATCTTGTTTTCACAAGCTGTCCAGGAAACTTATGAAACAGATGTTTCTCCTTGTCTCGCTGTAATTATTAGGACCCTTGACTATGTTTTCTTTGTTTGATTTTGACATTGTYGGGTCTGTTTTGTCTCTTTTAATCACAGGATGTCATGCGACACAATCAGTTCTACACTTTCACTATAGGTTCTTCTCGGGCAGGGTTGGAATATTGTGAGTAAAAACGGGACCAAGTGTCACCACCCTGAAGTGGAAACATAAACCAGTGTTACTTGCAACATTGTGACTTCGAAAACAAGAAGCCGCAGTTGTATTTAGGTCAGTTGCATCAGGGTTTTCAGGGGTATAAAAATAAATATAWTTTTAGTTCGTTAAGCTGCTTCTTGTTCATGAAAGGCAGCTCTCAATGAGATAGTGAATGGTGCACGTTCGTATCATCTTCCTACYTGTTTTGCCAAATGACCATTATTGCAAAACGTTGGGCACTAATTTGTTCTTTTGCCACCATTTCATCTCCTCCAAATCTGTGCAGACTGTTTATGTCTGCCCAGCTGAATGCCAGGTTTGGCGTTCTTATTTCTGGATCCTCTCGGTCAAGTTTACGTAAATTAAAGCGAAAACTGAAAAGCTTTCTCGGAAACATTCATGAGCAGGTATAATCAGGTCCACCTTAAATAATTAGCCGTCATACCTCTTTGTCTGCAGCTCGTCTCGGGCGTGTTGGGGGCTCGTGCTGCTCTGATGGCTCACTCAACACCATATTCAGCACACTGTGATTCATTCTGTTATCTTTACGTCTTATCGGCACCAAAAACACACACATGCAAACCTCCAGATGGTCCGTGCAATCTGCTCCATGATGTTATCTGCGGACTGCCACATGTCACCTGTCAACTAGAAGCCACAGAATTAAACAAAAAGGACTTTGTATAGGCAAACCTGAGCTGAATGACCTCCATTAGGACAATATGTCACTTTTGGAATTGGAAATGACAAATATAACTGAGGATTTTAACCAGATTTATAATTAATAATTTGAAATTTGTCCTCATAGTCACCATAGTTCATTGTAGTTGAAACACGTCACGATAAAGCTGTTTTCATATCAAACCTGAAGAAGATGCCCCTGTAAAATCATAGCTGAAGTTCTAACATGACAGTATTTTAATTGTGTTTTCATCTTTGCTCTTCTCCCTGACAAGTCTGCATGTTGTTTTTGCTATATACATGCAGATCTGGGCACAGTTTGCTATAGGCTTATGATGGTTTAAGCTTTTGTCTTCAACTTGTTAAGTTGGAAACGAGAAAAACAAAGCAGGAATTTTATTAAATAACCGATCCTTAGTGATAAGACAGGATGTGTCTGTCAAACAGCAGAAAATAGAGCCTGCCTTTGAGGAAAAAAAACCCTCGTTTCTGCATGAAATGCATCAAATTTGTTCTGAGTTCACGCTCACTCYTGAAAAGAATGCTTGTTACTACAAAGAGCCATGCCTAAATCAGCTTCATGAGTTGCAAATTCACAGAATTAAGCCAAAAACACTTATTTAAACGTGTTTATACACAACACTGCTTTTCACCATGTATTTCTTTGCAACGATACATTTCTGTCTTCTGTTCTGCATGTTCACAATAAATATGACATAATTAAAAAGGATTGTGTAATTGTATGATAAATCATGCCAAACATCTTGACATAGTTGAGATATAGTGAAAGATAAGTGTGTTTTGAGACTTTAAATACAGTCCTTAATTTTTAGATGCACCAGTGCCAAGTTGGCAACAAAACCAGACCGAAACGGCAATTGCTTCATAGCAGTAGTGAAAACAATCAGAAAACAGAATTACGATTCCCCTCTGAGGCTTTGCTTCATCAGCCCGAGTAAAAACTTGGATATTTGTGACATTAAGTATTTGTACATTGTCTGCTCACTAATGTCACAGGAGTGACGTGGGCTTGATAAGGTGGAGGTCTCAGACAGGAAGTGTCTGGTTCAGTCCGGACTTCTCACCCCCTTCGTAATGTTTAGTTTCCACCCATGTGTGCAGTTCAAAGAATCTTGAAGTTTAAAGTCCTTCAACGCGGAAGTGAGAGAGATGAGAAGGGGGGGGGGGGGACTGGCCACGGCTCAAAGACGACTTTGTGTTTTGGTGATTGGGTCTGCCAAAAAGAGTTTCCCTGGGAGGACAGCTAGAGACAGGGTGGTGGGTGAAGGAGGAGTGGAGGGAGGTTTTAGAGAATTGAGGAGAGAGGTGAATTACAACTTCAGGGTGAGGAAAAAAAAAGTCTGCTCTGGTTTGCTGGGGTCCCTTATTGTTGCAACGCCATGAGCCTTTCTCTGGCTCTGCTGCGCTCTGGCTACAAAGAGGGGATTTCTTCATTTATTTATTCAATTTCATGCCATGTCGGCCCCAAAATGGCCTCATTCCTCCTCCAAAACTGCCCTGTCTCTCTTTGTAGCTGGTTATCCAAATCCTCTTTCTCAAAGGAGAGATGCTTAATGGGTCACTGTTCTTAGCATGTTGTTGTTTTCTCTGGTTTTGGGAAGGTTTGCGAGTTTTGAGACTGGTGACCTGAGAACCTGCATAGAAAATCTTGGATCCGTGGCTCCGTGATTCAGCTCGAGGGTCGTTTCAGTCGGTGTGGGAACCGCAGCGAATTGAAAAGGGCCTCTCAGAGCTGCTGGAAAAACCTTGACAAGTGTTAGAGCTTGCTCTTGATATACAGGCCCTCTTGTGAGATATCTGAATTGAGAGATGGCCCAGCATTGTTGCTGAATGCTGATGTAGCCAGGAGTTTAAAAAAATGATGGGTTGTTCCCATTAACAGATTTTTGCTTTCTTGTTACAGAATTTGCTAGAATCAGATAAATATGCTCACAAACAAGACGACTGATTTGATTTAAAAAAAAAAGTGTTGTGCCAAGAGGGCAGTTCATTACAGAGCAACCTCATTTTCTAAATGATCTCATGTCGTTTCCTCACAGACATTCATCTTTGTTTAAAATGAGCAAATCTAATTAAATGCATCCTCTGCTCCTGACTTGGGCTGACCCTTTAAAAAAAACATCCCCTTCAAGCTGTGTAAGAGCGGCCCTGATAGATTCTGTTTTAGTCCCACGTTGCACCTTGACCCAGTTTGTCAAGTGTGACATTTCCTTACTTCTCTCTGGTTATTCCCCCACATGTTTCTGCTTTCTTGTAATCACGATTGTGTGGGGTTTAATACGTTAAGAGCCAGGGGTGTAACAATACATTGATCTACATCAATATTTCGATTAAATGCTTAATGATTCAATTTCATTGGGACAAAATGTAAAAGTTGAACCAATATCGTCACCTTATGCCAGATATGGATCGATATCATATGTCCATCTAAAATAATCATTTATGTTAGATGAGCATAGGATATTGCATCATATCGATCGCAGAGGTGAATTGCATTAAATCGAAATTGTATCATGACAGACTTTGTAATTTCGAGAAATATCGTATCGTCTTCCGAACAAATTGATATAATGTGATAAATCTGGTGATCTACAGTAACACCAGATAACCATATAATGTATCATGATATAATATGGTTTTCTTTTAGCATGATATGATATATCATATTGTGATAAATCACTAGATTTATCATGATAAATTATATGATGTATCGTTTTATCACAATACAATATATCATATGATACAATATTATATATTATCGTTTTAACATAAAACAACATATCATCATGATGAATCATCAGATTTATCATGACATGATATTATATTGTATCGTTTTAACACAATACAATATATCGTATGATACAATCAATGTTATATCTTATAGCTTTAACACAAAACAACATACCATATCATGATAAATCATCAGATTTATCATGATATGATATATTGTATTGTTTTAACACAATACAATATATCATATGATACAATATTATCGTATCGTTTTAACACAAAACAATATATCGTATCATGATAAATCACCAGATTCATCATGATACGATATTATATCGTGATACATCTGGTGATTTACATCCCTTTAAGAACTTTTTTATTCTTTCATGCTTTAAATTAAGATCATTATATTGAGAAAAGATGGACTTGTAGTGATTTTGATCAAATCTTATTCAATATTGTGAGATGTCATGCTCAGAGTATGTTATAAATTACTCTGAGCTACAACCACTTCAAATTATAGTTCAAGATCTGAGAAACTGACTGCATTATAGCCAGTTTTGTGTTTTCTAAGATCAGTTGGCAGTCATCTTCAGTCAGTTTGGCTCAGCTGTAGATGTCCATCTCAGTGTAATTTTCTGCCAATTTCCTTAAAATTTCTCCACTTGTTCTTGATATTTTGATAATGTACACTTTCATTGGCAAGTGATAGCTAAGTATTCAATTAAATGGTTTGTTTGTAGCGTTCTTGACCAAAATAAGGGCTTTGATTCAGTGCTACAACTAATGTTAGATAAAGTAGCTGCAGGTAGTGGTCGTGTGTGCTGAGGCAGACAAAGCCGACAGGAAGGCAGCAGGCCTCCTCCTCTTCCCTGTCTGGTGAAGCGAACACTGAGCTCACTCCAGCATATGGTCCATCTGTATCTTCACACTTTACTGTCTGTCTCCTGCACGCTCCGATAAACCTCAGTATTTATTAAACCCTCTCAGTTCACATCGACACCACTGTTGTTGGTTGGGTGAGCTGATGTCACATACAAGACACGTCAGGTGGTTATCAAGCATAGATTTCACTGTGTGATGGTGTAAGATAGTCACAGATATTGGGCAAATTTGTGGCTCAGCAAAGCTGGGAGTTCGCTTGCAAGCTACAGCGTCACTTTATATAGAACACAGTGAAGTTGGTGACCAGTCAATCGTGTCAGAAACTTCCTTTTTCACAAAAGACACACATCCTGTCCAGAAATGACATCTGTTGCTTTTGTGTCGAGCGATGCTGCTTCTTTCTGCCTACTGTTTATTTTCCTTCCTTTGCCAACTTAAAGCACGGTCTTTCTCCTGGAAAAGCAACCAAGTTCTTCTCATTGATTTGGGTGTCTATAAAAAAAAAGGTTTTGGTTTTTTTTGTTCTGTTTGATTGCATCATTCTCGCTTCCTGTTTGCATGCCACACCAGAGCCAAGCGTGCAGACTTCTTGCAAAATGTTGCAGTATTGTTCTTTTTGTGATATGTCTTCAGCGTTTCTTGCACATACAATTTTTTTTGCAACCAATGCAGTGACGAGTCAGCTCTTGTCGGAATGCCCAGCCTTACTTCAGCCAGCTCACGTGGGTTTTTTTTTAAGGAAAAAAAGACGCAAAATTTTCTCTTTTTGCACAACAATGCTTGAACACTTCACCCTTTCAGCTCCAGATGATTATTAACAATGAGTTCCTCCTATTATGATCCTACCTGATCACAGCTATCCACACTCCGTATGAACTGGAAGGTAATTTTTGTCATGTGCCTGAGCAATTTCACATTTTGTAAACTTTGAGGTCTTTGACGTGAACCCATGAAAACCATTTGTTGGTTAGTGTGTGAAAACACTCGTTTCAAAAGGTTATTAAAGTGACAGCAGGGAACGGGGTGTGGTAGTTAGGTATCATGGCCATCTCTCTAAATCGATTCGATTTATTAAGTTCAGAATCGATTAATCACAATTCGATTCGATGAAAAATGTTTATTGATATTGTATTTTGCAACTGTGTTGCAAAATACAATATCACCATTTTTTTCAACATAAACAATTCCATAAAGAGGACGTCGAACAAAATGCGGTAATTTGCAAAACATCCCGTTCCGGGTCATTCAATTTTATCGCCACTATTTATACTTTTGTTTCTCTACAGTATTTTAAAGACATAGCATTTTTTTGATTTTACAGTTTTTATGGTAAAATCAAAAAATGTAAAATCAAAAAATGCGATGTCTTGATTTTACATTTTTTTATGGTAAAAGCACAAGAGCACCTTTTTAAGTTTCAGTGGTTTGTTTTTCTCTTTTGCTTGGTGTACGTTTTTGCTGCTGTGGTCCATTTATTTTTTTGAGTTTGGGTCTAGAGCACAGATGCCAAACTCTGGTTCTCAAGGGCCACTATCCAGCATGTTTTCTTGTTTCCCTGCTCAACCACACCTGGTTTGCATGACTGAATTATTAACAGGCTTCTACGGACTTTAAAGAGGTAATTGAATCACTGAATCTGGTGTGTTGGAACAGAGAAACAAGATAAACATGCAGGATAGTAGTTTAGTTTTTTTTAGTTTAATAGTTTATTCATTTCAATTAAAAACAAACTTAAAAAAAGAAACACAAATCTAATAAAATGAAAGGAAGCAGAAGAAGAAAAAAAATCTTATATCTGACCCTATTTAACAAAAAAAAGAAAGTAGCCCTCGATAACCTGAGTTTGACACACCTTATCTAGAGTGTAAACAACAAAAAGACAGTGGCAATAATTCCATTTGTAAAAAACCTGTGTTTTGGAGGTATCGTGATATACAGTATATTGTGTATCGCGATATAGCCAAAATATATCGGGATATAAGATTTTCCTCATATCGTCCAGCCCTAAGCCCTAGTAGTTACAGTAAAATGCTAAAAAAATCTTTGGGTGTTGTAAAAAGCACAATATACATTACTTTAAATAGGACATTTTTAAGGCCAGATAGCAAAGTACGAGTGAATCAACACTGAAATATAGTTAGGCATAATATTAATGTTGAAATCATATAAAAAGTGGTCTGTGACTTACTTGTTGAAACAATGTTTTCAACCATAACTGATACTATATCAATGATGGTTTAACATTGATTAGATGTTGGCATTTCAGTCTTTAGAATTTGACCATGAAACAACATTGATTCAGTAACTTTTTAACATTGGTTATTTAGCTTGAATTGGATGATTGTTTGTTAACCAAAAATCAACTTGTTTGACCATAAATCAACACTGAATTAACATCTTTTGCTTTTTGGGTATTACTTATAGAAAAAAAAAATTGAACTTTAGGTTTTGACTGTGTGTGACTCATAAAATATAAACATAATTGTTACGATTCACTGCGGTGACATTTGTAGATCGACTCCCCACAGTCAACCCAAAGAGACCGAGCCAAGAAATCTTACTCAGGGTTGACATTTTGCTAATTCCTGCCTATTGCTGCGAGGATTTAACAACGTCTCCGTGGGTGATAGGATTTTAAGTGTACCGCTTCATTAGTGCCATTAAGGAGAAATTAAAGCTGAACTTTTTCCGAACACTTTAGATTTATGATTCAGTGTTCAGGAATGTTAAAGAATTTAATGGGGGGGATGCTGAACTTTTTGGGGCTTACCACATTGAACAGTCAATGGCATATTTGTAAGTGCGTAGTTGGCAGCTGCTTTGTGGTCTAATAAGGAGCTTCATGGTTTTGTTACTCGTCTCCGGTGGGATTACATCACGAGCGGTTTCCCCTTACAGCCAGTCACCCTTCTGGCAAAGAGACCATCATGTGCAACATCTTTGTTGTGCTTCACACTGCAGCTGAGCCCTCCCTGAGACCGTCTCACTCATTATTACGAGTCCTAGGGTATCAAAAAATGAATTTGTGTCCCGTCTGACAGACTATTATTATCGCACTGATTGATGTCGATGCTATTTTTAGAAACTGGATGGTAACAAGGCACTGTGAGCTGTGAGGAAGGAAAGGCGATGCACCGCTGTTTTAAAAAAAAGTCTGATCGCTGTGCAAAATGGAAATAAAATCACAAAGCAACAATTATTTAATAGACACAAAATCAAATCAAAGTATGTTTTAATTTTGGTTTCTGTGTCATATTGCATAAATGTTTGTCTTAAAACTAAAGTTAATTGGCTACAGTGTAAAAAATTAATGTTTTAATTAGCAAAGAGTTTAACAATAATTCTTCCGAAGAATGATTAAATATGATCACTTCATCATTAAGCAATTTGGAGCTTGGAGAAATGTCTGCAGGAAGAAAAAGAAAGAGTGACAGTGTTTGTGGCCTAATGTGGAATAAAGACAGATACAAATTCATGGTGCAAATTAATGCATTTAAGCCAATGTGCAGTTTATTAGTGCATCTACAAATGTAAATACATATTTAAAGAAATTAAAGGCCTCAATACTGCAGAGCAATAGGCTTAGGTTCAGCATCATTTTATAAGAGGCTTTCATTTTTTCCACCAAAATCCATGAACTCCATACGTGGCAGGAGTTTCAGAGAAACTGAGACGTTTATTCTCTGAACATGACATCCCAGTGGCTTTCAAACCCCAAAACTTGTTACGACAAAGATTAGTTCACCCCAAAGATCCAGTTCCCCGGCAAAAACAGAGTAAWATAGTATATGCTGTTAAGTGTCAGGAGGACTGTGATCAGTCATACATTGGGGAAACAAAACAGCCACTGTTCAAAAGAATGAGCCAGCACAGACGAGCTACATCATCGGGTCAGGACTCTGCAGTTTACACTCATCTACAGGCCAGTGGTCACTCTTTCAGGATGAAGATGTTCTCATCCTTGATAGAGAGGAACGTTGGTTTGAGAAAGGATTAAAGGAAGCCATCTTTGTGAAGAAAAACTCCACCATTAAACAGAGATGGAGGCCTTCGTGTCCGTTTGTCCTCCTCCTACAACGCTGTTATTGCAAGTATGACTCCGCCCCCTGTGAGCAAAAGGTATGAATCAGGGCCCCAATGATACCAACACAAAGAAGGAAAAAGACAAAAACAAGGGGGCGTTGAGCCCYGCTTGCACTCACTACATTCACATAACACGACACCAAATAACCACAGCCGAAGCATCCAAACCAATAAGTCAGGTGATGGAGCACATGACCCTCTATGAACAATAGAGCTAATCATGCCTATTGTTAGGTGATGGACCGGGCCCTCTTTTGCATGTGACTAACCTGTTTGTTCACCATGTGGAGGCAGTGTTTATAAGGCTGAGTTCACCTGAAACTCCTCAGACTGAAGAAGTCTCTTGGAGGAGAGACGAAACATTTCATTAAAGAAGAACCCGTCCAGAGGACCTACTTATTTTTTATTTTTGACCATGAACTCCAGGTTTCACCTCCGTCTGTTCTCCTTTCCACTGAGTTTTCCACTTGTTTCCATCATTTCAATCTCCACAGTACACAGTGGAGCTACGTTTTATTCAAACTAACCAGCTGTGTGGTGTCCGATTTAGATTTTAGACATTATTCAACAATATCTCATCCTGGACTAAAGTTGATTGGACACACGGCTTGCTGACGATAAAACACTAATGTCAGAAAAGGTCACCTGAGAGGGTGATATGAAAGTAAACAAGGGCCCTAAGCTGCATCCTGCTGCCTTCGCAGCAGGCTGATTAAGAAGTAATTAGCTCAAAATGAGCTCCCGGTGGGAGGACTACTCTTATTCATCACATACTTTAATTTCAATTACAGCTGGCTGAGTTAACCTGGAAAGGATAGGTCTTTAATATTCACATCTTGATTTATATAACTGTATGCACTGGATTTCGTACTCTCCATTCAAATGACCACACTCTGTGCACACAGCCAATCCAACAAGCCAATCACATCATGTTCTCAAAAGTCAGACTTAATTACCACTCTGCAGGTTTGGACAACTTGTCACATGTCAAGATGCAGATTTAGACTGTGAAGAAAGTCTAAACAAATCAGGCTCTCTCCTGCAAAACTAAACTGACTTTCCTGCTAATCGTTGACAGGATGTGAGCTTCTCGGCTGGTCATTATGCTCCAAAAACCAAGCATGGAAATCAGTTTTGACTGAAGTTTGGCTCACTTTTATTACTTGTCTTTCTAAGCACAGCTAACTGGTGTCCATCAAATGCCAGCAACTTTCCAGTTAAACTCATTCTGGCCACTATCGCTCAAAACATTAGAGCTCAGACTGTAAAAGGTCTGTGTTTGGGTAAACTCGGGCATGCATGGTGTGAATTCCTGGTTTATGTTCGGCTCTGCTGAGACCAGTGTCTGTGGGTGAACAGAGAAAGCCTCCAATTCTCCCTGCAAATAAACCTGTGAGGTTTTTGTGACGGAACAATGAAAACAGCCAACACAACCCTGGGTGAAACCTGGACACAAAGAAGCTCTTTGTTGCTCGTCCTCACCGTCCATCCTGCTGATTTCATGATGACCACATCTGTGTGGCACATTTGCTTTGATCCGGTACAGACAGTAGCCATCATTCTAAAGATATCTCCATCACCTCCCAATTTCACCTTTTCATACTCATCCTTAGGCCCTTTATTAGACTTGTGCATTTCTGATTTGGATTCAATCCRGCACCCTTCTTTTGAGAGTCAGCAGCTCTAAAACTTAGCTCAACTGCAAACCATTATAAAGACAAAAAGTTTAACTTTTTCTTTGCTAGAATATAAGTTRCTTTAAAGAAGACATATGTATCATTAAATCGTTCAGTTTGGGTTTATATAAAGTGGAACTTCAATGCTTTGGTTTGAATTCCTCCCTCTTGTAACTCCACAAGCCCCTCTTTCACCTCCTTTTCTGAGGTGTGTCTCGGATCAACTCGTTTTGAAGCTCTCTCTTTAAATCTAAACAAAGCGTCCCCCCCCCCCCAATCCAGGTTCCAGAGCGGTCCGTTGTAGTTTGATAGAGCAGAGGTTCTCAAACTGCAAGAGGCATCTTGGGGGTCCTCAAAAAATTTCACTAAATTGTTCATTTGTTTTTATTTTTAAAAATGCATAGGCAACAATGAACTAATACAGCAAACATAATAAATTAAATAAAAATATATATTCACCTCACATCAATTGGTTGAAATGAGAGTAAATTATCTTTTAAAACAGCATGGGGTTTATGAGGGGGTCCCTGGAATTTTTTCACTTTTGTAAGGGGTCCTCAGACCCAAAATGTTTGAGAACCCCTAAAAAAATCATCAAATCAAATTCATATAACGGATGTCTGTATGTAGAAACACATCTGCCTTTAAAATAATAAACATATTTGATCAATACATGAAGATCTTAAACTGATGCATTTTGGTTTAGTTCCAAAATGACATTTTTCACACAGCTGCTGTACCAAAGCACGCACATTGTGCACCTTCATGGATCGATCAGAGTCGATTAATCTTCACACCCCTGTGTTTCTCCAACACCCTCCTCMCCACTCCAACGTTGTCCTCTCATTACTAAAGTAAGGAAAAGCTTGTATCCTGCCTCTTCTCGTCTCCTCTGCCACAGAGCAATCCCTCACATGACTGACTCCACCAATGTGGACACAAGTCGCCATATGGGAGATTTAATTAGCGCACACCACAAGCACAATCGGCTCCCTCACAAAACCACCGAAGGACACGGCAACTTCTGCTTCCCCTGTAATACTAGTCTTAATTAGAGCAGTCACAGCTCCCTCCTAAAGACCTTTATACCAATATAACCTAYGTAAAAGATGGTAAAAAAGGGAAACGAATCAAAACAAATCCTCTTAAAGCTGCTGAGTCTTAGAGGAAATTACAGTCTGGTTAGTGAGGTTCTATCTTTAGAGCAAATGTGTGATTACAAGTGTTGGTCTTTCATTAGAGACCTGTGACTTTACTGTTAGTTAGCAGGCCCATGTTGCACATAAAGTGCCCAAAAGGTTGTTTAAATAAACCTTAAACTGATTTAAATGGCAACAATTAGTTGTAACAATAAATCGTCTGGCAGGTAAAGTGGATAATATTGATCTCTTTGTTTCATTGCAACGCCTAAACGATGTACAGATGAAGATGAGTGTTTTTTTCTTGCAAAACATTAGTAATAATTAATGGTGCAGTCTTTTTGATTTATTTCATCTCTGGTTTTTATAAGAGACACTTTCTGGATGATTAAACACAGAATTTTATTAAAGGGGAAATATGCAAAATCCACTTTTTTAGCCATTAAATACATTTTGTTGTGTACTTGGAGACTCTTAAGAGGCAGAAAAGTTGAATTTAGCCTCTCCTGGTGCTGCAAAGATATCTTTATATTCTGCTTGGGTTATATTTTTAAGCCCGCTCAGTTTTCTTTATATTCTATGACGTTTTCTGAGCTATTGCTAGGGCTGCGCGGTATATGCGGTAGATGGTAGAAACGGTATGAAGTTGGCCTACGATAGAAATTTATACTCTACCGTCCTATCGTCATTACATTACCTGTGTGAACAGGGCTCCGAGYGCAGAGACAACTGAGCAGGAGTTCGAAATATAATGAAGAAATTCTAGTGTTTTAAAACACGTATAGAGAGGATAAATCCTCAAAATATCCCACTCCCGCTGTAGGAAAAGTTACGTTGTGTCACGGGATCATTTCCTCCCTCTCCTTTCCCCTCCTCTCGCTGCACGTCGTGCAGAGCGAAGCTTTAACAACTGTAGTTTTTCACACCCAATTGTCAGAGAAAAAAAGTTGTTTTTTTATGTATTATTACCCACAGAGATTATTTTAAAAAAAGACGTGGACATTCATTCAGTCGTAAATCCATCTTGCTAATGTAAA
Organism: Austrofundulus limnaeus; assembly: GCF_001266775.1. NCBI lineage: Eukaryota > Metazoa > Chordata > Actinopteri > Cyprinodontiformes > Rivulidae > Austrofundulus > Austrofundulus limnaeus. Next base: position 1,370,899 of record NW_013952530.1, on the reverse strand, counting down.
GTCGGCTTCCGCTCTGATGATGATGAAGATGAGCACGCAACAGAGCAGCAGCTGATAAGTTCAGTAGGAAGAAGCTCATTGTTTGGCAGGCAGATATTAAAGCAAAAACGTTGGGTTTAATTAAGATTACAGTTTTCTGCAAAAGAAATGCTCTAAAAATTACATTATCTTAACTTTTCATGATAATTCTCAACCGCGATATATACCATTACCATGAAGGGGTTCAGTTTATACCGTGATATGAATTTGAGGTCATACCGCCCAGCCCTAGCTATTGCGTCCAATTATCTGCAACAGAACTGCCAAAAACGTTCTGGACTTACCAACTACAATTTTCTCATCTTCATTCTCCTCTGGTTCTGGGTCAGACTCTGGTTCTGGGTCAGACTCTGGTTCTGGGTCAGACTCTGGTTCTGGGTCAGACTCTGGCTCCAACATGTAAGGCTGGATGAACAAGTCTTCTGTTGTTGACATCTTTCAGTTGAGTTGTAAATAAAAAATTTCTCCAAGCCAGAAATGTAACCCTCCTCTCTCAAACTGGAGTGGACCGGTCGGGAAGCAGGAGGGGGGCGGGGCTTGAAGYGTCTTAAAGGAACAGCAATAAAACGAGCTGCTGTGAGAGACAYGGCMGAATAGGGGTGAAAGAGGGGCTGGKAAAGTTAGWCTAWGAAGGAATTCAGACCAAAGCATTGTAGTTCCACTATATAAAGACCCCAACTGACTGATTTAAATGTGAAAAGGAAGGATTTAAAAGCGAGATATGTCTGCTTTAACACCACATATTGTTTTTTTTTTTTTTTTGACAAGAAAGTAAGTTAAAAAAATGCCTCCCTTTCTAATGTTTGGTCATTTTCTCAGGTATTTTTCTTTTCCTTCCTCATTTTTTTGAGTTTGTTTCCTCTAAACAGACATTTTTTTTCTATTGATTGATTGCATCGGCATTAATGCATTTGACAAATGCTGTTAAACACAAGCAATTTGTACTGATTGTATTTACTTCTTAATACAATAGAAAGGGTATAAACATATGAAAAGAAATATCAGTGTTTAGCTCTTGAAATGATTAYACATTCATCATTGACCCTAGTGTTGTTTGGCTTTGCGACAGCCTTTATACACATGGCAGACTATTGATTTTCAGCCTCCAGGCACTGAATGCGTGCAGACAGAACATAAGCCTGCCAGATGAAGAAGATTTCARGAGTAAGAGTGTTCATGGGACGAGTACGAGCTGCATATCTCATTCCCCTGGTCTTTTTCCAGACTGTAATGGCATCCTGTAACAAGGCAGACATACTGACAGAGGTTAMAGCTGTCACACAGAGTGTGAGACAAAAAAAAATAGGGGAAGGTAAAGTTAAGGAAACTGTTTGCAGATTCACTTCCTCTCTCTTCACCATTCTTCTTTTTGTCCACCCAAAACCAAGATTCAGATAGACAGGCATGAATGAGTGAGTTTATTGCTGCCATCTTTGGTGAAGTGGAGTTTATAGACGCTGCAACGACGAGGTACTTATTTTAGCTGCYGTCTTACAGCTGAATCCTCAGGTGTGTTAGCTTCCTCTGGAGCAGATAAGGTCAAAAAACATGTTTTTTGTTAATATTGGTGGCACCTAAAGGGCAACAAAACAGCTATGGAGCTGCTTTCTTGCACCATAGAATCAGTAAAACAGCTATGGAGCTGCTTTCTTGCACCATAGAATCTTTACATTATATCAGCTTGCAGGTGGTATTTACTTTCAAGTTTCTGCCCGTTTCCTCAAAACTGAGCAAATGCATCATGTATTTGATGCATCAGCAAAACTTCACTGCTTCACTTCTTAACAAATGCAACTAAAAATGTCATTTACAGTCCAGTAATTTCATTTCCTTATTCGCACCAAAAGCCCACGCTACTTTTAGTCGTTTCTTGTTTCAGTTTTCTTCTCCAAACGACTGTAATGACCAAAAAAGATGAAAACTGCACCTTTCTTTCATTGTTCATCTTCAGAAATTCTTCATGATTGCTGGTTTCTGATAAGCTTACCTACTTTTAATCTATGTGCTGTAAATAATGTGATGCATTTTTATATTTATAACTTGTATGAGTGTAATCTCTATGGGGATCTGTATGGGGTTCCACAGGGTTCGGTACTGGGTCCTCTGCTTTTCTCCTTGTATATGCTTCCTCTTGGGTCGATCCTCAGAAAACATGGTGTCGCTTTTCATTGTTATGCTGATGACAGCCGGATATGTCCCTTTGCAGAAAAGTGATGCTTGTTCTCTTCAAACCTTGCTGTCCTGTCTTAACGATGTTAAAGATTGGTTGGCCCTGAATTTTTTGAGTTTTAATGAGAAGAAAAGGGAAGTGATCGTGTTTTCCCCTAGCAGCTCCATTGTGTCCCCCCTTGTTGATTTGGGTCCCTTGTCAGCCTATGCAAAGTCTACTGTCACTAATTTGGGTTTTAAGATGGACAGTAATTTTAAGATGGACAGCCAAGTTAGTCCTGTAGTGAAGTAAACCTTTTTCCACTTCAGACAGCTTGCACATGTGAAGCCTTTTCTCTCGCACCAGCACTTTGAAACAGTAATCCATGCCTTCATCACCTCTCGGCTGGATTACTGTAATGCACTTTATGTTGGAGTTAGCCAGTCTTCTGTTGCACAGCTCCAGTTGGTTCAGAATTCTGCTKCTCGTTTGCTAASTGGAACAYGTAAAARGGAGCACATTACACCWATTCTGGCTTCCMTCCACTGGCTGCYTGTTGCCCCATCTTACCTCTCCCRAGCTTCTCCATCCCTATGCCCCTGCACGGTATCTCCGGTCAGCCAATCAGTTGCACCTTAAAGTACCTARRACAAAGCGAACCCTCAGAGGGGATCGAGCATTTTCAGTTGCTGCTCCAAAGCTCTGGAATGAGCTACCCCTGCACGCCAGGCAGGCCTCCTCATTGGCTGTTTTTAAAAATAATCTCAAAACTTATTTTTAACTCACTGGCTTTTAACATAGTTTGAGATCTTGTCTTTTTTAGCTGTTTTTTTTACTTGTTTTTAATGTTTGAGTGTTTTTAGTGTTGATTTGTTTTATTGTTTTTGGCCCCTCATGTACAGCACAGAACTTATGCATATTTCTGTAAACTCATGGGCATTGTTTTTTCCCCCTCCTCAGGCATTTTTGCAGAGAATCAGACAAATTCCAGATGACCAACAATGTCTCTCACCTGAACATGTCAAGGTAAAGATGCATAAGAATGTATTGAAACCCTTCTTCCCACGCCACCACTTCATGTCTTCATTCTCTTAAAGTGCCTGTGACATGAAWTTTTTAAAATAAATATAAAGGCATTATTGGAAAGATAACATTAATAACATATTGCAAAAACAATTCTCCGCTGCTGAGTTGAACAGTTAGAGATACTGTATTTGCATTTGAAGTAACAGGAAGTGATGTCAAAGGGGAATGTCTGCATGGAATAGAGCGTTGATAAAATGACTAAGGACACAGACCATAGAGAAGAATCTGATGTTTCTTTATATTGTTTTGAGTCACTATCAAAGAGAGATGATGAGTCAGAGTTCAAATAATGTAATTTCAATAAACAAAGACTAGARAATTCTCTTTTGTAAAGAGTTCCCCTTTGATGTCACTTCCTGTTTCACTTTGCCTGAGCCAAGTTCAAAAGAAAATATGCCATTTTTGTGACCAAATGGGTAAAATCACGTTTTATGCAAAGTTTCTTATATTAAAATGTGTTTTCTTTGACTTTTTGTATTCGATGGATAGGCATGTCACAGGCACTTTAAAGCCCAGTGCTTTAACACCATYCTTTTTTCATATAGATCCTGTTTTCAAACATCGAGGACATCCTGGAGCTGCACAAAGAGGTGTTCTCCGTCGTGGAGACCAGTCTGCAGCCTGAACCTCATCCCAACCATTCGCTGGGCCACGTGTTCCTCCAGTTTGTAAGTGCGCACACACGCAGAGAAGTGCATGAAACGACACCTGAGCGCGTATTTGTCCGCTGCGGTGTGCGTGAATTCCACTTCCACACATTAAAGCTCTTGTTATGGGCTGCTCGTAACCACAGATGCAGGGAAAACTGTGCAAAGCCCGCATTGAAAATATCCCTGTAATTCTCACACAAAACACTCCTCCCAACTCCTGGATGCCCCCCCGCCCACCCTCTTACAACCCAAGAGACCTTCTTTTCCCTTTCCTCCCGTCTCTTACAGGCCTGCATCCTGTAGCAGAATGCTTTTTTTAAAATCCTCAGTGTTTCTGTGTCAGTTTATGCTACCAGCTCCTTTTCTTGCCTCTCCATCACTGTACAGAAGAGATTCCTCTCCGTTCTGTTACTCCACCACACGCAGCCCCACCCCACCCTCCCAGCTCCCCTCTGTTTGAACTCGCATGGCCCCCGGGAACAAACAAAGAAGGGTCTGTGTTCGGGGAGGAAGAGATGGTGTGTCACTCAGCGAGGGGACAATGTTTCTGCTGGTAGCACTCAATCTCGAGCTTCTTCTTTCTCTCCCCGTTTGTCMCTCTGTGATAATCTATCTTCAGTTCACTTTCACTAAAGGCACAAAGTACGTCGACTTGGTATTCCACCATCAGTATGCTCCACCAGCCTCCGGGATGGTGTGGCAGGAACACCGCTATAAGCAGGCTGGAGTTTCACAAACCCCAATCCTAAAGAAGTTGGACTGAGGTGATAATTGTGAATAAAGACAGAATGTAGAACCCATATTTTAATCACTTTGGAGCATAGTTGTTTTTCTTTCAGCTGCTACAGCACCGAATGCCCTTTTTGATTCAACCTAGACTCGAACTTGCAGCCTCAAGATTACGAAACTCTGCCACTGACCACCAAACTACAAACTAAGAAATTGTACCATAGTATTAAAAAAAAGATTAAAGGGGCAATATTATGTATTTCTCAGGCATATATTTAAATTCTATACCATAATAAAGTAACGGTCATCTTCAGTTGTTATTAAAATGCTGTTTATATGTTTAAATAAAAATAAACKTGACTTCTCATCGTATCTGTTTCTAAACGCCTGGAAATAGGTCTCTGTCTCTTTAAGAAGCTCCTTCTGCTTCTGTCCCGCCCATTTCAGCACAGGCCAGGTGGGTGTGTGATCTGTTAAACAATGGTAAATAAAATAAATATATGTGATGAGGAAGCTCGGCTTGGAGACACAGTCCAGGAGGAGCTGGTCCCAAAAGGTGGTTCTAGTCCCAACCAGTGGTTTTTGCTCCCCTGCCTGGCTGCTTTAGCACACCACAGGATTTCTCAAACATGCAGGAATGAGTCAAAGCAAGACTCTGGGCATGTTTTTGATGGGAGGATAACATTATAACGATATAAAACTTAAAAAAAAGTTGATTTTACATGATATAGCCCCTTTAAGTAATTTTGAACTTGATGGCAGCAGCACAGGGCCAACAAAAGGACGTAGAAATAACTTGTATGAAAAGGAAATAGCAGAACAAGCATTTTGAAACTAAATAGGTTWACTGGCAACAGGTTAGTAAGAGGACTGTGTATAAAAARAWTATTTTWKMGAAGCTGATGGGCACAGAGGCTTACCAGTCTGCAAAGAAACTGCATCTAAAAATGGTGGAACAATTCCAGAACAACAATCCTCAGCTGAAAATGAACAAATTTAGACTTTCCCATCATCTGTACCTCATAACATCAAAATATTTAAACAATATGAAGATAGAAAGTTACTAATTGTGAAACAATCACTGACAACCTGTTTGTGGAATGAATGACATTTAATGACTTTTGCAGAATTGGCTCATTAAAATGTACCTTCACACTGATGCAGGTGGTCACGGTGCAGGGCCAAGTGTCAGGGCGTGGAATCAATTAAATGGAACTCAACATGGTTTTTCCATCGCTCTGTGCTCAGACTTAAAATATGAAAGGGCAGAATAAATAGAAAAAAAAACATTTATTACTTAATGAAGTAGTTTAAAAATAAGATAATTTGTGATCTTTGTGTGTTTTCAGTTTTGTAACAGTTAGGTCATCTTCTGCAACATACCAGGTAACATCAAATTAAAATATTATAATATAAATAACAAAGAAAATATGCAATAAATTGTTTTGTACCATTCAGATCTCTATTTTTTTAAAATGTGAAATTAAGGAATTTCATTACATCTGAGACAAATGTTTGCTTTGACTCAAAGATGAAGAGATTAAAAATTAGGAAAGCTCACTTGAACTCAAGATTTTAAACCTTATTCTTCACAAATGACAGCTGGGACAACAATCTGATACTCCTTTTATATTTATTTCAAATTTTCTGAACTATCTTTCTTTTTACATTTTTGCTTATTTTGAACTTCAACACTAGTTTTACGTAGATTTTTTTCTGCAAAGGTATTGAGCTTTCCACACAGCACCTTTTGTTCCTGTGTATCTATTACACTTCCCTCACCAACCCATGACCTTTGTCTCCCTCACCGCTGACACCTCTCCGCCAATCGGCTGGTACCGTCTGGCACCCTCCAGCCACGGCCCTTGACCTCCACTAGAGGTCAACACCATGACTGGGATTTGATTAACCCCCCGCATTGTTCCGCAAGATCACAGACAGATTCAGTGCTTTTCAAAGTCGGACGTTGCCAAGATGGTTTGACAAGTGGCAGATTTAAAGGGAAAAATGATTTTTTTTAAAGTTTGCATTAAAAGAAAAGTGAAGAAATATATTTTTCTTTTCGCTAAATACACTGGAAGCCTTAATTAAAAGCTCTTAACACTCATGTTGGATAAAAAACAGGGATTGCTTCGGTATTTCCCATTTCAGGGAATGTATAAACGTTATGTCATTATGTATTTTCTGGACTCTCTTATTTAGTACGTTTTGACATGATGTGATTCCTCGTGTGATTCTACCCTCTCATCCAAGTCTGTGGAAAAAAAACCCATCCAATAACAAAGAATTTAAACAAAGACTTACACGTTTATCAAAGGAACAACCGAAGCCTTTGGGCTATTCTGGGCACAAATGACGTCTTTCAGCAGCGTAGTTCTGGAGTTTGGGCACAACCCTTCAGAAGTTGCTTTTTTAGCTTATAAGCTACTTTAAAAGGGGCCTGAATTGACTATGTAGTTGTTGTTACTGGAGGAGAGGAAATACCTCGGAGTGACCTTTTTATATGTAAACATGGGTGAAAAAACAGGCTTATTTTTGTCAAGAAAGAGGTTCATTTCAAGAGCTAAAAAGGGTATTACAGATTTAATAGCTGAAACTACCCAGAAGTATTTTAACCAAAATACACAGCAGCTATTTTTAGATGATATCTGCCTCTCCACAACAGTTAGCTTCAGTTTCAGGATAACTTTGATTAGGTTGGCTCAAACRTTGTGTAGAATGCAAATGCCACACAGCACATCACAGTAGATCTTTGGCTTTTACCACAAAAAACAAAGTATTCGAACACAAATCATTATCTTCATATGAGTGGCATCTTGTTGGAGAGAATGTTTGGACTTTAGGAGAACCAGTCATTTATTGTTTTAGCTCTTTTGAAGTTTTGAACCTGAAAGCACAAAACTGTAATTCATGCACTTGTGAATTTTTATAGATATTGAACATTTGCCACAGTGCTCTATTTTGGAACATGTTGTTTTTTTTTTAGCTTCCCTCTTATGCAGGGGTCGCCACAATTGGTGAACCCGCACAAAAGATTTGGCGATAGTTTTGCACCGACTACTCCACTTGGATCCACATCCTCAGGATTACAAGACCCCTGCTGTCGTCCCACAGGGTTGCTTTTTAAATTTTAATCAAATCAAATATTCTGTTCAGCCAGAGAAAAACCATTTTAGTCTGTTGTGGCGCTAACATTGTTACAAATTAACACAAAGGCCAAAATGGTTTGTCTAGCTGTGCGTTGTTAAGGCAGCTCCATGTTACCTGGGGCTTCACACCATATGCTAGCCCAGCTGCTGCTCACAGTGGTGGTTTTGGACTGGATCCCCTTCCCAAACATGGCTTTCATTGGGTTTGTCCTCCTGTTTGTGGGGTAAACACTGCCCACCGGTTACTTTGTGCTTCTCACTTCTGTTACACGTGTGCAAACGGTGTTTCTTTTATGTCGAGGGGATCTTTGTTTGGCTAAGGCACGCTGTAATTGTTAGGTTTACATGTGTGGACGTCAACCTCTAAGCCATTTCAGGTTTTACCTTTTAACTCCTGCATTCTAACACCAATCGTCGGATTCGATGATTGAATTTTTGTCCTTTTTTAAAAGTCGATGCTTTCATGCAGGAAGAGGCTAAGGGACAACAAGAACCTGTAGTTTTGGATTTCACTTACGAGGCTGTTTCAAACAACAGTTTCAGTTTCAAGAAGTTGACATTAGGCTCCTCTGTGCATCTGGTTTCACATCCCAATACTTACCCATTGTTAAAAATGGGTAATCGGCTCCAAGCTACATGGTTATACGTTCAGCTTCAGCGYTCTGCAGTTTTAGTGTCCCGTGTCAATAATGCATTTCAGTCTGCATTGTTTTTTTCACAGGCTGGAGTGTTGCATTTCATATTGTAACAAAATCTAAGCAAAGCTCCTGCATTAGTTGCTGCTTTGTTTTTGCACATGGCGTGATGCTATCATCTGGGAGTAAATGAGGAAGCGTTGGCTCTTTGCGTTATGTGTGTATTTGTATTTTCTTTGTAATCTTCAGAGCCAAAGCATATTTTGATATTAAAGTTCAAGATGACACAAGAAAACACACGCATCCAAAAGCCACTGGTGCTGAGACACAAATCTATTATTAAGAAAAAGTAAAAAAAAAAAAAATCATTTTCTACCCTAAAGTGTTGGTTAAAAACAACCTGTGCTTGAGCCATAATAAAACATTTTTTCAATTTATAGTGCCATTTAAAGAAACTCTCACCTCCTAACAATCTTATATTGCAGCTAAAACTTGTTTGTTTTGTTCACAAGAGCCTTTTTTGTCCAGTTTTTCCTTTTTGTTGTGTAAAAGTCCACAATCGTCTGCCTCCGTTAATTCTTTGTTGTGAACCAGCATGTAAAACATGACGTGAAGTTCCCGGTGTGTGATTATTTTTTTATTTTTATTTTTTGTTTTGCAGAAGGAGAGTTTCTCGGTGTACGGAGAGTACTGCAGTAACCACGAAAAGGCTCTGCGGCTTCTAATAGAGCTGAACAAAATTCCCGACATCAGGACCTTCCTACTGGTAAGACACGTCAGCGTCTCTTCCCCTTGCCTTTAGACTCCGAGGTATAAAATCCTTCTTTAGCATTTTTACTGGATTCTTCTCTTCCTGTCGTGACTTCAYCAAAGTAAAACTGATGCACATTAATATCTAAATGTGTGTGAAGATGGAGACATTATCACTGCTTTTCAAGTTTGCAACACTTTGTAGGAGAGGTTGGAATCACAAAAACATGCTGCAGTGAATAAAGGCTGAGATTACYCTGATAATTCTGCGACATAACTCTTCTCTGAATGTATTTGGTGCTGAGCCGCTGCTGTAAAATGTAAGTGGTTCTTGTAAGGCCCAATTACTGCGTTAAAAACTTCTCTCTTTTTAATTATGCATGAAAAAAAMCCAAAACGCTTCCATCATTTGATGCCACACTTGTCTGTATCCTCTGCTGTGAGTGTTGTTGGACTTATATTTTATAATATTCTCTTTTTTCCCCAATATTTCTTTACTTCCTTCATCCTATGTCCTACATTTCATTCTTCCCACGAGCCTCCCCTTACTCTTTTTTTTTGTTTTTTTGCATCTGTCCAAGCTGCTGCTGCTTCTTTTTTGTCATTCATATCACCTTCATTTCCATGTTGACACACGAATAAAGGACAGAAACCATAACAAGGTCTGCAGGTTCTTCCTGTGTGGACAGGATGCGACCGCCGTCAAGGTTACTTTTGTGTATTGTTACACTTGTGGTGCTTCCGCAGCCAGCTGTTTCCTTGTTTTTGACACCCAAACCTTTGGGCACCGGACAATGAACTTAAAATGGCGACAGGAGGACCCTTAAGTGGGGCCCCATCTAAGGAAATCATCTGCAGATCGGCCAGCTGTGAAGTGTTGGCAGCCTTTTGGATGCTGGCGATGAGGTCTGAGCCTCATGTTTTGTCATTGTCTGAGTTTCTTCCATGACATTATTCTGATCCTCAGTGTGTGTGTGTGTGTGTGTGTGTGTGTGTGTGTGTGTGTGTGTGTGTGTGTGTGTGTG